>NC_079374.1:24757711-25091461 GCF_021018895.1 Seriola aureovittata
CAACATCCTTACAGGATGTCTGATGAAGTGATGGTTTAGCACAACCATTTTCTTCTCCGGGTTTTCTGTGAACTAATGAGAACACACTAATTAGCTTGGAAACAGCTGACATGGGCTTGCACAGGATGTTTATCAGAGATGATGGCCTTGATTATTTGGTGGGTGTAGGACTCCCACAAGCCTCTGCAAAATAACTTCTTTGTTCTATGACAAATACTCCTCGTTATTTCTTCTTATAACATTTTTTACAGAAAGATATTTTTTTTCTTTTGTTTCCCAAAACATATACATCAATGTGTGTTTGTTCTGACCTGTCTGGTTTCAGGATCGATGAGGTCAAAGAACGCCCTGACGGTCGCAAGAACAAGCTCTTTGCACCTAGAACACGAAGACACACACGTGACGTATGAATAACCTGATTAACATGTTTTGGGATAGGTAAACAGTCGGCCAAAACATAATGTCATGTCTTACCAAACGATGGAGAGGTGGTCAGTGGAGACCCACGTCCTGGGAACTGCAGTCGCCTAAAAAAAAAAAAAAAAGAAGAAGAAGAGAGAAGTGCCAGATCAAACACAATCTACATTTTAATTCTCTGATATAGTCCCATGAATATTTAATATTGTCTGTCATTGCTTCTAACAAGGCAATAATACTAGATCCCAGAGAAGGGTTTTATTTTAGGAGGTGGAAACTGTACAAGAGGAACTAAATTGTGACTTCGCCCCTTCAGTTAAATGGAGGTGAAGTTGCTCAGTTCTTAAAAAACTCCCTGAGTTCCTGGAAAAGTTCCTGTGGTGGAAATAGGTCCAGTCATAGTGCTGCTTAACCAATCCACAATCAAATCTTACCACCAGTGACAACTTATTGGGGTCTCCCGGAGGACAAGGCAGGGATGTTAGGCCAGAGCGGACCTGGTAGTCACGGTAACCACCCCCAACAGACAGGACTGTGATGTTTCTGAGCTTGTTTGCCCGGTTCACCCACTTCTGTCTCACTGCAGAGTAGAAATCTACAAAGAGGAAAATACCCACCATTTATAAGAATTCATACAGATCTTTCTATATTCATATATACAAATGAGTCAATTCCACATTTATAAACAAAACAGACCACATCTGAGTCTTAAAGTTCAGTGCTGGTTATCATAACAGCTGAACAACACAGCAGCTGATTTCACTGATTAGTTCCTCCTCTCTGGTTGAAAGTATGTAAATAATCAGCGTAATCAGCTGTTATCTTTCAGGACATAACTCAGAGCACACGGTGTCGATGTAGCTTTTAAGACTAAGCATGAGAGAGTTGCTCTTACCCAGCAGGTATGGGTCCAGGGCCAGTACTGGAGCCAGGTGAGGAGAGGCCTGGGTAATGATGAGGCTGACCAGGTTGGTGTTGAAGCGAGGCAACGTGAACAGCGCCCGAGCAACCACTCCTCCCATGGAGTGACCCACCAGCACCACACTCTGGGGAGGGGTCTTCAGATGCTGGGAAGCAGAGACAGAGAAAAAACAGACTGTTTAACCTCTAACCCTAAGCCACTTATCGGGATGGCTGTGGCTCAGGAGGTAGAGTGGGTCCTCCACTAATCAGAAGCCTCCGGTTTTCACGTCAAAGTGTCCTTGGGCAAGATGCTGATGCCTCATCAGTGTATGAGTGTGTGTATAGGTGTGTGTGTGAATGGGTGAATGTGGTATGTATTGTAAAGTGCTTTGAGTGTTCTCTGAGACTAGAAAAGCTCTATATAACCATTTATCCCACTTATTGGCTTTAGGGTCCAACATTTACCACAAAGTGTTAGAAAAATGAAGGACCTAGTATTTTCATGCAGCAGCACCTCCTGTTTGTGACCTCCGCTTCTCTTTGAGCTTGTCCTTTGTGTTTGACATTAGTTGTCATGACTTTTAAAAAAACGCTCCTTTGATCCCTAACTAAATCACTTTGTAGTAGGGCTGAATGGTTCATTAAATTATTATCGAAATCAAACGAGCTGCAATTTTTTTTTGATAAAAAAGGTAAAATGTGTCACAACAGACCATAAATGAAGCACTGTGGTGATACAGAGACGCCCATCCTACATATCATATTCTCCAGGTGTAAAGGAACATGTTTGTTTGGTGCAAGACCAACAAAAATCACATTGTCATTTGTTTCAGTGAAAATAAAATGTAAAACTGACCATTCCAACTGAAATTGTGACTCATATCTCAACTGCAATATCTGCCAAAATAATCGCAATATGATTTTTTTTGCATATCGTTGAGCCCTACTTTGTACATTTTTTTTTTGTCAATGCACCTGTGGTATGAGCAGAAATGATCTGACCTCACTGGACTTCTGTTACTTCTTTTAAACCTTAATATCCCTGTGCTGGTTGCCAGACTACTTTTACCTCTGGCAAACACGGCTAACTAGCATTTATCCCAATAAAAACCACCCCTGTAGCAGTGCTGGCAGATTCACATGTTACAGTTTAAACCCATGTGACTTACTAATAATCCCCTGTAGGTATACAGACATAAATATTTAATGGCCACTGGAGTATATGATACTGTATTTAATGTTAACGGCATGTTTTGTTGTAATGTTGTAATGTTGGCATTCAGGAATTTTAGTTTATTCTGGTGTTGCCTGACTTCTTCATTACTGCTTCATGTGCAGGTCAGAAGGATTAACTAAATGCCTAAGATGTAAATGTAGAAGGTGATGAGATGTGATGTGTGTGATATGTATCCCTCCACAGTGAAATGTTACCCCTGCAGCAATATCCGTGATCTAGTGTGAGTAACCCTGTCTGACCAGTGGATGATATTTGAGGCCTGACCTTGTACAGCCTCAGGATGGCCTTAATGCTTTCATGCAGGAAGTGAGTCTGCCGGAGCAAACTGCCACCGTAAAGCGCCACCAGCTCCTCGTTGAAGTCCACGGTGAACACGTTGAAGTGGAGACCTCCCTCCATGTTTTCAGCCTTCCTCAGGGCCACCGAGCCCAGGGAGCGAGCTTCATGAGGAGGAGAAGACAAGTGTCAGATCATAAGATCACAATGTGTTCAGCCTTCATGCTACTTTGCAAACTGACATGCCGCTATAATTATCAATGCACAGCTCTTACGCGCAGATTATTTTTTAAATATTTTGAATTATTGATTCGAGCCATCATGTCTTGAGCTGCTTCAGATCATCAAGGCAGCTGTTCATGACCTAAAAAGAAAATACTCACTTTCCTGTTAAAAAGGCTCATTAAATTTACACAGGCTACACCATTTTCCTGTAAGGCCAGAGCCCTGAAACCTCCCAGCAGCACTCACATCTGATCTGCCACTGGTGATTCATCACGCTGTTGTTTCATTTATGAAGCTCATCAAACAACAGCTATTGCCAAAAATCCATTGTTGTGAATAGTGTGAATGTGGGACAAAAAAAAAACAAACTGTTTAATCATCACAAACAGTGAAGTGCAAAATGTGTTTGTCTTCACATGAATAAAAGCGCGGGTGTTCTCCTCCTACACACGACTGATAGCAAGAACAGGGGGCAGGTATAATCTCAACACCATGTACCATGGAGCGCACGCCTCAGTTATTAGGTAGACAAAACCTAATTTGGTATAATTAACATATAAACCCTGATAATCACAATAATAATCAAGATGTTTGATTAAATGGAACTCATCTGCATTTTAAGCCTTTATTAAAGCCTATATTGAAGGACAAAGGGATTAGTCTGTGATTATTTGTTGTAGATAAATCCTATTAAAAGACAAAAACAAACAAACAGTCTGTTAGTCTCTTTCTTTTTAGTTGTGTCAGGCAGCTCAGTCATGGTGGGTCATGAATATATAGTTTCATTTTTAAAAAAGGCTCTGTAATTTCCTTAAAAAGCTGGGCACAAACATTATGTAATCAGCTGAAAATAGTGCATTTATTTTCAGCCATGGACTAATCCACATTTAGTGCTTAGTGAGCATTTACAGGAGCAGAACGGTGTTTGTGGGGCTGACTAAAAATACACTACATGTACATTGTGAGTGTGTGTGATAATGAAGGAACAGGTCATCCAGTACAACAGTGTAGGTCTTGACTTGTTTGTTGGCCTGTGACCTGTGGCTTTACAGAGTCTATGGGCTCAGATTAGGCTCAATTAGATTTTGAGCTTGTGAAAGTAATCTGCTTGAGAAATTCAAGTTTGTGCATGTAGTATTAGTTAAAAAATGACTCCGTGAATAAAATCTGAACAAATGATATCAGTGGCTACACGAAGACAAGACTTTTGTGAACATCTGTGTACAGATACAGAGCAGAAAACTAAAGTGTAAAACTCAGCACTGTTTGTGATGCCGAAGTTTCAACAGGGATCTGACTGGACGACAGTCCAACCACAAAGCAGAGTATCTGTAAGTATCTGTACACACATGTTCACAAAAGCTTCTTTCATGGCCTTTGTGTAACCTCAACATTTGTTCAGATTTTATTCAGTCACTTTTTTGTACTAATAATACTCTTTTCTCCACATGCACTTGAATTTCTCACGTAGATTTAGTTTGCAAAGGTCGATTTATGACTACAAACTTTACAATTATGTCCTAAAATCACTTTACAAGCTCAAAATCTAATTGACCCTAATGTAAGCCCATAAGAGCATCCTTAAAATGATACAACAAGAATCTTACAGCAGCAAAAAGAAAAAAACACAGTTTTAAAAATGGCTGCAAAAGCCAGTTTTCCAAGATTAAAATATCATCTAATGTTAACATGTGAAATCCAAATTCCAGCATCACAAACACAATAACAGTCTGTGGAAACCTGAGTTCTGTGATATGTAAAAGCTATAACATCCACTGTCTCAAATGACTAAGGGCTTGTGTGCAAAACTGTGTGTGGAGACTAATCAACAAAAAGCATGAAGCCATCTAAATGTCCTCAAACCGCCTCAGCACATCCACTGATTGAAAAGAGTCTCCTCCTCCTGGCTGTGCCTTCAAACGTCTTTGCTGTTCAGAGTTGTAATGCTCAACTTCCACTCACCTTATTTTCTCCCTACTGCTAGTTTCAGACTTAAATGTGTGAACTGAAATCTGTCATGGGACGTCTTCATACAGCCGCCATTAACTCTTTGCACTCACCTTGTTTATAACTTCCAGCATTTCCAGGCAGGAATAGCACAGGGGCACCGGTGAGTTTCAGCGCTCGGGTCTCCTGGGCGTACAGACCCTCTCCGTACAGGTAGAGCCCGTACGCTGGGTACAGTCTGGCAACACGACGAGGCAGAGCCACACGCTGTGAACCCAACGTGGAAAACAAAAACACACACACAGATGAGGAAATGAAGCTCTATGTTTACATTCACATACACTTGTGATAGTAAAAATGTGAGGTCCGATCACATCAACCCTGATCATTTCCTGGTACAGTTCTCTCTTTATCTGCGCAACGAATGACCAGACCTTTGTTATAGGCAGTGGTTCATCTACTGTACAGCTGTAATAGTACATCTGTGGCTGGGCAATATCAATGAGGCCTGAAATTATTAGTCAAATGATCAAAATCGAGTCACAGGATCAGGAAAAAGTTGTGATGGTCATTTTTCAGTATTTTCTGTAAAATGGATAAATATCATAATACTGGTCAATTCATCTTAAACAGTGTAATTTCCCTGTAAAGTAGATGAGAAAACAATGACACTCAACCTTTGATTATTGCAATAACCAGAATCATATGTATCACCTCACATCATGATTTCTTACACTGATTACTGTGTAATAGCTCTATAAAATTTGGTTTTCATCTCTGTAGTTTTTATCATCTTGCTTTACATATTATACTTGTCAGATAATAATGCTTTATAGTTTCTTTATTCCTGTGCCCTCTGGCCGGTATTTATAACAAGCACTAATACTGAGCTGACCCTGACTCCCAAGACTATGTCCATTAACCACATAAACAAGCCTCAAGACTATTTATAGATATATAGGGTCTTCTTTTTCTCCTTCCCTTACACCAGAACAAAAACAACATAAACTCCTGTATGAAGTAATACTGATGTCCATATGGTGCTTTGCCTCCAGCTGTGCTCCACAGATGAGCACATTAGTGAGCATAAAGCGCAAAGGAGGGTGACCTACATGGCATTCATTACTAAACATCTCACAAACACACGTCCCTTCCTTGTAAAGCTGATCTGCTGGTGACCTTCTGAGAGGATTCAGGGATCAGGGATTGATTTATGGTTTTATAACCTGGATAATTTTGGCTAATCTACTCTGAATCCTCCAGCCTCACAGGTGTAAACAGAGCCCACTGGGGGAATGCGTTAGTCTGGCTGTAAGGTAGCACAGCCCCACACCTGACGTTACTGTGTCTGCCAGGTAATATTAGCAGATATGATTTAAGGAAATGGATTTAAAAACGCTTACCAGTGTTAATTAATGTTGCCTGTTCTGGTTTCAACTAAGTAAACGAACCAATTAGCGAGATGTTTTTTTTTTAGCTTCTACCGGAAACAACGTGACAACTACGGTGCTCTGTGAGCTAATTTGTGGCTATTTCCCTCCCAAAAATGAGTCTGGATGTCTACTCACCCGGTACTCTGGGTATTCAAACATATAGGTCATACTGCATCTGTTCTCCTCGAAGCCAGTCAGCAGCTCTCGCAGGCCAACCGCCAAAAGCCCCAGAGCGAAACCGTAAAAGGCCACAGCGGCGAGTTTCATGGTTCAGGTCTGACTCCCGCTCTTTGATATCACAGGTGTTCAGCCTCCATGTTTCAGCTTTGGATACTGCGAGCTCCCTGCCGGGGAAGACACCACACAGGTTGTCACTCTCACCGGCTGAACCCCACAACAGGAACTACATACTATACAAACTGCGGTGATTGGCAGGTTGCTCGGCCAATGGTAGGACAGCACTAAGAAAATGCACCAATAGGAGAGCAAACAGCGAGTGACGCGCTATATATTGGAAATTGTTTTATGGACTGATGAAACTGTAAGTTTTATTTAATAATTCATATTTTTCATGCAAAATTTCACATCCATTAGAGTAAGTATTCAATTTTTTTTCCTGCTTTGATTATAGAAAATAGAAACAATATATATCCACCATTTCTACAAGTACAAATAGAAAAGCAATTAAGACATATAATACTTGCTTACATTATTTTCGTTTAACGTTATACCTTAAATTTATCCCCAGGTAAGTTATATACTTTTTGATTTAGTTTTATTTTCCTTTGGTTTATAAACTGTATATTTGTTTTTACATATGCTTATTCTGATGAACTATTTACATATTTAGTATGTTCATGCTTATTCATATGGATAATGTTCCCACACATTTTCAAAAGAAAAAGGACTGATGAAACTAAGGTTGAAAGACACACACAAATATAACTGTTTATGTGATATTAGCTTAAGAATATTGTGTTTGTCTACATTCGTGACTTAGATGGAGCTGAGCTCACATTTTATGACATTTGACCAAAACAAAGGGCGCACATTGTTTTTCTTGCTACTGTATACATAAACACAATAAATGTTGAGGGTAGAAAATACTGCAGGAATTTTATGGCACATACTTAATTTCTCAAGTCTTTAATAAAACAATCACAGGCCTGCTGCAGCCGCATGAAGCTGCTTCAACCATTACAAACAACATTCAGAGCATACACTGCATGTACATCTCAGTCACATGACTGCAACAGGTCAGTTATTCTGTGTGGGGAAAACAATGAAAGACATTTTTTGTGGAACACAAAGTCAGGCACATTGAAGTGTAACACCTTTATATATAATTTAAAATTATACCTAGAGAAACAAAAGTTCTCTACTGGGAAATACAGTATCAGGAACCACTCAGTCTCCATGAAACATGTTTTCTCTGAGGGAGAGATTTCACATTTTGTTTATGATGTCAAAACAAGTCTTTGACTGTTTTTACCTTTGAAGACATTGTGCATTTAAATATGAAAGTGTGCAGCAGTAGCAGAGCTAAGACTGATGAAAAAAAAAAAACAACATCTCGTTGCAGATTTTAAAATCACATCATCAGAGTTGGGTCAGATAGTTTGCTTGGAGTATTGGACTGGAGGTGTTTATTGCATCAGGACAATCAGCTTATGCTGTTAAGTCTTTTGCAGTAAACCCCACCCAGCTGGTGTTATGTAATAGTTCAAATAAGGCTGTGAGTATATAATATTTGACTCCTCTATTCCTGAAAGCACAAAACCTTCCAAAGTAAGTTTACAGACCTAGTCAAGTTCTAATCATCAGTTTTCTAGGATATTAGAGATTGTGAAGAATACAATCAGAAACACTGGCATACTGCAGATGTCTTGGAGAGCATCAGTGAAGAGTGGATGAATCCAAGTTTGTCCTGGTGTTTCCTCTGACTTCCTGCCCAGGAGCTGTGTCTTGTTTTCCCTCTGTGAATAATCTTGATCATCTTGTTTCGTCCTCAATTTGCAAAACAAAATACTACAGAGAATTTCATGTCTTTTGAGTAGTTTCCACTAACAACTGAGGTTCATCTGCCTCAAATCACAACCGGCTTAATCCAAAAGTTTGGAGTGTTCTATCCTCGTAATGGTCCAGTCCGGTGTCACTCCTTTAGTAAACTCCCTCTGGAATCTGTCAGGAAAACAAAGATCAGGAGGATATTCTTCGTCACAGAAACACTTTGCTCCTTTAGTATTTCAAACAAACAAGTGAGATATACTCACTCATAATTAGCGGTCAGCAGTCTCTTCGTTTCTACCTCTTCACCAATGGCCACCTGGAAGATGCGAGTTCCCTCCATGGTGTCGTCAGGAAGGTGTGCGCTGGTCAGGTACCAGAAACGCATCAGAATACTGACAAACTTCCTCCCTGGAAAAACAGTAATGACTCTGATTAATGCTGCAACAAGAATGACAATAAAGAAAAATCATCTTCTTCCTCATATTGTGTGACAAAATGAATTAAGTTCTTTCTTGCTGACCATTATCATCATAGTAGATTCCCACGTCTCCAGGTGTTGTGTACATGATCTCTTCAGGATCTGCAGAGAGGGCTTGCTTGTAGCTCAGTGGCAGCAGGTTGCACTTTTCTTCCAGCTTCCCAATCAACTGCAAAAACGTGAGAATTAGATTAGAGATATTTTAAACCTTGACAAGATTCTAGATGAAAACACTGGAGGTTTCGGTTCATCTCAGTTCATCTCATTTATTTACTGGTTTCTTTGTTATGTAGGTGTATCAAAAAAACCACAGCACTTTTGTTGCTCTTCCCTTGAGCCTATTAATGCATCAATAATTATAATCCAATGATATAAAGTATATTATACAGAAATGATCTGTTTCTGTATAATAAGTGCTTTTGCTGATCAGCACCCTGATGGGTCTGTACACGCCTTCCATGAACTCCATGAGGAATATGTTGCTGTATATCTCACTACAGAACAAGCTGAAGAGTCAGGGCGACGACAAATGACAAAGCAATGTGTTCAGGTTGAGAGTATGTGAAGTCTGCTGAGACTCTGACTGTTTTGATTCAACCCTCTAGAGCTCACTATGACACACACACATGCACTCATTTACATATTCTGACATTATAATATTCTGAGAATACAATACTAGTTTATTTCATTTAGTTAAAGACAAATAATTATTCCAGTTGGCCTCATATATATAGTTTTCTCAATTCTATTTAAGCATAAATTATGAAATAAAGGTGGGATATACTATAAATATTAATGTATTCTCAAAAACACCCATTTGAATATGGTACAAGAATCTAGCCTCTGAATATGTGAAATAAGATTAAAGAGAATATCAAATTACACCTGTGCTTTCCCTACCATGACAGGCCAAAGTGTCTGCTATGTAAAAACCCACATGTAAACTTCTGAGTGATGAGGGAATCTGACAAATCAGCTGCTGCTTCAACATGAAACTCTTCACTGTCACTGTGATTTGTTGCCTTCATGTGCTGTAGGATTTGTCACACTGAGTGTATCTTAGTTAAGACACAGCAGAGACTGAGACATCAGGACTATGTGCGGGTACTCACGTCTTTAGCCACCAGCCCTTCCAGAGCTTCAAACTGACTCTGTGACAGGAGTCTGGAAACATGAGAGAATGCCTGCAACACGGAAACAACGTCCTCATCAACAACAGCTCATGAACACGGTTCACACTGAGGTTTAAGGCTTAAAATGACACATGAATAACACTGAATACGTCTGCACTTCTCAGGTTTGACACACCTGCTTCGATCCCTCCGCGAATTCTTCAATGCTGAACTCTTTATCGAAGTAAGTTCTGATGAGGAAGTAGTAAATCCGGGTGCGGAACCAGATGAAGGGGTTCGGGATTCCCACCATCACAATCTTTTGGGTCTGTTTCTTTCTGCCCCGCTCGGAGCTGTAGGGGCGGACAGCTGCTGCCGCACCGGCCGGTGATGAAGGAGGTGACCGCGTTTTACCGGACCAGTTCAGGATGATACGTTCATTTGAAAACAGACGAGTAAAGCTAAGTGTTGATGGAAACCTGTAACAACCTCTTAACATGGGCAGCGCCATCTTTCAATTCCTGTCGGAAGTCTTCTTATCCATGTACTTGTATTTTCCGGAAAGGAACAAATAGCATATTTTAAAAATACAAATAGTAATGCGACAAAATGCCGGGACTAGGATGCCATGAATAACATTCATTAAACTAACACTTCATTTATTTATTAATAAGCCATTTTGTTTTTAGCACTCGACTTTCACCTGTTATGTTTTTTGTTTCTAGAGGGAACACTAACAATGTAACACCGGGGGAGTTCAGTTGTTCACTGAGTAGCTGGTGAACAAAACAAAGTTAAATGGAGCTCCAGGAGAAGATACCTGTTCCCATATTCACAGACGTAGACAGGGACGTGTTTCTGCGACAGCTCTGCCCGCAGGTAAAACTGAGACTGGACTTCTTCTTCATGGTTGCAGGAAATGTCGTCACGTATCCAGCGACACTGCCAACTGTGATCTGCATGTTTTATTATTTTGTTACGTTTTATAGACTGAACTGTTAAAAAAGACAACCGGTTAATCAATAATGAAAATAATCATTATCTCCAGCCCTACTTAAATGTCATCTTATATCTATTGCTGCTCCTCATGGTGTAACTTTGTTGGAATAACAGGCTTTAAACTCATTAACATCAGAATAGCATCAGAGCTTTCAAACTTACTGACAAACCAAACCTCTGACTCAACCAAACAATTGGTTCAGTGTCTTCCTGCAAAGTAACACCCCCACCCATCTTACAAACTCTATAGACTCAGTTTGTGCATTCTCTCATAGACCAAGTCCCAGGTAACCCTGATGACATCATCAGGGTCAGGTGTATTCATAGACTGTACATAAAACCCCCCAAATCAACTCAAGCACCGCTGCACAACTATTTCAATTAATCCATTATTTTTAGCAAATGTTTCTCTATGTTTTCTCTATTCTCCATGTATTCATTACTTTTAACTATTTCAACTGTTAATCCGTTACTATAAGTATTTATCTATTATGTTTGATTATCTTATTTAATCAGTCTATTATTTTTAGCTAACTGTTTTGCTCAGTTGCTAAGTAATTTTTACACACCCTCAACATATGGTGTTCAGGTGTTACAGTCGACTCAATATATTGATATATTTTTTTTAATAGAAATAGGAAGCTCAATTATTTCATTAATTTTTTTTCAAATTAAGCTGAGCTACTCCACAATCTTTCTATGTACCCCCACAACACTTCAGGCGTAGCCCCTGGGCTACAAGTCCCCCTGGTTTGGAATCACTGATCTGGGTTATTTTCTCACCTCCAGAGCCACAGAATAGCGCCCCTTCAACTTAAGTATAAGTAGAGTAGGTTGTCCCCTGACAGCTTCCTGCATCTACAGCTAAACAATGATTGTGTTCTCCAGCGCAGGCCGGCCGTGCTGAGAGGCGTGTGTCTCGGACCATGTCTGGAGAAGTGGACGGTTGAGTATCTCGGACAGAGAGGAGGAGACAAGGAGGTGAAGATCCATGTTTCCACGGTACCTCAGATGGACTTCCTTCGCAAAAACTTTGTGTACAAGTGAGTTTTCTCTCTCTCGCGCGCACAAACACACAAATCAACACTCCCTCCCTGCAGATTTCTCATCTACTCTTGGTTTATACACAGAACTCTGCCATTCAATGAATTTGTGAAGAGGGCATCTGAGAAAAAACACTCTGACTTTTTCCTGTGTGAGGTAAGAATCATAAAATAAGAGTATGGTGTATATTTCTTTTGACAGCATGTTATATTCTTTAATGAGACAAACTGCCTGGTCCGACTTTAGGATGAGAGCTATTATCTCCGGTCGCTGGGAGAGGACGTCAGGAAGGTATTTACACTTCATCTTTTGAAATCTGTGAAGTTGGAACAGCTACAGCTGCTACAACTAAAATAAAGTTCAGATATGTTTTTTGTAGATATCTGTATTAATACAGCATGCATATACATTTAAATATCAGAATGAACCACATTTTTTCTCTCTGTCTCTTCCTCTCAGGAACCTGCTGATCTGAGCAAACAGTTTCCGGACTTGGCAGAGGATTTTCATGTCCCACATTTCTTTGAACCTGATCAGTTTTTCTCCAGTGTCTTCCGCATCAGCTCCTGTGGTCTGCAGCTGTGGACGCACTATGACGTGAGTGTTTACTGTGCTGTTAGGAGTTATGAGATGACCCTGGTCCCAGATCTTAGATTTGCTCATCTAAAGCAAAATTCATGCAGTTGTTTCTCATAAAAACAGTGAGCTAGTAGTAAGTTTTAAAGGTAGTAGCCTCAATACGCTCTCCCTCCTCTTGTCTTTTGGGGTGTATTTCCTTCAGGTGATGGACAACCTGCTGGCTCAGGTGACGGGGATGAAGAGAGTGGTCCTCTACAACCCCCAGGATGCATTGCACCTCTACCTGTCAGGTAAGTACGGATGGAAAGACGCCACTGCCTGCCTGTTTGTATTCACAAAGTAAATCAGTCTGTTTCAGTTATGTAAAGCTCTGATGTTGATGTAATTTGATTGGATGTATACATATATGTTTTTGTTAGTGTTTTTTTATAGCTTTTCATTTTGATGTAACCCATCAGGTGATAAATCAGAGGTAGTGGACATCGATGCTCCAGATCTGAAACAGTTTCCTGACTTTGTGAAGGCGAAGCGGTACGAGTGTGTGCTGGAGCCTGGAGATCTGCTGTTTATCCCCGGTAAGGAGAGCTGTCCGCATTAACCAACCACTTCACCAAACCCATTGACCTTCGTGTGTGAAACACTTTACATTATTCAGTTTCCCTGTTTCTCCTCAGCCCTGTGGTTCCATAACACCACTGCACTGCAGTTTGGTGTGGGTGTCAATGTGTTCTGGCGCCACCTACCTGCTGACAGCTACGACAGAAAGGACCCGTACGGAAATAAAGACCCGGTGGCTGCGACTCGAGCCCTTCAGGCGCTGAGAGGGCTCTACACACACTGGATGAACTTCCAGCAGACTATCGGGACTTTTATGGACGCCGCATGATTCAGCGAATCCAGAACAGGACATACTGTGACAGTCAGCCAGCCACAAATACACAGACAGACTGTGGCAGTACATTACCCAGCAGGCAATTCACCAAACCTGGATGAGTCTGTAGAGGAACAAAGAGTAACCAATAAAATATCTATGTGTGTGTCATATTTGACATTGTTCATTTGACTTTTTGACTCATGTTGAGGAAACTGTCCACTAGTTTCCTGCTGAGAGACTTTCTTTAAAAAGTCTTCTGGAACAGTCAGTGTTATCTCGGTCACATAACGACTGAAATTTCACCTCAGCGTTTTTATGCTGTTTCTTTAAGAGCAGCTGTGAAAAAGAGATTTCTGCACCTAATTACTATCAAATACTTATATAACGTTTTCTTTTGATGCAGGTTTTATCAGTTAATTGATTGAATATATTATAAGTTAAAATGTTACTTTCATTTTGAGAACACAGTGAGAACATGTTGCATGTCTCCAATTTACCTTGTAATTTATTCCCCATATATTTTACTTGCATCAGGTTTCACTATATTGTAAATAGAATAGTCATGTGACTTCATGAGATATGTATACTGCATATCACCATAAATCCTAGATAAAAAAGTCACTAGTCTTTTCAAAATGAAAAGTTTACTTAACAAAAAAAACATGCATTACCATAAATACAATAATACAGTTGACTTTAAATATGTACAAAAAGATTTAATTTAATTGAAACATTAATCGTTAAACAGGTTTAATCTCAAAATTATAATTCAGTGCTCTGTCATCTCTCATTGTTTCTTCATCTCCCCTTCACATCCACCTGCAGGGCCCGTCCTTACAAGTTCTTACATATTTCACCTGATCAGATTCCTCAGGACCATGACGTCTCTCTGACCCTCCTCTTAGTTCTGTTGCATCCGTTTGGGCAGGAGGATTTACAGTCATTCTTATTTGTTTTATTAAGTTTAGTGACCTCATAATTTCATTACAAAATAATATGAGCTTATTCCACCCACCACCGTGCTGAGCAGAGTCCTAACCAGAATAAATGGAAACACCTGAGTGTGTAAAAGGTCTTTAAAATCATTAATAATAACGAAGTCAGTCTGTAGTTGACCTTCATATTATTCTCCATCAATTTTATTTCCAAAAATGTCTTCATATCCAGTTTCTCATTCACCCCCTCAGACTCAAATGCTTTATTTAGAAGACCGAGCTTTTTAGGACCAGCTTCTTTCAAAATCTAGAGACCCTGTTAACACGCTGGAGATCAAATATTGGATTGTAAGTAATGTTTATTGCGTAATGTTTTTGCAGAAACCCTCTTTTATCCATTCAAATTAAAAGCTTAAAAAAATCTCTTTACCCAGGGATTTATGGAGATTTTTTTCTCGTAAAGTCACATAATTGAGTAACTGACTTTAAAAAGAAAGCATAAACAATCTCAGACACGGACACAACAGTCTGAATTCGTTTGCTAAGTTGTCCACTTTTAAAAACTAAAGATTTTAAGCCATATAAAGATATGACAGTCTAGGGAAATGTGCTCAGTATTCTGTGTAGTCTAAACATCAACAATCTCATGACGCCTCCATCTGCTGATGGAGACTGTGTGATATGGTGAAAAACCTTGGAAGTAGCAGGTAACTGGACTTTGAAATTGATTTTCCAACAGCTCTTTCCATCAGACTGTCAGTCTCAGCTTCAGACACGACCCTGATGAAGGCAACACAGCTGAAAACATCTGGAGAATAAACTATGGTGCAATACGTTCATGTGTCCACACATTTATGAGTCCAGGCCTGAGTAGTCCGTGTGCAGATACCATATGATTAGACATTTTATTGCACAAAGATTACAGTTCTTTAAGTTTCCTTACAAACATGTTAAAGCTTTGTAAACAGTGAAGCAGCATCTCCTCAGTGTGTTCAGCGTCTCCTGCTTTGAGTCCCTGTCGTCACATTTCTTCAGTCTCAGCATTAAAGTGTGTGCACGAGAGCCGACCAGCGAGCGACTCCATGAACCGGGAAGCAGCACAGAGATGTTACTGGATATCAGACGGGCGGCTTCACACTGTGGGTCAAACTGTTTCAACATTCAATGAACCTGCTGCCTTACATACAGCATCTACGGCTGAAAGCTGGTGACTGTTTGACTGCGATGATAATACTGTGCTGTAAAAACTGTTGTTCGGTTCTAACACAAACAAACTGGACTCACACCTCAACATTTACATTTTTAAAAATAGTTTGGCTTTGGATGCAAAGGTCAGAAAAGGAAAAATACACTTCATTTTTGCTCTTTCATTCACAACACGCACACAAAGCACTCTGAAGGTTAAAGTCTTGGGCCGTGGACACTGGGTCTGTTCACTGAATTTCTCTGTCCTCCATGTGAGCAAGGCAGGTGAATATGTTGAGTCTCGATGAGAGGCAGCAGGAAGAGGGCAGTGCAACATTTTGTCTCTCGCTACACTGGACAACAGAGAAGTCCTCTTGGTGCTGTTCAGTCAGCTCTCCATGTGCCCCCCCCCCCCAAAAAAAGCAGAGCAGTGCAGAGGTTCAACCAAAGTCATGAGGTACACAAACATCCGCTCCACGCTTCATGTACTTCCTGGGTGTGTGCACAACGCTATGAAGGATTCTGATCAGACAGAAAATAGACAAAGAAATGGCACATGTGCTTGCTGGAGTTCTCTATTCTGTGGATATAATAACTAACTTTCTTGTTTTTGTGTTTTTTTTTTTTGTTCTTTTTCTTAACATCGTTATCAGGCAGGCGAAAGAGAAACCCAGAGTGCAGGACGCCTCGTTTTCCATGTGATCAGCCAGGAAGGGATTCAGAGAAGGTGGATCTGATGTGCGGTGGTTGGTGCTATGGAGTCTGTGCCATGCCACGACTAGACTTCATCTTCTCCAGTCTTTTAGATAGGTGGCTGTTGTTTGACTCAAGTTCGTCGACCTTGTCCAATGCTGACCGCAGCTGTTGGGTGAGGAGTGAAATGATTTCTAATTAAAAAAGAGCCTGTTAAATAAGGTAGCTCCTAATCTGTGCAAGTGTAAGACAACAACGCTCTACCTCTCTCTGCAGTTTCCGTTTCTCTGCCTTCAGCTCATCCTCCACCTTCTCCGAGTTCTCTGCTGCAGACTTGTATCGTGTCACCTGACCCTCCAGTCTGGTCACCTGGAGACAAGAATAGACTTCTTAACTGAGAATTTTATCATGTTGTCAAGCACACTAAGAATTTAATGACTCTTCTCAGCTTACGTTTTGTTCCAAAGCAGTCACTTCTTGTTCGGCCTTCACCAGTTTGAACTTCAAGTCGCTTAACTGCCTGTTAGAGTCTCCTGGAAGGATTAAGCAAAAGCAAACATTGAGTTGCAGGAGACACTGCGACAGAACTCTTTATCTGCATTCTGCATGTGCACTTACTCTGTAGTTCTATTATGTTGGGGTCGTTGCCATTTTCAACAATTTCACCATCTGGGCTTGAACTGCTGTCGGTGCCGTTCTTCTGTGACTTCTGCTCCAGCTGGGCTTTTAGTTTCTTCACCTGTTGTAACACATCAGATGATAAATAACACACTCAGCCACACTTAATGCATGTTATGGTGTTGGTCTCATCATTATCTATAGATATTCTCATTCCTGCTGAAAAGTAATTTAAGGCAGCACTATTCAGGCTTTTTTTTTAATTTATTTTTATTTAATTATTGTTACTAAATAACAAGACAAACATTGCATACAAATTTTACAAAATATGACCCTATTATCTTGATTATTTGGCTCGCATCTTTGCTAACAGTTGCCTACTCACGCAGACACACAGAAACATTTGGGATCATTTGAACCTTATTTCCAATATTCACTTCCCTTTAAGCTTTGATTTTGTCTCGACCAACTCCTGAGACAAATACCTGGCTCCTTAGCTGCAAATTTTGTCTGTCTGCCGGTCGCTAATTGCTATCTTTGTCTGCAGATGTGCAAAGTGAGTCTATCTATGCTTTTTCACTGAAAATAGCGAATCAAAACAACGGGCTAAAAGACACTAAAGCTCCTTATGAGCTGAGGCTAACTGCAGAGTTGGGTGATCAATATGAAGAACCTTTTTCACATGACATGTAGTAATTCGATCCATTGTTTATATGGAAATATAGATTAGAGCAGCTTTAAAAACAGTGCACAAATATAGTTTAAGAAAAAGTAATTCCCGAAAACAGCTGGACAGCAGTTTTTATCAAACATTTTACACACAGGAGCAGCCAGTCCATTTGTTGGGGGCTGTTTTCATTCTGCAAATTAATACACATTTTGCAAGTTATTAGTCTTTACAACAGCAGTGTACTGTGTGTGGGATTGACTCAAAATAAACTAGAGTATATATTTGTTGTTATGCAGAAACATGCCACCCAGTGAGCTCAGTCCTGACTCACCACTCTCGTCTGATATTCATCTGAGTTTTCACTTGGGGACTATTTTTAAACCCGTGGTAAACAACATTATCAGCCACATCAGTGTCTCAGATAACAAGCGAATCGCTGACTCACCTGATCTATCATTTTTTCACGCTCATCACCAGTTTCCTCAGGCGAATCTCTAAAAGATAAAATACACATTTGAGAGGATGACAATGCAAAAGCTCATTTCACATCTCTGTCACATCATTCATTCACACGTCATGCATCATTATGACATAATACAACTGCTAAAAGAAAAAAATAAGTTAACATACCAGGAGTGGGAGGAGCCAAGGGGATGGTGTGGGGGAGGGGCTGGGTCAGGGTGGGAGGTTGATGCATGCAACAGAGCAGGAATCCACGGGGGGAGTGATGGAGCGGAGCGTGAGGGGGGATGTTAGCATGCACAGACACTACATCCACACTATATGACCACACATGTCCACGCGGACATCCCAGTATAAATGCGCTGATGAAAAAGATGGTTGTAACATTTCTCGCCAAGAGCCGACGCCTTAATTTTCATGATGTCACACAAGGAAATTCAGTAGAAAAATGGATTTACATCAAGATTTCAAACAGGTAACAACAGGGTATTTATTGGCATTTCATCGTTCAGGCACCACACTCATCGTTTCCATTAAGTGCAACAAAATGCAAACATGTATTTATCATACATTTATTTTACACAGTCCTTATAGATGCAATCAAACCACTGTCTTATTAACTCCTGTGAACAGATGCATCTTTCATTTCAACCTTCAACATTGTGGCCGGAACATGCAAAAACCAGTTTGCTAGAGTCTTAATGAGAATTAATGATTATTATCTGTGTGTGTTTTTTTATTGTTCACCTGTGAAACATGTATGAATGAGTTCCTCGAGGGAATGAGAATTGCGTAGAGCAGAACAGATGGTGATACTGTTGCAGAGCCACTGCAGAGCAATATTATCCACAAAACATTACAAGCAGCATGACAAGTGTGCATCAATAACTAAATAAATGTTACTTGAAGTAAGGTGCAGTACTGTACACTAGTAAAATCTACTGTTACCTCGCAGTTTACATCCTTATCTCTCTCTTTTTGCACATATGACCTCAATGAAAACTGATGTTTGGACTTTGGACTGTTCATTTGCATTTTTAAAAATAATAGACATACTTACACCAATGTTTATTTGGGACATAATCAAAGTGCTGTGAGATTTTGCAGATATTTATTCTACCGCAGCTAAGCAAAGACAAGTAAAGGAACATCAAATAAATCGAAACCAACCACAGACTAAGACATCTTACAGTCCTCTTTGGCCTTGCCTTTGCCTTTCTTGCCGTTCTTCTTCAAATCTTTCCCTGACTGCGGTGGCTCTTTGTTGCCAGCCTCTTGGTCCGCACTCTTTGGTAAAACCAAGTCATCACCCTGCAACTCGTGCTTAACAGCATCTAATCCTTCCTCTACTGGTAAAGACGTTTCCTGGTTAATGTTCTCTTCAACAACACCTGACTCTCCAACAACCTTTCCTTCCTCTGTAATCTGCCTTGTCCCATCTTCTGCGGCTTCCTCATGAGCCACAGAGTTCTGCTTTTCTTGAGGCACAGCGTCCGACTCTTTATCTAGTGTATCTACCTGGTTACCGTCTTCGCTTTCAATTGTCTTGTTGTGTGTGTTTTCATCTGTCTCGGTATTACTCTGGCACAGCTCTGAACTAACATCGTTGCTATCATCAGCGTCGAATTCAACTGCCTCCTCAGCTTCTTCTTGTTCTTGATTTTTTGAGGGAATTGTTGCTACGGCTGCTTCAATATCCAGGTCATCAAAATCAAAAGACTGCCCTTCCTCATCTTCACCGTCCTCTTCTTCGCTGTCCTGCTGGGTGGGTTGAGATGAATCCTCGCGCTCAGCCAAAGGAGAAAGAGTCTCACTTTCCTGATCGTTTTGACTGAGTTTATTTTCAGGATCTTCTACGGTTGTGTCTTCAGTGCTGAGGTCCTGCTCAACAGAGGAACCAGTCTCCACAGCGTCTTCTGGAGAGTCTGGTGTATGTAACACATCAGTGGTATTGATCTCTTCTCTTTCCAAAGATACTTTAGCATTTGAGTCATCTGTCTGTTCCACACACTCCAATGTTTGGCTTTCTACATCATCTAAAGGTTGAACCTGGGTTTCAGTCTCCAACAGCCTCCCTTCAGCATCTAATGCATCAGTGTTTTTCATCAATGATGCACCGGTCCAACTGTCACTTTTTTCATCATGTGAGGAGCTGTCTGGTTTGACTTCAGGTTCTGGCTCAACTAAATCTTCAGGTTCCTTCAAGTCTTGTTTTGGCTCCTCCTTTTGTGCTCCATCTTGTTTTAGCTCTGAATCACCACCATCACAAGCAGGAGAAATGACACTGGGGAAAAAGCATTCTTGTTCAGTCTCTTCTCCTGGCTCCTCCTCATCTTTAACTGTCTCAGCTTCCTCCTCAGGACCTTCCTCCTCAGGAACCGCATCGCTGAGCAGGCTCCTGGCTGCAGATGGTTCTGATGGCGGCTCTGACTCTGACGGGTTTTTGAGATGGTCGGTTAAGTCGCCAGCAAATGACACTGAAGTGAAGTCCTCTCTCTCAGAACCGTTTGTGGATACAGATTCATCAGCAGCGTCATTATTTGGAACATCAGTGTTTTCCTTACTGTTTGGTTCAAGGCTGTTTTCTGGGTTCTCAGCTGTGCATTCAGGTTTCATCTCATCAACAGATCCAACGTCCTCCTCTACGTGATCAGCAACTTCTGACTCACTTTGGGTGACTTCACCCTTAGTTGCGATGTCTGCGTTCACAGCATCGTCTTCACTGTAGGTACACTCTTTGAAAAGGCCATCAGTGCTCTCTGTACCGTTGGAGGTGTCAATAAGATCTGAGGTACTGACATCGGCCTCTGGAGGATTTGTTATACAGTCCACTTTTTCTACTTCTTCTGTTTCCAAGGTTTGTTCTTCATCCTGATCGTCGTTTTTTGGTTCTGTTCTTAAATCTGTGAGAGTTTCAACGTGAGAAAAGGTTTCAGCAGCTGCCACTGCCTCTACTGTTTCTACTATTTCACTTTTCGAACTTTGTTCCTTGTTCTGTTCATTTGTAACATGATCCACTTTTATTTCCTCTGGAGTTTCGGTGTGAGAAAGGGTTTCAGTGGGTGCCACTTCTTTTATTTCTTCTACTGTCTCAGTTTCCAGGGTTTGTTCCTCGTCATGCTCTTTTGTAACATGCTCCATTATGGGTTCTTTGAGAGCCTCTTTGTGAGTAAAGGCTTCAGTGTGTTCCACTGCTTTTGCTGCATCTGCTTCCTCAAGTTCCTGTGTGTCCTGCTCTTTTTTAACTTGATCCACCTTGGATTTCTTTGGAGTTTCAGAGACAGAATTGTCAATGTTAGGTTCTGTTGTTGACCCATTATCTCTTGTAGCTGTTTCTACATCTTGTTTTGTTTTGATGTTTTCTTTCTCTGTGCCGTCTTTTTGTTGGTTCCCTCCTTTCTTTTTCCCTCTCCTCTTCTTTTTCTTCTTCTTCCCTGAAGCAGTAGTGCTCTGAGATTTACTGGAGGTCTCCTCTGCCTCGTCGTTCTCCACCTCTTCGGGGTTCTCCAGCTCTGGTTGAGGTTCGGTGTTTGACACGGCTGAGATGGTCTTGTGAGCTAAATTTTCTTTCATAACGTCCTTGACGACTTCTTGGCGAGGACACGATTCTGTATTCCTCAAATTACCTTCCTCAGCATCTTCCTGTTTGTTTTCTTGTTCTTCACAAACCTTGTTACACGTCTCTCTAAAATCATCACTGCTTTTAATTTCTGTCTCCTCTAAATCTGGGTTAGTCGATTCTCCTGAATCTCCACCTGCAGGAATTTCTGTTTCCTCAGCACTTGTTACAACTTTTTGAGGTTCAGGGCTGCAAACGATGATGTCTTTGGCTTCTGTTATTGGATGGTCATTACTGTCAACATTTCGGTCCTCGCTGAGGCCACTTTCTCCAACGCTGTCTTCTGCTGTGGGTAAGCATGTCTGTTGTTCTTCTGCATGTTCTTCACTAGATGTTTCCAGTGTGGACACATCAGCAGCATTACAGAGCGTGTCAGAGCTCAACTGATTCTCTTTGGCTTCCTCGTTCAGCATTTCTTGATGCTGCTCTGGATCCACCTCTTCCTCTTCGCTACGTCTCAACTGAGTCTCCTCTGTGTTGCCTGAGAGATCATGAAGAGCACACGGTGATAAAAGGCCCACAAAAAATGTTGACTCAAGACATGATTTTCAGAAAGTGTAATCTTCTCATCAGGAAGTGCATCAGCAGAAGTCAAGGTAGGACAGAACACCTGATTGGTTCAGTGGGCAAGAAGCACAGAGCCAAGATGATTCAAGAGAAGCGCAAGAAGAAGAAGAAGAAGAAGAAAGGCAGGAGCCACACTGAAGTCCTTGATCCCAGAACATCAGTGTGACAAGAAAAGAAGCCTGAGGCTGAGGTATACTACAGTGCTACAGTATCTAGACAATAATCCAGATCCATTTTCTCTACACATAAATACTAGTTGCTACTATTTGTTAACTACTAGTTTATGTTCAACTGTGTCAGTGTGCCACGAGGTGATTCAGAAGTAATATGTATTAGTTGAGATGTGCAGGAGCATAATGAAAGACAAAACATTAGTAATGAAGACAAGGTGAGTGTGTGAGTGGAATAATGGAACTTAATTTGTACAGGAAAGCAATCAGATAGATGTTATTTAAAGGATAAGCCTGGTAATTCTCTATGTTGTTCCATGAAGAGTTCATTAAACAATCCATCGGTCTGTCTCTCACTACTTTCTGACTGTGGGACTCACTGGTTTGTACTGCGGATGTACTTTTCTTTTAAATGCTAGATTCATGAAACATATGGGCAGTGTAGTTCTTTATCAAACATTAGTAAATAATGCATTTTTAGGGTATATTTTTAACCCGTGAATTAATACACATTTGGTGCATTTGTGGGTATTTACAACAGCAGGACAGTGTTTGTGGGACTGACTCAAAATAAAAACAGCGAGCATGTTCATGGTGATGAAGTGCAACAGTGTGGCTCACTGATGTGTTTTTAATAGGTTTTGGAAACAATGGAGCTCTATGGCACAGAGGAGCAAATATATAGACATATGATACATGTAAGTAGGATATATTATTGTTGGTATTGGTCTTTTCACTTGACCTGCTGAAAATTAAAAAAAAAAAAAAAAGGCTGACAAAACAACTTTATCACAAGCCCCATTTAGTTTACTTTAGCTAGGTCCATCTTCCTCAGCAGGCAGAGTGTAGTTGCCATAGAGTCGTACATGTTCAAACCTTTATTGCTCTGAGCTGGTTCACAAGTTGAGCTCTTAAGCTCCAGAGCAGCTACTAAATGGACCTTATGCTGTTATTATTTGTCACCCTCTGTTTCCAAGTTTTCAAGGATGATTTTTCACTCTCAAGAAAAACACAGGCAATCACCAGACTTATCCTTTAAGATCAGAGCAAAAGTGTTAAGTTAAAGTGACACTGCAGGAGCACAGCACTCACAGCTGAAGAGGTCACTCCAAAGTACTATACTCCACTGTTTATATGTTGCACTACGGTTATTATCTCATACAGCTAATTTTTCAAAATTTGTGAAGTCAGTTATTTATGTGTACAGTTAATTATTTGCACTACTAATGTTATTCTCCCATGTTATTCTCATTCTTATTATAATATTACAAGCTATTGCTTTGCACTACTGTTGATTGTTGTTTTCACTGAAGTTTTTTCATTCATTGTTGTATGTTTTATTTGTTATTTGTAATCTCACTATTCATTTGTATATTATTAATGATGAACTTTCTGTCTCATCTCTACTCTAAATAATTTTGTATTGAAGGTCTTCAGCTCATGTTATGCCAAGCCATGCAGTTAAAGGGAACAAAGCTTTAATTCCACAGTGTGTTTTACCGAGCATGCTGTTCCCCTCTGTCGGGGGGGTCTGAGGATCTTGAGCTGGCTGGCGGGCAGCGTCTCCGCTGGGTGACCCGTCAACTTCTGCTTCACCAATGTCACCATTGACGTTTAGATCCGGTCCCAAAACTATTCCATGTTTCTAAACAAAGTGAAAAGTCAAACATTAGTGCCACAGATTACACACACGGAAAATAAGTTGATACAAATCCTGTATATTTGGCTTTGATCGAAAAGAAGATGATTCAAATAAAGAACAACATTTGGAATATCAAATTTTCAGATATTACATTTTTAGTACACGTAGAATACAACTGATTAATTACTTTATACCTTCAATAAACAACAAGGATTTCACCTTCAGAATGTCTTTGAGCTTCACCACCTCCTCTCTGAGCTCGTCTCGCTCAGTTCGGATTGCATCCGTGTATTCTTTCTGTCGCTCTAAGGCCTGAGCGGAGCCCCGAGTGGCAAAGAGAGCGCAGAGGAGGAAGAGATGTGTGGAAAAGAAGTGAAAGTGAAAGCAGGTGTTCAGTGTCATGCAAAGGAGATACTGAATTTAAGTTAACACAAAACTACAGGACGAGGGCTCACTGGCCGTACCCCAATTTTTTTATCCTTCCACTCCACCGTCTCCTGCAGGTCAGATATTTCTCTAACAAAACCGTCCTGTTTCATACGCAGCTGACGGATGTCCTGAATACCAGGAAGAGGGAAACAAAGTTTGAGAGGAAGAGAGAGAGAGAGAGAGGGCAAATGGAGAAATTCAGTGCATGCTTGTACAAGAAAGAAAGGTGAGAAGAAAAGGAAGCTGTGAAAAGCACCTCAACACGCAGCTTCTATAAGTGACAAACTGATTCACTGGTTCATGTTCTTTAGTATCTTCACACCTTAGTGACACATGTTCACACCAGGAGACAAATACTCACATTTAGCAGCTCTTCACTTTGTTTTAGCATCTCTTTCATTTCATTGAACTGGAACTGAAGGACACTGTGGGCATGTTTCTCTCGCTCAAATTCCTACAGGGATAAACAAACAGTTTGTGAAGTTCAGAGTCAGAGTGAAGCATCAGCTGAGGGTTACTTAGTCAACTAAAACTTAACTAAGATCTACTTTGGTCACTTCATGTTGATCATTTATTCTTTCATGTCTACAAGCAAAGTGTTTACATGACTTCACAATACTTGATATATTCAAAGGCTGTTGTGCAGGTCTAATCTGACAGTCAAAGAGCTCCCTCTGTAATGCATGCATGAACTAATTCACATTATTATTTCAATTTAGGACATTTTTAGTCTTTGCTTGCTGCTGCATTACCACACAATGATAATGCAACTTCAGAACTAGAATTAATAATGCCTCTGGCCCTCACTGTCACCGGCAAGGAGCCATAAAGAGGCAGTTATTGTTCACTGCAAGTCATGTAGGCCTCTGCAGAGAAGTAAAGATGGCTACATTGTTGTGGAAGTTTCAATCATCATCAAGTTTTGAGTCGTTCAGGTTTCCTAGAAATGTCTTCATTTAGATAAACAAAATAACACGTCTGCCGTCTGTACCTTGACTTTCTCCTCGTATTCTCGGCGTGACTCTGACAGCAGCTCCTCCAGCTCCATGAGTGAGTCCTTCAGTGTGTCCACCTGGTACATCAGGTTGTTCTTCTCATTGTCCAGCTGGGCGTTGGACACCATGGCTTTACGATACTTCTCCTCCACTTCTACTAAAGCATCCTAATGTCACCACAAAGAGAGAATATGAGGATATAACAGGTGCTGGCTCAGACAGAACATGTCCTCAAACCAAGCTGTGGAGCCTTAGTGTCCTCTATCGAACAGTAAGTTTGCAGTAACAGATGGATGCACCAGGCGGAGGCTTTGGAAGTGGTAAGTGAAAATTTAGGTAAAGAAGTGAAGCCTAATGCACACGCCGAAATGAAGAAAGACAGCAACATGATAACACAACTTTGCCAGTGAAATTGTCAGTTTGCATCTTTACGCACACAGTATTATACTACTGTCAGTGTGTGTCAATGTTTGTGCTGGGTCTGGACGACCATTGCTGCTCCTTTAGTACTGTATGGACAGCGTTTATTTCAGTTTCAATTCAAAAGCCTTTAAACTCATCAGATTATCAGTTGGTTTATTGATCTGTAGTGGACGAGGTCTCAGAACACAGGATCTCATTAGACTACCCGGTGTGCTCTTGGTTTGACTGAAAAAACTACAGTAACCTGTGTAATTCAGGGGCTGCAAACTCATTAGTTAACAGTCTGGAGATAGCTGGGATTTGTGGGAGGGTCTCAGGCTTATACCTTGGCTTCTTTTAGGTTCTGCGTGTACTTGGATTCCACATCTTGAATCTGATCCTTCAGTTCATGAATCTCCTGGTGAAGAGCGCAGCAGCGGCGGTGAGGAGGCAGAGAGGCAGAGAAGCAGAGCGTGACAGCGTCAGGAAATGTCAAGCAGAGAGTTTGGTGACCAGACAATGATCACAGGAACAGTGAAGGGTTTTGCAGAAAGAATGAAAATGGCACGAACACAGCACAGAACTGCACTGAAGAACACTTTTGATATGCTTTTATTTAACTTGTGCCAACTGGGGACTTGTGATTTAACGAAGGAAACTGTTATTAGAAAGATTACATTGTGCCTGTTCTACACTGGATTTCCTCCTGTATGAACACTGAGATTTAACTCTGGATGGTTTCTACTGTGACACAGAGCTGCTGCTGTTTCAAGTCAAACCAAAAGTGACTTAACTTTCATGTTGTAACTTAACACACATTTAATACATATTGGTATGATTGATATAAATGTAGTCTTGCCCTGCACAAAACTGTTTAATTCACTGTGGAAGCCAAAATTGTGATGGACAACAACAAATTTCTAAGCATCAACTGGCTCAATTGAGTTTAATATTCATATTAGTGAGTGACTGTCCAATAGTCTTTTCGATATCTTTCAATTATCTTTCAATGACTCTGTGTGGGTGTAATATTAAAAACATGATCCAATAGGAAGTGTCTCTCTGTGTCTCTAGGAAGCTGCATCTCTTCAGTGTTACCTTGATTTCTCGTATGGACGTCTCAGTGTCTGCAGTTATTGCTGTGTCTCCACTTCCTCTCCTGGAGGACGTCCCACCTAAAGATGTGAGGGTTGCTGCAGTTAAAGCAGAAGCTGCTCGAGATCCCTGAGAAAGAGAGAGAAGTTACACAATCAATTGTAAAGCACAAAAATAAAGTCCAACATGTTGTAACGTCCCCTTGGTGAAGAGGTCAACTCACCTTCTCTAGATAATCTCTGTCCTCCACCTGTTGAGACAAATAAAACAGAGTCAGAACAGAGGGGGATATAAAGGCCACCGACCAAGAGGATGAACTGAGGGAGGGAGGAAGGAAGGAAGTCCCAAAATCCCTGTACAGGCAGCTCAGCAGATTTATCTTTATATATCCAAAAAAAAAAGCAACATACGAAACTACTCCACCAAGTCCTCCGATCTGCTTTCTATTCATGGACACATTAAGAAAAGGCACATGTTTATTTTGATATAAAACACCATGCAGATAATTAGTAGGGTGGTGTCAAAACACCTTGGAAATTAAAACCACAACGTACCACGACAAAAATTCAAATGTGTTAAAAAACACTTGAAACGTAATGTCATTCACAATCTTTGCTCCTGCTGCGCGCACGCACGGACAAACACGAACACACAAACAATCTGGTGATGGGACGAATGGGTCATCTTCACACAAAGTGCACATAAAGGAAGCAACCAAGCAGAAATTCAGCTCACTTCACAGCCTCGGCCTCCTGCTGGTGCAAACCGACTCACATCTGAAAAGTCAGGAATAGTAACGTCGTCCAGGTCCCGGGGGAGGCCACTGCTACTGGCCGCACTCCTCAAAAAACTGGCAACAGAGCCACAGTTGTCCTACATGAGCCACCAGGGGGCGAAACAACAACAACAACAAGGAAACCAAACACAGAGTAGGTCAGCAGAAAGCAGCCAGATAGAAAATCACTGGAAGATGCTGAGAGTAGAGAATTATTTAGAAATTATTGTTTACTCCTAAATCTAATTCAGCTACTACCTCAAATTTTTATTTTTAAACAGGACTGTCCGTCTCTATTGAAGAGTCATTAAGAGCCAACACACAAATAATAAACATATTATCTATGATAACTTTTAACTTTTGTATTTTCTCAAAGAAAGAGAGAAAACTGATCAAACTGCATGTATGAAATAAAAGGCTCAGCACTAACACATAATGAATGCAACCCAGGTAGAAAAATAAATCATAAATTCTTGTTTTTCTTCTGGCCCAGTATACGCCTGTTTCCACGGCCTAAATCTGGCCCATATACGTCATGACTGTTGGATGCTACTGCTCCACATCTGGACCAATTCTGGCACACACATGGAAAATCTTGCAGCTGTCTTGCGGCTGTCTACAAGATAACAGCTGGAATCTGCCCAGACGTGGAAGTATATGGGCCAGACTCGGGCTGATGACCCAGGCCTATGTTGGGCCAGAAGTTTCATTCTGCTATCTGAGAATATGATGTCCATTAGCAAGAATGTATGGTTAATTTATCTCAATTCTGAGTCATGGTGACTCCTTGACAGTGAATTGTGAAATCCTTAGCGGAGACACAAGATGTAGTGCAAGATTTCTCTTTTTTACTGATGAGGTCCACTGCTTCATAAACTAAAGGCTGATAATTCAACAGAAATCTAAAAAAAACTGACTTTTTTTTTTTTTGTGCCTAACGAGTCTGAACTAAAGCACTTCGCAGCTACAGGCTTGTGACAGATGGCTCCAGTGAGCAACTGCACTGTGGCTCTTCCAAGACTCAGTGAACTGGATTAATGACACACAGTCCGTGCACTTCACTTTTTCATAGTTACATTTCAGGCATGATGTGATTTTGTTGCAGGGACTAAAGCTTCAGTTCATGACTCACTAACATTACAGCAACTTATTAATGTGCTGCACACACTCTGCTGTACAGGTCCACCAGGTAATACCTGCTTGTGTTCTGCTCACAGAACAAATTATGTTTTGACACTGTTAGATTCTGCCAACTGTGACTCACTGCGACGCCCGGCGCGAACACAGTGTGATGATGTATTGAATTCCTCTAAAGTCAAACAGTGAATCATAAACTAAATGTTGTAGCGTAAGAGCATCATCATTTTATACTGTGGGCTAATGCACTTTAAAGCCCCGAGCAGGCAGCAGGGTGTCTGTGGAGTGAGGGCTCACCACTGGGCTGGCGCGGGCTGAACTGGCCCTGCTGGAGGCTCTGGAGCTGGAGCCGCGATAACTAGTGTACTCTAAAGGCTGTAGAGGAAACACATCGTCATGTTTCTGTGTGTACGTGGAGTCAGACACAAACATGCACATCAAACGCATCATGGGGACAGAAGTGAGACCACAATTCAGAATCTAAATCACTGTTATTTTAGTGCATTATGATCCCGTCCTCATTTGAACAACTTACAGAAATGACACTTTGTTTTGGACTAGAATTAGACTTAAAGAATTTCACATGCAGCAGCAAGAAAATCACTATGAGTCAAGTCACTGAAAATTGAGGGAAGGTCCAACTGATGTAACAACAAAACAAGAACAAATCTCAATTTCACCACAAAAAAAACCCAAAAAAACACACTGTTCACACACACAAAGTCTCAGTTGTGTCAAACCAACAAACTCTTACATGGCAGCTGGAGCCAGTGACTCGCCGTGTTCCACTGCAGAGACTTGCAGAGTCGTCATACAAGGAGCTCTGCACATGTGACATGTCACACACACACACACACACACACACACACACACACACACACACACACACACACACACACACACACACACACACACACACACACACACACACACACACACACACAAGCCGCTTCAGCAGTGTGAACAGACAGTTCTATTTCTCTAATAGACATTTTACTACATGCTTTTCCGCTCAGCTGTGAAGTCTAGAGATACCTTCAGTGCCTAAAATGTGGCTTCATTCAAAACTCAAACATACAGTGATAAGCAGTGACTGGGTGAATTTAAGAACACTAACTGGAGGCTCTTGACTTAACCATCAAATCCTTTGCTCTTGGGACAAACAAGCTTAGTATTATGTGCTCATAAGAACAGTGGCGTGAGTTAGGGCTGAACGATGAATAAATAAAATCATGTTGTGATTATATCGGCAGATATTGGGATATGAGTCAAGATTTCAGTTGGAGCGGTCATTTTTACATTTTCAATTTCACTGAAAAACATTTTCATCTGGAGGACATGATTTGTAGTCCAGGACATCTTAGTAGCACCACGATGCTTCATTTATGCTCTACTGTGACACATTTTACTTTTGCAACTCCTGCAAGTTGGATATCGCACTTGGCCATATTGTGATTTCAATAATATTTCATTAATTTTCAGCCCTTTGAGTGAGTTAACAGTGAGTGGAAGTCACAGTGAGGAAAAGGCAAGCTGGAAATGAAAGGAACCAACCCTACGATAGAGCTGCTGGCTGATCTGACTGAGTGACCTGTGGAACTGCAGAGAAGACAGCAGGTGAATGAAGACAGATTTAACTTCACTACTTTAAATTCTCTTTTGTCTCCTCCGAAGCGCGTCAGTGGTTAAAGGCTCAGCAGCAGAGGAGCTGCAAAGATTTGTCAAGTGTTTTTCCCCCCATGTATTTACGTGTATGTGTCCATCTGGCGTTTGTCTGTATACAGACCTGGTAACCATTGAAAGCTGAACCGGGGTTTCTGGAGGAGGACAGACCGTTGAGACTGTACAGGTCAGAGGAAGCATAAGAGCTCTGAAGTGAGGAGAGAGGAAGAAGGAAGCGGGAGAAATGAGCCAAGAGAAGGAGGTCACTGAAGGTCACCCAACAAAATTTCACCAGAAGTGAAACTTGTACCTGTTAGCAGTGAGTGAGAAGCATCGCAGTGCGACTCAAAATTTCTATATATGTGTGGAGCAAATTATAAACACACACAGATGCACAAACCAATTAAATTAATACTCCATTTTAACCTATAACTAGGCTTTTGTCGCTGCTTCCCAGGAAAAGTCAAACATGCACAGACATTCATCACTGGAAGTCATGAGTGAAGCTTGTTTTTAATACAGGAAACACAACAAGACAATCATTGTGTCTGACTGCTGCGTACAGAGATCCAGACCTCAACAGAAAACATATTTAAAATCACATCACTTTACTGATTCTACTGTGTCAAGACATCTCTAGGAAATTCAACACAAAGAAAGGAAGTTTTATAAAAATACGCACGCACGCACATATTCTTTAGGGAACATATTAATTAGAACCACTACATTCCTCAGAAAACTAATGTTGAATAGAAATAATCCAAACTTTCACACATTGTAGACATTTTGTTAATAATCACAACCTTTAGACATAAACGTTAGTGCACACCACAGGCCGTTACTGTTGTGAGTGCAGTGCCACCCACCGGCTGCAGGTCTAATCTGGAGGCACGAGACACTCGGCTGTCATCACTCAGTCTGGAGCTCTGAGAGTCGGGGAGCACAGGTGACAACATCAACATCCCTCTGACTGCACACAGCTATACTTCAACATCACCAAGTTCAACTTCATGGCACATCACATGTTATTGATATGTACAGTCCTGACCACAAGTATTTGGACAGTTACTCATTTTTTGTTGGTTTTGGGTTCATGATGTGGATGAGCAAAACTCATTTGCATGGTGGACAAAAACCCCTTTATGACTTTACAGCAAGTCAAGAATGCTCTGCAGGATGTAGGCAGATATTTTTTCTTATCGACGATCAAGAAAATCTGTCGACTAGAATCTCAAAGGATTCACCACAAGATGTAGTAGTGTCTGTAGTTCTACAGACTGATGAAAACAAAATCATCTTCTGTCAAAATGATGAAAAGAGGAAAGTGTGGAGAATAAAAGGAGCAGCTCATGACCCACAGCCACCACCTCATCTGTCAAACATGCAGCTGGTTCTGTTGTGGCTCGGGCATGTAGCTGCCAATGGATCTGACACACTCTCATTTATTGACAGTTTCACTGCTGATGGACACAAGCTCAGATTCAGTTTAATGCATCAAAACTCAATGGACCACATTTCAGGAGGTGGGAAATCTAGTGGTGATCCTAGACTCTGGGTGCCCAGGCAAAGAGGCCATCTCCTGATGGTTCCCCCACTGGGAATATCCTTGACTGGCTGAGTCAATCACCTGATTAGAACCTGATCGCCAGGAAAGATACAAAGAGTCTGCTGATCTACAGACAAAAAATTTTCCACTAAATATTAAATATGATGATATTGTTTGACCTCATGTGTATTTGTCCACTTAATTTTGAGCCCTTGAACTTTGGGCAGAATGTGTTAAAATGACTATATCTCCACCACAGTTCTTTCTATATGGATGTAAACGTCCTCAAAGTAAAGCTCAGACTTGGTGCTTTAATTAAGGTGCTATCATTTTATTTCAAATGGAACATGCCCAGGCTCAGAGCCTGAAGAACAAAAAAATGTAACCATTCAAATACTTTCAAATACAGTCCTGACTCCAGCTATAGCTATTAGTCTAGAAACGAATTATATCAATACTGGGTTTAATGGAAAACTAACATATCCTTTACAGAGGTTTGGTTGAACACTTTCAGCCAGACAGGGGCAGAAATAATTGTGTAAAATTAATGAGGCAGGTTTTCAAGCCATGTAATATTATGTTTTTTTTGAATGAACATTTTTTGTGTTGAGGAGTTTCAGTTCTTCCTTTCACAGGAATGATAACAAGGATTAATGAAAAAGTCGCTGCCGCTTATTTCTTATATCTTAACCAGTGGTTCTTTCTTTGTCATTTAAAGTTGACATTTGTTCTTCTTTGTTTTATTTCAAGCAGACTTTATCCATGGCTTATTGTAGCCTTCCATAGTTATGCCCTATTCATTTTTCCAGGTGATTAGATTCCTTTGTACAAACTCAGCTTTGTACAGCTCCACTGCAGCAGAGGGCAGAAACAGGAACTGGGAAATTATGTCATCTTCAAGAGATTTCTCAGACAAAGAAACCCCAGAACGTTTTCCTCTCTGCTTAATGGTTCTTAATGATCTCAACATGTCACATCCTGTTTCAGCCTGGCAACAATCACGCAACCATCAAAGTTGCCAGGTAACTAGATTTCATACCAAAACACTGTGGTTTCTCTGGTCCACTCACTGCAGAAAGTGTCAACAGACTAGTTTCTCCTCAACACAAACAGCAAAGCTCTGTAATGTTTTGAACACTGAGCAAAGAGCCGTTCAGTAACATGTATGAGAGGGGGCCGACACGCACCGTCAGGTCCAGCCTGGAGGAGCGGGACACTCTGCTTTCATCACTGAGTCTTGAGCTCTGACAGCGTGAGAGAGAGGAGACAGTCGTGAGTGACGGGACGTAGCTTCTGTGTTACTTTCCTTCTCCAGGTGGGATCATGCAACTTTCCTTACTCTACAACTGACCAAACACAAACACTCAGTTCAGCACACGGCTACTAACCCTGCTGGACACGACGCTGTAATCGTCGCCGCAGCCGTTCCTCTGCGAATAAAGAAGACGAGTGAGAAACACTGACAGCATTTCTGTGAAGGCTGTTTGAGCAGTTTGAGCTTTTACATACGTCTCTGTCTTTGTGCTTATGTTTCTTCTTTTTCTTTGACTTCTTATGTGAGGAGCCCTTAGAGCGAAGGAGGAGAGGGAGAACCATGAGGAGGGAAAACACGACATCTCACCCCAAAAACCCAGAATGACAAACTGACATTTTAAACCATTTGCAAAGCACCAGGTGACACACAACACATCCACGTGCACAATGGACTCTTCACACTGGTAAAAACAACTCAAGGTCACAATTTATTGACATGCAACAAACTGACTGAGCCAAATATTCAAGATCTAGAACAACCATCACAATGATTAGTATGAAGAATTTTTCCACTATTACGTAGAACAGAAAAAAAACAGCACTTAACATTTAGAGACATAACAGAGGCTAAAATAGGACCAACTGTGTTTTGGTTGGAGCGAGGAGGCTTTAACATTGGGTTCAAATCAAATCTATCTGACTCTGAGGTAGGCAATGTTCCTTCACAACAGCAAAAACAAATACATGACCCAACATGATCCCTTCACAGAATCACATCAAACTCAGTTTGTCCAGGTTCACGTATTGTTTCCCACATGGTGCAACAACTCAGTTTTTCCTTTTCAAGCACAAGCACTAAAATTATAAACCAGAAAAACACAGGATTCACATGTATCTTGCAAAATGTGGAGAGAATATAAAACTCAATGACTGTGTCCCAGTTCAGACGAAGGCGTGACCCTTTCTAGTCACTGCGAAGACTGAACCGAAATGAGACGGTCTGGCCTCCAGAAGATTTTCGATTTGCATCACTAGCTGTGCCGGTGTGGCTCCTGTTGCCTAGCAACCATAACAATACCCAACATTTCCACACAAAAACTTGAGGTTTTAAGGCTCTTGGTTTTAACAGCTGTACCGTTAGCTGTTGAACTGAGCTGATACTTACATTTAACAGTGTAATACTCTGGCTCTCTGCTGGCTTTGTTTGCTGCAATATTATTTTCATTAGTGGTACACAATGAATCTTGGGATAGATTGGGCCACAAAGAATCCAGGAACAGTTGCCCAGTAAAAGAAGGCTGCATTTGGAGCAGCCTTTTGAAATTGGACAGTCTTGTTGCCGCATCAAATTTTCAAATGAAGCCTCTGAAGGATGCGGCCTCTGAACTGGGACACAGCTAATTATGTGTTTCACTGCTAAGATCCATTTAATTCAAACGCTAGACAAAAAGTTTAACACAGAAACATGCTTTATATCAAAGAGGTAAATGCAAGACGAAACCAGCTGTTAGTCATCTACAATCCATTCACTACAAATCTTCAGGCAGAAGGTTAAAAACTAATCCACAGTGTATGTCAACAATATCCGCCCTTACCCCTCCACCATACGCCCCGACTGCGTCAAGATCCGACTGTTGCAAAAACACACAACAACATCATCACCAACAAGTGCCACCCACATTGACAGCACCTTGTTATGTTATCAAGGACAGACACACTAGGAGGAGGAGGTCCATTCTTTGTCATTCAAAAAGCAAAAGTTGTGCTTGATAATGTGTGACAGGAACAAAAAAAGAAAAAAAAGAAAAAGGTTTGAAGAGAGGTTTTGGATTTTTGTTGCATGTGCTGTTTGAATCATACTGACCCTGACACTGCCCCGGCTTCCCACTGACATCCGCTCATCGTCGTCTGAGAGCTGTGTGAGAGAGCAAGAGATTGAAATGGATGGTTAGAGCTTTGCAACAGAACACAGTGTATGAGGAACATCAACAATGACATTTGAACAGTGGATTCGGACAGGAGTGGTTCATTCTAAGATTGTTCTTTGTGACCTTTGTTGTTGTTGAAATCACGTACTTAAGGTCAAAAAGATCTTTATTACAATTACAGTGGTATTTAAAAAAACAATTATGATTTCCTTCAGTGCTTTGTAATACATACTTCCTTAAATAAAAGCCAGTAGTCAAAGACTGTCTGAGTCTGTTACCCTGGCTAGCTCAGGTACATCACTAATAAAGGCCAGATAAAAAAAACAATTCCTGTACTATAGAGACACATACATATCAGAACATAGAATAATAAATCCAGCATAGTTTCTTTTTAACAAATATATTTTTTACACTAATTCTCATCACCCATTTCCGTGTTTTTAATTGTTGTCAAGCTAAAGTCAATGAAACTCAACTCTTCCTGCTAATTTGTTTGCATAAAATAACTTCATTTATGTTGCACTGATGGAATTGTTGCTATGAAAATATAGATTATCCTGAATTATTATCAAGACAGCAGGTGAACAAGAAGACGTTCTGAGTTTATATTTATAGTAAACAGCATTAAGAGCAAATTAAGCACATTAGAAAACAGAGACACCTCTTACTACTATGTGATGAAATAAAACAAGGAAAACTAGTGATTAAGGCCTGTTGCTTAAATATACGCATTTTCCAAATACAGGACCCTTTTAAATAACAGCCACTATTCAGTGAGAAATTACAATATATATTTCCTTACTATATGTTTTTATGACACCATACAGCTGAATCTGTCAGTCTGAAATTAACTAACTAGTTTCTTCCTGTTGTCTTTTTCCATGTGATGGAAGACAGATCACAGCACAGAGGAAATGCATGAGGAGATGGAAACAGAGGGAAGGCTACAAACCATGTGTATCTGTGAAGAACGTGAGTATCTCTCACTGTCCTCCTGGATGTAAAGATGAAGAGGAGAGGGGATGAAGAAGAGAGAACAGTGTGAAGGAAGAGAGAAATGTCAAAGGCCAATGAAACAGATGGATGAGGAAGATAACTGCTGGTCCAGGGAGTTTGTGTTTACATTCCAGCCCCAAGACAAATGTTTTTAAGTCACTGGAAATCTATTGTTTGAATTTTCTTTTAGGACCATGATACTGTGATGTACTGTAATGATCTCGACCAATAAGATGTAATATTAGGCAGGAATGTCCACATGTACATTTATGGTATGGGTTCTGACAGCACTGACACTACAGGTGTCTGCAAAGAACAAAAAACTGGTAATGTTTAGAAACATGTGGTAACTCAGCAACACTGTTGTTAAGGAAATTGACAAACTGAACATGGCCAACGATCCAAAGTGTGGATACAATTCACCTAAATCAAGCAACTTCAAAATGCAATATTTGTGGGAGGGTTAAATATTTATCTACCGCCCATCATGTTAAAATAAGAACATGGAATTGTTAACTTAAGAAGGACAACCAGTGTTACACTATATTCTGTCACCCATCAGATTCGGTCGCCTGTCATGTAATAATAATGTTAAGTGAATCTTGCAGGCAGAAAAATCTGGAACTTATTTAGTTGATATTTGCTTAATGATGAAGCAAATTAGTATTATTGTTTCTTATCACTGTGTTGTTTTTACTTTAGCTTCTACAGCAGCTTCTGCAGCTGCAGCACAGTGAAGACCGGGTGTCAGGACAGGGTTAATGAATGTAACAGAGCACCCTGTCAGCACAGTGGAGTCTCTGTGGATTAGGTGAAACAGAGTCAGTAGAGACGTTCCCACCAAACAAACTACCTAACAAGACAGAAAGATAAGGGATCTGAAAGGATCCAGATTTCATGAGCAGATCTGGATTCAGATTAGATAAAATGCTACGACATCACATGAAGTAAAACAGTTTGAGGTGAACCAGGATACATCACCTGCTTTTGGTTTCATTTGAATCCATTTGTGTTGCACACATTTTATACCAAGGCACTGAAAAATATAGATTTTTTTCCCATGGCCTGATGTAAAGGACTCTCACAGAGGCAGCCATGAATGTTCTTAAGATTATCACATTCAACCGGTAATCCATCCAAGAAACCACTGACACACTCAGTTAGCTACAAAAACACGGCAAGAAACTCAAAATCTCTGTTGTCACTTCAAACTGCAGCAAAATCTCATCACCTCTCAGTGTCAGTGAATTATTTCAGTCAAAAACACACCACGTTAGTCAAAGTAGACACACACACACACACATTAGGTATCCTCACTGTTGGTTCGAACGTCTCTTATAATATGGGACGATTCAAACCAAGTAATTAAACCGGTGCATTCAACACAGTAAATCCCATGCAGTCTCACACGACAGGGCAGATGGTCATGCTGATTCAAAGCCAAATGGGCTCCCTGCTCCTTCCACTAAGTGGATTATCATTAATGGCCAAAGCTTTGATTCATTATAATCTGTTATTTTCTAAAAAGGCTTGACAGGAATTCAAAAGCAAACTCAGCGCACTGTAAAAACCTCCAACAAACACATGCATAGTGTTTAGTACAAGGTTTGTTTTAAGTGTTGCTATCACAGCACAGAAACTGTACCATCCATTGTTCAATATTTTCCCATTTGTTGTCCGCACGGTCATCGTATTTGGTGTTCAAGCCATAATACTTCTAAGAAGAGACAAGAAATGAGGGCACAGAAATAGGAGAGAAATACAGTTCAGAAAAACCCCACAGGTAATAGTCTTCCATTATTTTCTTTGGGCAAAATTTGAAGCATATGCGTTGGATTATTACATAACCAAGGTTAAATCAAATACTGTCTGAGGTGGGAAAGAGGAGGCCTACCTTCTGCACCTGAAAGATCTACACACCGACACCGAGGAGGGGTAGAGGAAAGAGATTGGAACATGAAAACAGGAAAAAAATAGAATCAGCCACAAAAATGAGATGTGATGGAGAAAGATATGAAGTTATGTGCTATTGGAAAGTCAGCGGTCGTCACAGAAAGACATGCAAGAAGAAGAAGAAGAAAAAAAAACATGAGGAGCTCAGGAATGTGAAGTACCCCCCTGCACGGCAGGACCAGACGTGATAGACCCGAGAACACAAGTTCACTGGAGATTTAAAGACCTCTTACACTTAGCATGACCAGGCATTTTCCCATGGTTCCTTATGGTTGGTTTCAGCTGCAGTGTCACTTTGAGGTCTATGTCCCTGTGACTGACAGATCCTGGTACTGAACCAAAATCTGTGTTCTCTAAACAGGAAATGTAGGCTGATGATCAACAAGAGGAGCCTCATCAGAGATCTCTTTTCACTGATACATCGACAATCAGTTTTCCAAACATTTTATGATCGACATAAACAGATAATTAAAGAAATTGAAGAAATGCCACAGCACGGGAGAATAGGGCGGACTCATCCTTCACTCACCTGCAGGAGCTGAAGTAAACAAATGAAATCAGCTGCAGCATCCAAATTCTTGTCTTTGTGATTGACCTGCGCTTAAATCCATCAAAGCTACTTCAGGTCATCATAACAGATAATAAATAAAATTAATTTCTGTTAATACAATAATCAACCACCACTTCTTTCTCTGCAGCTTCATTTACTATTTCAGACACATGCTTTTAAAATAAAATTTCTTCTGTATCTCATGCCTCTGACCAAACACAACACAGACTGAAAACACACCCCACCCTCACTGTCCTCACTTTCCATCCCATCGCCCCAGTGCTTTAATCCAGATTTACCGCCACTGTCTCCGTGTGTGCTTGCCCAATATACAGATTTCCTGCTTTGTGATTCAGGCTTTCAGAAATCGATTTGCGGCTGACCTCTTTGTCCAGCGCATCACTCCAGCAACAGCAGCAATCCCAGATAATCAATGGGAGACGGCTTATCCACTGTTCTTAATTTATAGGTTCATTTGAGATGAAAGGTCACGGAAGGTCTCGCACTGACGACCTCTTACTACAGCTGACTTAGACAAACTAAGTCGTCACTTCCAAGAAGGTGACTTTGAGATTCAGAAGTCAGACTTATCAGTAAAATATCACACCATAAATGAAGGGAGATGCCAGGAAGCACCGATACATTACAGCTGTTATCCGTGCAGGAATAATGTATTTCATCATTTCATATTTTATATATATTCCCATTAAAAATCCCTATTGTTCCATTACCAGAAGGAAAAAAAAACACACCGTGTGCACTAATAGTTAACACAGACAGATGCATAGCAACTTCAATCGATGCGTCTACCTGTGCTGCATGTCCCCTGACCTGCCAACTCTCTCTGCTCACATCTTTCTAGCTGCTAAAAAGCAAAATATGTTGTTTCCACTTATACCGACAACTGCAAAATATGAAGATCAAGATGCACCAGAGCATCATATGGCACAAATGATCATTGCACAGTACAGAACAGATTAATAACTGACTGGAGGAATCTTGCATACTACTTATGTGTCTGGACACCCAATTAGCAACTGAGCCAGGCACCGTCATAAGCCCATTCATCAAACGGGTTACACAATCTGCTTACGTTTGCCACCATTCTGTTCAACTCACCGAGCTCCCCCTCTTGATCGGAGGGGTTCCTGGGCGCCCGGTGAGGGCAGCCCTCAGCCCCCTCCCTGCCAGCCGACGCCCGGCCGTCCTGCTGCCCTCAGGGTACCAGGAAAGGTCGCATCCTTCAGCAGTCAGCAGGTGAGACCGCAGCCGGTCATGTGGGTAAGATCACAGCGGGACGCAGCACTGAGATTTCAGCTCAGAACAAGCGAGGCAACCATACGCTTCTGCTATAAAGCAAGTAATCCACCTTTAAGTTCTGTCTTCAGTGTGCGAGAAAACATCCAAACGTCCCGAAGGTGTCTGTGAGCGCAGCGACCCATCCCTCATGTCAACAACACCGCAACAACAACAACTGCTCCACTGGAGCCTGGACCAAGGAGCGCAGCCTGCTAAGCTACTTTAGAACTCAGCTAAAGGGTTTAAAGACACACACACACACACACACACACACACACACACACACACACACACACACACACACACACACCAGACTCAGCTTAACAATGCCTGTTAATCAAGTGCGTATGATTGTGTGCACACTGTAGTTGTTTGGGCTCACCACCTGTGTTTTGATTGCTGAATTACTAAATGTGGCCTGAATTGGCTGATTATCCCAGTAAACCTTAATGGGAAAAGAGTTTATTTTAGTGTCAGGTAAAAAAATCTTTGTTAAACAGATCACTGGGACGGAAAGTGATCAAGAGAGAGAATGGGGTTGGGCAACATGACTATATATTGTGAGAAGTTAAAAAATCTTGCTTTAACTAAACTAACAATCCCTTTAATTATCTCTGGTTGTATTTCTTCAATAATGCGATTGAGATGTACCAACTTAAATTAAAAGAGGCATTAATAAGCACTTAGATGGGAATCAGGGTGTTTTTTTTCTAATTGTTTGTTAGTATTGTTATAGTACTTATTATTATTATTATTATTATCTCTTTGTATGATCTAAAATTGCTACATTGAGATGAGGTTTTAACATAAGCCCTTGGTGGGTTTCTTTTCTCACATGCACATGCTCCTCATAGAAATATATATATATATATATACAATGTAATTGTAAAGTTTTATGTGTGAAAATAAATAAATGAAATGAAACTTGCAGCATTATATATCAATATCATGACAAAACTTTACATATATTTTGATGATTTTATCCGTTTTGCCGACCCCTAGCAGAGGACTATTTTTGTCCGAACCATCACACTAACAACAAGACACATTACTCAGTTATTAAGAAGGGAGGGGGTCCCAGTTGAGGGCCACCTGAGTTGCATGTATTCACAGCTTCATGAGCCTTAACTTCAAAATCAAACTCTGGACACAGATGTTGGGCAACCTTTAAAAGTTCAGTCTCAACAGGTGAGTGACAGAAGTCTGTTTGTGTGCACGGGATTACCTCCAGGTTAAGAATAGGGAGCCAGGAAAAGTTTGCCTCCCTGCAGTACAAATCAGAGGTGCTAAACCACAGAAAGAAAAACACAACTAACACACCACTGATCTGCAATTCAAACACACAACCACACACACAGACTTCTCAGCTGTGCACCTGGTTCAACACAAATCTGAATATGGTGCCAACACTGACTCTGGAGGTGCTAGATGCTGAGGGCTCTTCGGTCTTTGTATTTTGTCTATGGTGTATAACTTTGGCGCTACTTATTGGCAAACAAGGACTTAATAATATTATTATTATTATATATAAATATCACATTTAATACCTACTGTCCACAGCAGAGCATACTGATTAATTTCTGAAGGGAATCAGAGTCAGAAGCATCAACTACTAACCAGCGGAGTAAATATGAGTAGTACAGCTACATTATGTATTGTACAGTATATAATGTAGTTACCCAAAGAGACAGGGCAACATAAAAAGAACTATATTAAAACAATTATTTTTGTCCATACTGAAAAAAAAACCTTCTCCTAAAACAAACATGTACATTACAGATAACAGGAAGTGTTTTGGTTTGAGGGAAGTGGTGAAAGTTTAGTTCTAAATAAGTGTGTGACTTGAAAAGTTTCCATTTAAAGTCTTAGAAGATTTTTGTGAATTTGGCCTAATATTAACTGGAAAAGGTTCAAACCCCTCTTGAAAGAGTAATTAGTGAGCCTCTTTAAGGACTTTCTGCTCATTGCTTTGGCGGACTGTGTGTTAATCCTCACCATGCTGTGAGGAACCTACACTGTAAAAAACATACACATTTACTGGTCACTTCCCTCAGGGATGCTCTTTTTTATTATTAGAAATGTTGTATGTGGAGTAAAACTGTGTCTTTGATCTTTTTCTGCATCGTTAACACAGTCTCTAAGAAGTTCATCTGGCATCTTATGAATAAGATTTTTGCAGCAACAGTTATTGAAATAAATTCACAGGATTCGTCATGACACTTTAGTCAAGACCTGATTTATCAGGAAGTGTGCGTTTTATTAGTTGGTCCTGACTTTGTACCTAATGTTTTTCTTCTTATTTACTTACTTTCTTGCACTTTCTAACCTAAACATCTCTGTTCAAAGCAGCGGTTTTAGCACCGTGTTTTCACCGCTGACCTGTGACCCACAGGATCAAAGAGTCGCAGCTTACCAGCATAAGGCAGCGTTGACAGGAAATGCTTTAGGTCCAAACTGCCAACAGAGAATTAACAAGACTTCTGAAATCCCCTCGTTATTTAGGGTCATGTATTACCAATCTGTGCAGCATACAATAGCACAAACATGAATGTAATAATGTATTGTAAAGTCCACCAAAGTTGAGCTGTTTAAGGTTTATTATACAGTAAGTACCAAGACATGAAGTGATACATGGATAAAACGCTCCTCAAAACATTTTTTAACGGTCCATATAGTATAAATACAGATGTACATGTGTAGTTTGATTATAGATCAGGTCTAGGTTCTATATTAATACTGTCAAAGTATCAAAGCGCTCAGTCCACAGAGAAATGCACACAGCCTGTGTTCAGACACTGAGCCTCACTGACCTGTTGTTACTAGAGCTCCAGAGAGAAGCCTTAGAGAGTAGATGTAAAACTACATTGAGTTATTTTGGTTCTCAAAACCACAAATATATCTTCTAATGGATCAACATTTCTGATTAAACACTGGAAAAGTGTAATATATGGGACCTTTTAAAAGTGGTTGCGTGTTTTGACTTGTATACCTCTTTCTGTTGTCGCTCCAGCTCCTTCATGCGGATCTCTCTGGCTTCTGCCCTGGCTGCCCTCTTTGCTGCCAGCCTGGCTTCGGCCTGACGGGGCGGATAGAGAGAGAAATAGAAACATGGAGAGAAAGAAAATAGAAAAAGAGAAGTGAGACAGCAGCCAATTTAGTCAGACTCAGATGGCACACATCTAAAAAATCTGTAAATGCTGAACAAGCGTGTGAGCAGTGGTCCAGTTCCTCGACAGAGTTCTTGTAAGAGGTGAAATCTGCGGCACATTGTTGGGAGGTAAATGTACCAGATGTTAAATTACCAGCTGACAAATCACAAAGAATAAATGGATCCTTAATTGAAAGGTGCAGTGTTGTACAAATGATCCTAAAAAAATCAGTTATACAAGTAAAGATTCATATCAGAGCTGGTGATTTCCAGTCTGCACAGGCCTGACACTGCAGTGTGTCACACTAGACTGGATTACCAGTGTCTATAAACACAGAATATCATGTGTCCTTTAAACTCTGATTGTATCTCCTGAATTGTATTTAGAAATACACAATCCTGTGAAGACCTTCAGACATGCAGTAACAACAGTGTGTAAATGTGTGTATGTATTTATATGTCTGTATTTGAGGGCATTGCCTTTGCTCCACATAGCACTCAGGCAAGAGCAGGGCCTTTTCCTTAAAAGGACCTCTCTCAGAGCGTGTACTGTATGTGTGTGCGATACAGAGTGTGTGTAAGCATTTCCTTCCTCTAACTTTGTGGTAGACACTATGTGAAACTGCAGCTTGTTCGCCTTAGGTGGGGTCGCTGTAATCCCTCCTACTGCCGCTCTAATGCAGTTCCCCCCAATGTCAGTCATCATGACAGAGCAACAGGAAAACACAAAGAAAAGAGTTGGTTTCAAAGGAAAAGTATGTTCATGACTCAGTTGAACCTGTTTATATATTTTTTTAAAGAAAAAATAAAAACATGTTCTGATCCAGTAACTAAAGAATCTGCTTATCTCCAGAACACTAACCAGATGATTTGATAACTTGACGTCAGCATTCAAATCTTTTTCTGCTATTTCACTTCAAGCTCTTGCCCAAGATATAATATGGCTGACCGAGTCCTTGGTCCATGTTTTCACATTGTATTTTCACACTTTAAGAATAATTATACCCTGGTTAATAACCAAATAACAGTGATATAGCCTTAAAATAAACACATGACATTGAAACACATTTCTGAATATTAAGGCATGACCTCATGTTAGAAACGCTTTGTCATGAATGCATTATAGTCCAAAACAACTGCCTCCACAACTACCAAAGGTTTAATCAGTTTGGGTGTATATGCTGGTTGATAAGTATCAAGAAATTGTAGTACAGAAATGCAAAGATATGTCTGAGGTAAGATGTTGTTTTCTGTGGCTAACCAATACTGAATTGTTGAGGCAGATACTAATATAAATATTTGGGATATATCGGCGGGTAGTACAACAAAAAATATAGCTAAACAATCTTGATGTGGATCCTTTAGAGTATTATTTCTTAAAGTTCCTCTCCAGACACATTTTAACCTATTTAAAAATACACATAAGAAGTAAATTAAAAACTCTTTAAAGGGGCTGGAGGCACATCTACTCTTACTTCCTGATTGAGAAATCTGGATCAGGCCTTGTGCCCCGCCCACCACCTGCTCCCTCCAGGTGGACAGGTGAAAGAGCAGAGAGCATCAAGATGGTTAGAGGAGGAAACATCAGAGAGACTCAGCCACATGTTTGAGCCTCAGTCAGACCCAGACTCAGAGGAGGAGTCTGAGACCAGAACCAGAGACTAGCAGACGGATCAGAACAGTTAGCGCAGTTAGCATCTTTTTTTTTTTGTTTGTTTTTTGTTAGCTCTCTGTACTGACAAGGTTTAAGGTTTATTTAGCCCCACCCCCCGTCCCCACAAGTTGACAGGATTGGTTCCTTAGGTTTGTGACCCTGGCTGTCTGAATCTGTTTTTATGAGACTGCCATTGGTTCACTGCAGTTCAAGGTGGAAACACTCAGTCATGGAGTTGACTGCCATGTATTGATGTAAACAATATGATAAAGCACCACCTCTAACTTGCGGTGTCATCTAGTGGTTGCTGCTTGCTCCGTCAGCACTATGATACATCACAGTTCAGTGTGGTCACAAGTACAACAACCAACACCTGACCACACCTAATTGTAATAATGGGTGGGGTGTGTAGTTTCTCGTACATTATAGTTACAGAATTGAAGTTAGGAGCTGTGAAGTCTGCAGAATGATTCTGCTGTTAAGAAGTCGCAGAGGTGGAGAACGACAAGTGGTGGATGACAGTGGCCTGAAATGTTAAACAGCTTGTTGCTGCATCAGTAGAGAAACCTTTTACCCTGCAGCAAACTGTGTGTACCAGGAACATCCTGTCGAAGAATGTGTGTGAATGTGTACCAGGACACTGCTATAAAAAGATATTGTTTTGATTCTTATATAAAAACACACAATAAAAATAAAACATCTCAACTTAAAATTCCCAAAAAGCCCTTCACCACAGTTATAAGAGTGATGAAGGATATATTCCAGAAATGGCTGTTCTCCCTGTGGCTCACTCAGTGGCTGCTTGAATGGCATTTCCTCTAAGTCAATGATTGCTCATTGTCCTTGTGATACTTAACATTTTTTGCGCATGGCTAGCAGACGCAGAAAAAAAAAAAAAGCTCTTAAAATCTAATGCCGTTCCTGGGCTGATGCATCTACGATCAAGCTTAGATGTACAATGAACCTCGTTTAAACCACATTTTATCTTCCGTGACCCTACGGGTGACAAAGTTGCAGTGTCAGAGGAGTAACATGACCCTCCAGCTACATAACTTCAGCTCTTGAAAACCTCCATTAACATGGCTACTTTGCTCTAAGGAAGGAGCACTGGTACACACTTACTCCATCTAACAAAAGGCTCAGGGGTTAAGAGCTTTTACTCAAACAGCTCGTCAGTGTAGAAAACCAGCTACACTGACTTCATCCACATGAGAGGTGAGAGCATAAATAGACTTTTTACAGAAATGGGCTCTACACAGGCACTATTTATCAGTTTGAGGAGAAACTAATCTGCTTTCTGCTGTTTTTAATTTCATTTTTTAAATGGGTGGGACAAACAGTACCACATACAATGCACCACAACACAATACATAAAGTGCCAGGACATGCAGACAATCATATCACACTGACTTAGACTTTCCTGTGAGCGACAACTTACTTGTGCACTCTGAATTGCGCAGCTGCAGTAAACCCCACCTAAAAACAGTAAACTGATGTGACACGCTTGATGTTTACACACTGTCATCATCTATTACAGAGGTTCCTAACCTTTTCCAACTCATGACCCACTTGAAAATCTCAAAAATGTCAGCAGCCCATATCTAACACCATAACAATACGCAGGCCAAATAATGTGATGCAAGAGCACTTTTTTATTTTAATGATGACGATCGAACATTTGACTGAACTTTCAGGGAAACTCAATACTTCTTTTTTGACGGGGGAGAGATCACTTGTCGAGTCACCATCTGTCTCTCGACTCTCTTTCCTTTTTATTCTTCCTGTTGCTGACCAGCTAACCATTTTGATTCTCCAGTCATCAGACTGAGATAGCAAACAAGTATACGATGTGGTCCAGCAGGCGACAACATGACAGGCCTTAATACAAGAGAGAGAAAAAAAAAACGATAATTTAGTTTTAAAACATTTAGAAACATTTTATATCTATATATATCTATCTATCTATAGATATATATACATACATACATACATATATATATGTATAATTACATCTTTTCACCAAAATTGTACTGTTCTGCAAAAGATTTTTCGGCCAAATTGCACTACCTTTGCAGCCTACAGGTTGGGAACCACTGGTCTATTCTATTATCTTCTGTTAAAAGAAACTGTAACATACCTCACAGTAAGGCTGGGAACATAAAAAGAATACAATGCAAACATAGCCAAACCCACAAATAATTATTTTAAAGCTAAAGCTCCACTATGTGAAGAAAGGTAGGCTGTTCTACTATAGTATATAGTACAGTTTATGATGTATGGCGCTGCAGTTAGTTTATTGTGTCAGTTTAAGTGTGAAAACTGAGCATGTAAAGAAAAGTCAATTTACTGTAATTTGAAAAGACCCTCCTGTCTCCTATACATCACACACACACTTCACTGGTAATTATTGAATATCTGAATGTAGCAGCCCCTCAAAACCCTATGAAAACTGAGAGGTGTGAATGATTTCATCGTTTACACATTGCTGCCTTCCGGGATTGCTGGGCCGGCATTGCTGGGCGGGAGTGTTGCTTATGGTTAAAAAGGAACCGGGGCTCATTTAACTTCAGACTATGTAAAAAACAAGCTGACTAGAAATGTTTGGTGTTTATAATACAATAAATTCTCTCTTGCAGTAATCAAAATCCATTATGATGTCAGTCATTTAAACGAGTGGATTACTGGATCATTTGTATTCCCACATATGTTGTATATGAATGAATGTATATTATAGGTGCCTGTAGGTAGGAAGATGCATCTAACTAGGGCAAAAAACGGAATCACACATCTTTTTTTATCCTTCCTCATCCTTTACAGCTATTTATAATGACCTACATGGGCTTGGGTTCTATCAAAACTGTTCTACTTCAGCACAGTTTCAAGGGGTGACAGTTCTCCAGAGAGCCCATGAGCTAGTTCATTATAATAATGGAGACTCTAACAAGATTAAACATCACTTAAATATAACCTTTGAAATGGTTCACATGCTGACAAACATAGAAAAAAAAAAGATATAGAAGGTAAAGATAAAGAGAAGGTCTCAGAGCTGAACTGTCTAACATCTACTCAGCTTCTTTCTCTGATAACTTCAGATCCAGATGTCTGATGAATAAAATCCTTCATTTGGTTGAAATATAGTTGAAAGCAACCAAGGTGTAAAAAAAGTATCTTAAAAATGTGACTTATTGACAATTTTGAGCTTCTGTCAGGCAACCACAACACTGACACATGATCATAGCACCAAATGAAACGTTACCATGATTAACACCACTGATTTCTCTGGTTTGAAAATTGATGGAAACATGACTGATAATGTGAGTACACAACTCAAAAATATGGATCTAATCATGTTTTAACATGTTTTAATGTGGAAAAAGGCCACTAGAAGAATTAAAACATTTCCAACTTCCTGTAAATAAAACTTTGTGTCATCAGAATGATTTGAAAGATGGTTTAATCACACATAAAATGGTTTTAAATTGCACTTCACAACCCTACACTGTGCATGCACAGGACAGCTGGATTGGTCTGGCTTCTGTCAACCTGATCCCTTGTGTCTACTGACAATCTCTAAGGTCTTCAAGTGCCACCAGTGCTAAATGCCCGCCTGCGCTGACTCCATCTCCACTGAGCTTATTTCCCACGCCCTGAATGCCAGCCTTCAGCAACCAAAATGGACGGGTATTTTAATGACTAGGAGTGCTGACAGGGTGGACAAAGAGGGAAAACAGGAATAACTCAGATTTCTGTCCAGCTGGGCCTTTGACCGGGTTTAAAATGGGGTGGGACCAATAAGTTCATTCACACACATAGTTTGCTTATTTTCGAGCCGATGATGATGATGACTGACTGGGGAGAAAAAAAAAAGTTAGGTTCCTCTTTGCAGAACCTTGTACTTCTCCCAGATGCTTCCTAAAAGGGAGTGGCTGTGAAAAGACTCAGCTCATTATATTGCCACAGACATGAGTCAACTGAACGTACGTCTTTTTCTCACAAGGAGCAGATATGAAACCTTAAAAATCTTTATTTCTTTTAAAAACAATAAAACAAAATAAAAAAACAGAAAGCTGAGATTTTATACAGTAAAATTAGCCCAATTAAAATGTAATATACATTTTTTCAGATTTTTTTATTTCTTACTTTTTCACAGGAAAAAAAAAAAAATCACTAAAATTTAAGCCTCAAAGTTCATTCTTAACTTTGGAAATGAAAGGCTGACAACACGATCCAAACTAAAACCCATTTCTCAAGTGATTCACATCTTTATCAGTGGATGGATTTTGCTTAGTTGTAATGGAGACGGCTGTGTTGACTTGTCAGTAGCTATAGTCACAGTAACATCTCGTCCCTGTTGAGGATGAAAGTTCAGTCCAGATTTTTAATTCCAATACCAATTCCCACTCAAGGTCCACTTAATAGCTTTTTCAGGAGCAAACTCTATCATCCTTAGAAAACTGAGCTGAAAATACACTAATAAATGGACCTTGGGATAGTTGGTAATATTAGTCTATCCAAACAATATATGATATATCAGTATATGTCAGCAAACACAGAAGACAAAAATTGATGTCCTAAAATGTAAAACACAAGATTCAAGTCACTCAAGGACAGAATAACTAACTAAAAAGGCTGTTGGTGTGTGTTTGATAAATCCAAGGGTATATTTTTGGTTTTAATACTTTGATTGGGGGGACGCAACAAAACAAAAACAGGCTCTGCATCTTTTTGGAAAAAAAAAAAAAAACATTACATTTAAATTAATAAATCAAATAAGAAATTATGATGAAACTGGCCACTTTGCTTTTCATAATAATGGTAGTGCATCAAATAAGCAAATGCTATGTTCAACAGTGGTTTTCTTGAAAGAGACCAATATTGCCAGTGTTACTACAGACAGCCCTGTACTTTACTGCCTAGTATCAGCTATAACTAAAAATACATACTGTATATATTTTTACAGCCAAAAATATGCAATTTTTCAGCCCTAAGTAGAGTCTGCAGGTCTTCCCTCAGTCTACATATGGACCCAACAACCTCTAGCAATAAGTTAGGGCAGGCTGTATGCAGCCTGTGAGGCGAAATCCAGGGTTAGAGGTTCACCGTTTCCTCACAGCTACTTGTTATCCTAATTGCCCTGAGCATACAGGTAATAACTGAAGACTTTTCCTCTCTCAGGAACATATTCAATGGACAGTCAGGACAGTGTTTACTGACATTTTAGTGGAAATGGTAACAGTGGTATCCAGTTGACTTTGGCATGAAATGCCTTTAACTGCTCAAGGAGCTCCTGCTGCTGTCCTCCTGCCTGCCTCCACTCACACATTGACCTCAGGCTGCACCACAAACACATGGAACAGCTGTGGAGCTCTCAGCACTGCAAACAAACTGGTTAGCAACTGTGCAGGCTACTTCAGGCCAGGAATAAAATAAATATTACACTTCAGACATTTCTAAAAATAAAACAACGGAGGCAGCCGAGGTTTGAACAGCGAAGAAATACAATACAACCACAAAGTTTTCCCCAAAATTCAAGAGTCTCCCGAGACGCAAACATGGACATACCAAGTGGTCTAATGCTGACTGGGTCTTACTAGAACACTGTGATGTACTATTCTGTACAACCACCATTTGAGATATTTTTGGTTGATGTTCCCCACATGTTTCCAGTTGCATATACATAGTTGGGCCCTGCTTGTTTTTCCTTGTGGATGTAATAGGAAGCTTCTTGTAGCCTGAATATGGGCCTTCAGGCAACAGTTTATGTTGTAACTCTTACTGCTACTGAAGCATGATGGGAGTAAGCAGCAAGAACTTACAGGAAATTACACAATGTAGCTCTGTGAGCGCAGTGAACAACAGGAGAGTAGTCGCAGAAAGAAATTTCTGTGACATGTTCATTTCCAAAAGGTGATTTATTCTGTGCTACTTTGAGGGAGTCATACACATTCATGTGAACAATAGTTACTCCTTCCCTCTGGGCAGTGACACCCAAGTAGGGGAGGGTTACATGTCTTGCTCATGACGCACTCACTGACGCAGTTTGGACGAATCGATCCTTGTGACTTTGATGTAATGTCATGAATTGAGGTTTATTTTGTGTAGTGTCCTCTCTGATAATATAATGACTAAAATGACTCTCGATAGTAATCTTATCGCCATGCAAAGTGCATTATACTACAGGCCACATTCACACATACATTCATACTGAGGCTGCACAATTAATACTATCACTATACACCCACTATAACCATGACTCGTATCACAATTGCAATATCTTTCAAAATAATCACAATGTGATTGCTTTTGCATATAATGCATATCAGCTCTAATTCATACAGCCCAAGGTCACTTTGACATTCATGGACAGGAAGATCTGGGAATTGAATCGCCAACCTTCCAATTAATGGACGACATGCTCTACCTCCTGAATCACAGCCACTCCTCTTTTTCTGACAATTGAAAAGTGTGTGATGATTGGTCACTGTGATCCCTGCCTTTTCTATATAAAGATATTTACTGTGTACCTGAAGCTCAAGCTCCACCCTCCACTGTTCCCTAAGCTTTGGAAGTAAACTGAGCCATGGTGAATAAACAGGAAGTAGTTTGTGATAACAATCTGCAACGGGCTGTGCATGTGATGATGTCATCAAGAGGAAGCCAAGACACACAGAGCCTCCACTTCCTTTTAAGGAGACATGAGTCTGGCGAGCCAAGCCGAACTGAAGCCAGCAGGTTGTGTATATTCACATATCAGGAAATACACAAGTGATTGTTTAGGTCAGTAATGCTTGTTTAAGTGCTTCTTGGTATAATGGGTGTTCACTGGAAAACCTCAGTCTGTTGTAGTCAAATTCTGGGTGGCACAATCACCTCGATGGACAAGCAGAAAGCTCTAAATGCTTTGTTTAGAAGAGCAGCACATCTACATCTACATGAAGTCGAGTGTTTAGATTGGATGGGACACAGTTACAAAACTTCACAATTTATTCAGTGAAGATTTGACTTGTTTGCTGTCACTGCTTGTTTCCTGTGTTAAAGATTAACTTGGCTGTGACTGCAATGAGGGATTGTGGCTTGCTGCCTCGTTCACAAGATGACTGTAAGAATGAAAAGGGGATTGTGTGGTGGGCTTCCCCTTCCTCGCCGTCAAGCCCCAGACTAATCCGCTCTAAATACTCAGTTCTCTTCGCCGCTTCACTGAGCTTCTGACAGCCACCCAGCACCAACCTGGTGACTTAATCCCCAGTTTAGATCATCTTCTCTAACTCGTGCAGACAAACTAGACTATCCTGAGCAAACCTGAGGAGCTGTGGACTGAGCAACAAGGATGTAGAATTATGGATCCTTAAAAAAATTACAGAAATCCTACAATTAATGATTTTGAGGGGAATATTATCAAATTAACTCATCAATTAAACCACCAAATCATCAACCATTTCTGTCCTTTTTTGTCTTCTGCTATTTAAGAAACTATATATATTTATATATAAATAACTATAATCACCCTCTCCATCCTTGGAGGACCATGAAGGTTTGCATGAAATTTCAAGGCAATCTATCCAGTAGTGGCTAAGGACACTGAGATTCTTAGAGCAACGGCGCTAGTGTGGCTAAAACAGCTGGAAAGACTGAGCCAGACTGTAAATTTGTTTGGACTCACTAGAAGAAGATTCTTAAGCTGCTTTCACACATACAACACAACCCTGAACTAGGCTGGACATCACCCAGAGGAGGATTTAGCCAATGTGTGAATAGAGCAGGTCATTGTCCGGAGAGCGAGCAAGTTGATCATGTTTCTATCCCGACTCCTGCAGCCTTTACCCTTTACTCTGGTGCCACCTCTCACCTAAACCAAACAGAGTATTTCCGGTAAGTGACAACCTGTCTCACATGGAGATTGTCTGATTGTGTGCCGCATGAGTGAAAGGGCAACTCAGGAGTTCATATACAAAACCAGCTTTACTGTTTCTGGTAATCCTTCCTTATTTCTGTAGTGCCAACATCAGCTGATCAACACATTGGCTAAACATTTCCACCATCACCTCGAACAATTAATATGTAACAGGAGACATTGCATGGTATTTGCTCTGCTCCAAAGCACCCCACAGTCTTTACTAAATAACTGACAAGGCCAAAAGAATTGCAAAATCATTCTGAACTGTGCATACACTCATAAAAAGAGATGTCCTGTCTTGCCTTTGTGGCCTGACCCAAGCAATTCGATATCAAAATTTCTTGCCAACATATTAATCAAAGCTGCTGAATGCTGCGCTGTCTGGTTTTCACTTTTCACTGTGAGACTTAAGGAGACATTGAGCTGTTTTAACAGAGCTCCATGGGGCAGTTTTGACAGCTGGCAGACGCAGACTCAAACAAAGCCTTTATATAGCCAATACAATTAATTCAAAATGGTAAAATGGTTGGATAAAGTCTGATGAAATAGTTTTTATGATTCAAACCATCATCTGGACATGGATTTCAAATATGTGGTTCTCATGCCACGCCTGGCTATGCAATATGCCTGTGTGACGACGACCCAAATGTGGGCCAGGTCAGGTTGAATCTGACCTATGATACAATCTGAAGCTGCTCTATTATTAACAAAACATGACTCTTAATGCCTTTTACATAAATACATGAAATCCTATTGCCAGTGCTCAAAGCATGAAAGGGAGTATTTTCTATGTGAAGTGTGTGTGTGTGTGTGTGTATGTGTGTGTGTGTGTGTGTGTGTGTGTGTGTGAGTAATAAATTACCTTGACTGTAATCTACTATTTGTCATTAAAATATCACTTGTTTCGACTTTCCAGCACACATAGAGAGAAATTAAGGAACATAAGTCTTTAAGCTGTCCAGTTAAATTTAACAACATTCACAGGCCAAGTATGTGCGCACAAACACACTCGTCTAGATTTACACTGTGACACATCTGGGTGTGATCTCTGGGTGTAAAACACACTGTGACTGAATCTGAGCCAGACGCTTCCAAGAAAGAAAGAGTCTGCCTTGGGCCAAATTCCAGGACTGTTATCACTACTGTGATAATCAATACCTGACACCTAACTGAGGGGAAATCTCCATGATACATGATACACGTCAATGATTAACTATAGCTCTCTAGTGGACATAAAGGTCTATAAAAACAGCCTTTAAATCATTATTATTTAATTTTCCTGAATATTTTGTACTATCTTTTGTACTTTTTGTTCTGTATTTTTTTTTATTTGTTGTTTAATGTTTCTCAGTGAGAGATTATCATCTGTTCTCCAGTGGGTTCATGTCAGCTTGACACCTGGCAACAATCATTTCAGGTCTGTCCTTTTGTAAATTAATTTTACATGTTAGATAACAAACTGTATCGTATAGAGAAATGTGAAAGTTAGTGAGTGGCTGCATGAAAATGTTAGCATTACTTAAACTGCTAAATTAGTTGCTAGTTAGCAACATCTTAGCATCCTAGCCCAAGTGTTTGTATAGGTTTAATGCGCTCTCATTATGTCTCTGTGCTGTAGAACTCGGTCCCAGAGACACAGGGGCTAAAAACAGATGACAAAAACCTGTTTGGACTATTCACTCTTACTTTCCAACTACAGAAACAATCAGACCGGACTATTTAGAGATTTGTGGTTCATCTGTGTAGCCTTCATTAAACAAACACAAGCAACCTAACAGAACAATCAAGCATGTGGGCGTTTGATTTTATTCGATCATTCTTACTAAATTGCGTCGTTGTGCTCAGAGCTTTACGATAAACCAGTTGGTAAATAAACCAAAACCAGAAGTTACAACTGGCTACTGCTCATCAGGGTGAACGACACAGCTGACTGGTTTGGTAAACATCAACAGATATCGCTCCTGGAACCAAAAGACTCTGAAACCAAACAAGCGAACAAGTGACTGACTGTGCTGCTAGAAAACCATGCTGCAACAGTGTTAACAGTATCATGTTAACTGCTTATCTCAGGAAACTTAAAATTTGTTTAGAAGTGATAACAATATGTCAGTGTGTGTTTCGTGGCTGTAATCTGTTGGTGTTGCAGATTTGAACAAATCCTGGCATAGGCTTCTTCTTCTCCTGGCTGCATTTTCCTCTAAGTTTTATTGGGAATTATTGGCTTTAAACTGCTAGTGCTTCTGCAGTAGTAAAAGCACAAGTGTTAATGACGGCTCTGTTCTATTCAAGTGTCCTGTATGTAAGGTATGACAGTGCGACAGTGAGCCAGCATGAACTCGGCTTGACTGATATCGAGTAATATAATAATAATATCGAATTTTCCCGCCATATGCGATCTTTCATAATCATAAACAGTCATTTCACTGCTTTGCTTACTGTATCTTGTACCTTGGCATTTGACAAATAAAACTTTAAACAGCTTTTTCGTGACAATATCGCTTTTACCTGAAACATAAAATACATGAATACAATTACATATTATAAAAAAAAAAACCTGAAACATAAAATACCTCAATATAAAAATATATTCTAATAAAATAAACACAACTTTAACATGAGATACAACAACAAAATGATACGACTGACTCCCCCCTGCAATAATATTGTGCTATTTGGGCTGGACTGTATCAAGACATTACATTTTGGATATCATCTGAGCCTAGCATGAACAACACCAGGACCCTGAGTCTAATGCAGCTACATGGAATTCAGCAATCATTTGTTTTATTATTGACACCTGTACTTGTCTTTCTGTAACCGACTTTGAAATACTGTCTGTCACACTTTTCACATTGTCATTAGTTCATTAGGTTTGGTGATGTCAGGTGATTCAAAGCTTCGTTTAATCAGCCATAATTATTCAAAACACTTTCGAGGGTGTGCAAGGGCCTTTAATGCGCACCCATACATGACGCTTCACCACTGCTACCACCTGGTTTCTTGATTACATCAGTGGGCTAAAAACACTTACAGTTCCCGGTCAATTCTTGAAATATTAGTCTCCCGCTGAGTGTTTGGCTCTAAGGTTTGGTCAAATATTTATTGTATGCTTAATTCTTTGTGAAATCAGATTATAAATTATCCCTGAGGTTACCTCTATTTGTCATAAAATAGGACTCAATTTTACAGAGTCAGAGAATATCAAAATGAAACTCATTTTGGTTGGTGGATGATGATGTAATGCTTCAGAAGAGGTCAGATTAACTCCGCCAAATGCCATCCTCCATTACAAAAATTAAAGCCCAAACAATATTTGTGAATTAATTTGATCGTAGGATAAATATTCATGATTTTTACAATCACTCATTGTAATCTAATAACATTGGCCAACTTTTTCACATTAAGAGTAGCGGAGCTCATCCACAGTGTGCCATCCTCATTCTGCAGTAAAAATGAATGTTTATAATGTGGATTTAAACTGTTTGACAGATGTAGGGAACCAACTCCCTTAAGTGCAGAATCACTAACACTGTGGTATTCAGTGAGGACATTCTTTCCTGCTGTGTGGTCTCCTCCCATTTGATCCAGGTTACAGCATTAGCAGTTTCTCTGAAGTGAGAACAGCAACGCGACACTGATGCACCAAAACTTTAACTTACTGTAACACTGCCCATCAATTCCAAGCAGATTTTCCATTTTCTTTCTGGCAGAATGGCCAGTTGGTGAGCCACATCCCTCCTCCTCCTGCTCCATCCCCATCCCCCACCCACAGCCACCCAATCTAAAACTGGGGTGCAGCAACAGCTGATCTTTCAGGAGCATCTATTTTTAAAACTCTTTTTCAGAATGGGCCAACTCATCAGGGCCGACATACCATCCTGTCAGAGGACTGCCAGTGAGGGACTTGACCCCTATGCTACTTAAAGGCACAGACTTTCTCTTTGTTGCACAGAACTGGCAGCATTTAATGTTTTATTGCTGGAGCTGTGACTCAGTACAACTAGAAACAGATGAGGATTCATCCAGCACAGGGAATCTCCTGTTTGGATATTATCTATCTGCTGCTGCTGACTGTGCCTGAGCAAACTCCTCATCTCCTCATATTCAGCCAGGTGACAGTCCTGCCACTCCAAATAGACTACAACAAGAAACGATTACCAGCTACAGGAATGTGCAACCTCAGACACACTACTCCAGTGTAAATAGTCAGCTAAGCAGTAAAGAGAAGAGTGCATGCAAAACAGCCAGACCTCTGCTGTGTTGAGGCCCGTTACCACGGCCATTCACAGCTAAAAAAAAGTGATGACTACACAGGGTGTGCGTGACAGTTAAAAATGATATGCAAATTTGTTGAAACATCCGGGTTGGGTTAGCACAGACCCAACTTCCTCCCAACTGAAGAAAGCTTGTCAGAGCTGCTCTGAATTAGTAGAGTTCATGTTTTTATGAAAAAAAAATTTCTGAGTACAGGCAGCAGGATCCTCACTAAATCATTTGGAAATGCATTTTTGGCAGTAAGGAAAAATGTATTTATTGTTCATTGCCCAGTATTTCTCAAATATGGATCAATATATCCTCAAAGGTAGAGGCAAAATGTTGCTTCATAATAATAAATGTCAGGTTTTGCTTTGTTTTTTGAAAATTACACTGAAATGTTGATGTTTCACACCTCAGACACACAAGTGTAGACAAAAGCGTGCAGGGTATTACACTTCAAACAGGGCGACTTAAGTTTCAGAGACACACTAGGCATTATTTGTGCCACACTAGACTCATCATAATACAGAGATTAGAAACCTTGAAACAGTGTAAACCTGTCACAACATGACTTCACCACCTGTTAGAAACAACAGAGTTTCCAGACCTGCATTATTGAGGGGAAGCACAATAACTCCAGCAGGTTAGCACATGAAAGATTTAAACCATTTTAATCTGCTGTGGGACATGCTTTTCAGAACTGCTGCTGCTGCACTGCAATTCATACAGTCTGGAGAACAGATAGATCTTTCTCTACAATAAAACAATAATTATCATAGCCAGGATTTGATGCATGTGCAAAAAACATATCACAGTATTTCTTTTGACAGCCTTTTCTCATCATTGTTTCCCCCCAATTTATACAGGCACACATTTATTATTATGTTCATACTAATTGGCTAATCCTTTATTTACACGGTCCATTCAGGTGTTCTTTTCATATTTTCGTATATATCAGATAACCACTTTTTTAAAAAGTATATTTAAAAAAAGAACCAAGAGTTACCTGGAAGGCAGGAAATCAATCTAAAAACTTGGGGCATACTTGTTCAGAATGTTCAGAAATGATGACTAAATGTTGCCAAACCAAAGTCACGAAAAGTATGGTTATCTAAAGATAGTGATGGAAATTAGAGTTTAACTGAGTAAAGCCTGTAAAAATGTATGATTTTAGACGTGGAAATTGTAAAAACTTCGGTCACTAGCAACAAAAATGTAGGTATTGGGGTCATATGTTACATAGGGCTGTACATGGTGGTCTTTAGGTGGGCTGAGGAGGAAGACCACTTCATGGACTCCTTCTTCACTCTGTTCAGAGTCAACAGGAAGGACTTATTCGACGTTAGACTAAATTCTACGCTCACCTCTCTCGCTATAAGATTTAGGGCATCGTCCTCCGCCGTCGACCTCTCCTTCTTGGTAGATCTTTTCCGTCCTGTGCCTTGGGTCCCCATGTTTTCTCAGACAGTAGTTATCCACTCGCCGCAGATAAAGTCACTTCAACAGTCCAGCAGCGGACCGAGTAATCCAAACAGAGCCGGAGACAGGGCAATACTGGGTCTCATGTGTCGCTAAAATGTCACGTTAAACGACGAAGAGATGAAACAAACCGCGGCTGGTCGCGCTCTCAACACGGGTCATTGTCATACATCCGTTTTAACACTTCTTCCTGTAACCACGCGCACCAGCTCGCGACTGAGTCTGGCTCAAACTGTGCCTGGCATCAGCCCCACGTGCGTGTCTGAGACGTTTACTGACATATTCAGTCAGACTCCCTCACTATAGATTCACGCGGTCCTTTTAAACCGAGCCCACCCCTGTCTGTCACTCTGTAGACATAAAATAAACACCCACATTAATAATATAAACTTTAATTGTAACTACACTACAATTAAAACGGTTTCATTTTCATCTAGCAGCACCACGCGACGGATTCACAGACCCGAACCTGGGACAAGAACTTCAAAACCTGTACACATTCAAGGTGCGTTCACGTGATGTCGGATTTATAGCTTACTATAGTAATGCAGCTCATATCCACAAGGACCCACAATGGAAAATCAGCAGTATCTACGGCACTGGTTCTCGAAGTGGGGTCCAGAGTCCAGGGGGTCCTTGAAAGGGTTCCTGGGGGCTCCAACAAGAAGGGGAATAATTTACTTAATTCACTTTAATTCCATCCATAAATTACACAATGATAGAATGTGTGAATATTTTGATCATGGGTTTCAAACACTGTGTGTAATAAAACGTCTAAAAGCAACTCTTATCAAATTGTAAATTCGTTTTTTCACTTTACCCTAACAAAGTGGAATAAGAGGAATGACTGATACTGAATCTAAAATAAAAACATTTGAATGTCTGTAATTTCAGGGTCAGGATTTTTTACGCAAACTACTTGAATGCAGCATCAACCTCTGGAAAGGGACTCCATACATGTTCAGGGCTTTGGTTTCAACAAGAAACCACAGCTCCCGCATGGGCTATCGCACTCTCTCACACTCCCTCTGCTATTTTTAATGATGACCAGCCAGCTCCAAAAACAGGCTTGTGTTTCTTAAAGAGATAGACGAGACCATTGCGTTGAATGGCTTTATACTGCCAGTCAAACACAATGTAGATCCCATAACCTTGATGTAATAGTCCAGTATAGTGTGTCGGGACAGTCTGGGGAGAGTTTATAGTGACCTCATTATTGACCTCATTAGATATTTTTATATCTTGTGATATCACTATTATATCATATATCATTTGGAATTCCTTGAATGTAGAGAAACCTTTTAAAGTCCCCATCTAAATTTAATATCATATCAATATTGTGTGGAATTCAGGAACACACACATGCAGTTTACTTATTATTTTGTGTTTCTTTTTTATTCATAATTTTCTACTATTTACTTTGTTTTGCAATCTTTCAGGTACACAACTTTTGGCTTTTATTTAAACAAGGCTGAATTATACATGATGCTTTAAACTGTCCAGCGTGTTATTCCAATGTAGTTGTTATTCCAAGTGGCTCTGTCCTGGGCTGCCCCCTAGACTCTATCGAGGAAGTAGGTGACAGGAGGATGTTAGCTAAGCTGACATCCATCATAAACAATAACTCTCACCCTCTGCATGACACTGTAGGGTCTGTGAGTAGCTTCTTCAGCAGCAGACTTTTACATCCTCGCTGTAAGAAGGAGAGGTTCCGCAGGTCCTTCATTCCAGCAGCTGTCAGACTCCACAACTCCTGCTCTTCCTGACCATGTGCAAACTTGCACTTTTTCATGTACATATCGTGTGTATTGTGTATATTGTATTTATTAGTGTATATTTGGTATATTTTTGTTGTATATTTCCATAGATGTTTATTCTATAGATGTTTATTTTTCTGCTGTGGTAAATGAATTTCCCAGTTGTGGGATAAATAAAGTTAATCTAATGTAATCTAATGTAATCTAATGTAATCTAATTTAATCTAATGAGTTAAGGTTTATCCAGACTCACAACTACGTAAGGGGTAAAAGGCGGATGGTGTTATACTCACACTGTCATATTTTCTTACTGGAGAAACTGAGATGTGTAATTGTGTTATAATCTATCTATAATCTATATTTATTTTAATTTACCATTGATATGGTATTGATTACATTGTATTATATTATATTATATGAGTATCAAGTACTAAATAAGTACTATTCAATAAATAATTGCATTTAGTATTTGTGGTGCTTTCTGGGCCAGATTAACAATAATAATTCTGAATGCCTTTTCTTTGAAAGTCAAAATATAATGTGTCAGTATTTCATAAAATAATATCTTTTATCGTTGCAGCAAGGCTGTAATAAATGCTTTGCTGCCCTCCTGTGTTGATAAAGTGTCACGACAAGAAACACACAGGAAGAAAACAAGCCAGCTGCAGCCTGTGCAGATCTCCTGTATATAGCATATAATAACAGTATGTACGTATGGCCGTAAAACAATACTTAGTAATACATGTTGATACAGGAAATTAATGTTGTTGGCATGCTGTGTAAAAGTGTCTGAAAATAACTTGTTTTTCTTCTAAAGTGTATCAGAAAGAATCTGAATACAGCCTCTGTTTTTATCTGTGATGTAACATTTGAGTTGAAAATTGCAGTAAAAGGGAAACGACACCAAGCTTTGGAAAAAAGACCAACATTTCAAAAAAGCTTTTCAGTTTCTTTTGCATCCCTTAAAAATCTTCCCAAGTGTCATTAACAAGAAATATGCAATTATACAATACACAATTAGTGTTACAGTTAAAAATCATCATGTATGAAATGTGATGAGCACAAATAGTTAACTTAACTTAACTGTGTGGAAGGTTTTGTGGCTCAGTAGTGAGAGCACACAAGGAAGTGAGATTACACTGCACTTTACAAGTTAAGACTGGACTTTGGTTTTACTTTTATTTTCTGTAAACCAAGCTGAAGCAGGCACAGACAGACTCCTACAACAAAGACGACGAATCAACCCCTCTTCGGTTGTTGCTACTTCTTAATAGGAATAAAACACCTACAGGATCAGGGGCCAAAGGACTTTGCTGGACTTTTTGTGTCTTGTCCACCTGTGTTGTGTCTTTCGCTTTGGGAGTTAACTAAATCTTTTGATGGGGGAGAATCTCCCGAGGGTGCCAGGAGGAGCTCAACTCCACAGTGACACTTTGCGTAGACCGGTGCGGACCCTCAGGGTTAAGATGGTGATTCTGGGAAGTTCTGGTGTGGGGAAGTCAAGTTTGGCACTGCGATTTGTCAGAGATGAGTTCAGGAGTCCATCACCTACTGTAGGCTGTGAGTTTATGATGGTTGGAGCTGTGGATTAGCAGTGGTTTAATATCACACAAAACATTCATTTACACTGAAAAGTTCTATGTGTATAAGTTTAAGACTTATTTTGAAGAAATGGTTTGACATTTTGTGAAATATGCTTATCTGCTCTTTTGCTGAGACTTAGATGAGAAGATTGATGTCACTCTCATGTCTGCACATTAAATATGTAAGTTATTACACCCTGAAGATTGTTTGTGGCCTGTGTGGCTGTCAGAAGGTTAGGGTTAGGGTTAAAATGCTATATCTCATTTGTGTAATCAAAAATCACAGTCATGGATTTACTGAGATTTAGAGATTTGCTTGACAATTTTTTGGCCAAGTACAATGGAAAAGTTGTCATTTTAACACTTAATTTTTTTGTACAAATTCAATAAAACATGTTAACTAGTGAGCTTCAGAGGTGCTGGCACATGGATTTTGAAAAAGGCAGACCAGCTTTTTTCCCCATTTCCATGCTAAGCTCGGCTAGCAGTCTCCTGGCTGTAGCTTCATAGGCCTAAATAAAGTACAGACATGAGAGTAATATCAATTATCTCATATAACTTTAGTGAATAAACCTATTTCCCAGAATGTCAAACTTTAAAGGTCCATATTTACACTTCTCCAGTGTTTTATTTGAAGTGTTGATCCATAAGAAGATATATTTGTGGTTTTAAGAACCAAAAACGATCTGAGTGTAGTTTATCTCTCCTCTCTCAGGCTTCTCTCTGGAGCTCTACTAACAACAGGTCCGTCAATCAGAAGAGAGGAGGCTCTGAGCCTCTCTTCTGATTGGCTGACTGTTTTCTGAGTGATCCAATAAAAATATAGTAGATTTCAGGTAAAACACTAAGAGAAACCAAATCCTACTGACAGAAACATATGATAGGACTCATCATGCACGACTCAGAGACAACAATCAGAGGCAGGGCCTTTGATTCAGACAAGGTTGATATAAGGGTGATCAATCAGAACAGGCAGACAAATCCAGTAGATTAAGGCTAAAATGTTGGTCAACAAACTAAACTGGTCAAAAACACACTAGGTTGAACACGGAGAAAATGCTGGAATGTTTGATATGCCAACAAAGACAAACTGGCACAGGACACAGGGAGTACGCAGACTAAATACACTAGGAAGGGAAGACAATGAGACACAGATGCAACACATTAAGGGGCAGGGTCTACAGTCACCCGACTGTGAAACACACCATGGCACGGGAGGAGAGGTTAGACACACACCAAAATGAAACAGGAAGTGAAAACCAAAAATGACAAGAAACAGAAAACATAACCTAAATCAGGACGGGACATAGCACCTGCAAGGTTGGATGCTGGGTCCAGGTGGGCGGGGCTTGGGGCGTGGCAAGGAGCAGTGTCTGCTTTGTTGTGACGGCTGCTTTTAAGGCTCAGTTTGTGAATACAGGCTGTGTGCATTTCTCTGTGGACTGAGCTCTTTGATACTTTCACAGTATTAATATAGAACCTAGACCTGCTTTATAATCAAACAATCCTACTTATACAATATGGGACTTTCAATGTTAAAGTGTTGATCTAGTACATGCATGCTTCATACATATATTTAGATCTGCTGATACCCCCAAAACCAGCAACACCTGTAAAGACTCACTGGGGAACAAATTAATCTCATTGTCATTTTGCCATCTGCCCCTGTAGGTGCCTACCTGACCCGGGTGGTGCATCTGAGTGACGTCACTCTTCGTTTTGAGATATGGGACACGGCGGGGCAAGAAAAATACCACAGTGTCACCCCACTGTACTATAGAGGAGCCCACGCTGCACTCGTGGTCTATGATATCAGCAAAAGAGTAAAAAGGACACATGGACATTAAAATGACTCACTTTGGCTTAGTTTGGCTGGTGTATATACCATTGTGTGCTTGTGTCACTACAGGAAACGTTTGTCAGAGCTCAAGTGTGGCTCAAAGAGCTGGAGAAACAGTACATCCCAGGATCTACTGTCATGTGCCTGGTTGGCAACAAGGGAGATCTGGATCAGGAGAGGCAAATCTCAGTGCAGGTACAGACAAAGAAAATAACAAAATCCCCATTTAATCGCTATAGTCATATTTATATCCTACCCTATCAATATACAACTTCTGATTTCTCTGTCATCATACAGGAGGGGCAAGCTCTGGCCAGTGACAGGAGTTTATTCTTTACAGAGACATCAGTCCTGTCAGGGGATCAAATCAGTGAGCTGCTGCTAGGTATAGGTAAGTGAATGTGTTCAATAATTTACAAAAACAAAATTGTTGTGTTGTGAGTTGTGAAGCCCTCAAAAGCAACTCCTACCACCAATCAAATGCTTTCAAATACAGACTATGGAGGTTAAGGTTATTGTTTGGGTCTCCAGGTGAGTGTAAACCAGGGAATAAAGGTCTAAAGTCCAAGGCAGGGACACACATCTACCACTAGTGGGCAGTAGATACCAACATGAGGAGCAAATGTATTTAACCATCATCAATCTGTGATTTACTGGCAGTTTGAAAGTGCCAGGGTTGCCCAAAACACCTTAAGTTTAAGGTTTCCTTAAAATGTTCACTTAAGTTTTTTAGCCTCAATCCTTTTATTAAACATCAGGAATCACTTAAAGTCAGTTCAATTGTTTCACAAAAGACCTTAGAGACCAAAGTTCACCATGGTGGGATGAGAGTGCGGCTTCTTTAATATTATGAACTTTCCAAAAGTGATAATAGGTATCACAAGTGCTAATAGCAGAAAATCAACTGTCTCCATGGAAACAGTAGAATTTTACGGCTGTAAAATATCTTTCATTGCTGTAAATTACTTAACTTTTTTCCTTAACTAGGGAATCCTTTTTAATAGAGTCTGTGCAACACCCTTAAGAAAGGAGAAATTAAACCTAAAGTGTCATATTTAAATAGAAAACTTAAGGTGTTTTGTGCAACATGTGTGTGACTACATGAACTGGTCTCTGAAATGTTTGCATGTTCCATGCCCATGTTCCTGTGTGATACAACTGTGAGTGTGATATCTCTAGTAACAGAGCTTTGGTTCAGCCCACAGAGTGTATGAGTGTATTGGAGGACAGCAGGGAGGTCTGTCAGAGTGGAAGGAGACACCACTCATTGATCTGCATCGTAGAGACACATTCACTCCTTTTGCATCCTGCTGCAAAATTGGGCCCTGACCTGTGTGACTGTTGATCCTGTTGCTGCCTGCTTCATTTCTCGGTTTGTCTTGATTAGTTTAAAGCCGCTCCAGGTTGGTCAGCTGGAATCAAAAAATTCTCAAATCCACCAAAAGGCTTAGAGAAGTCGTTTTACTTCACAGTTATTGTGGCTAAAAGCTATTGAGCTAAGGGTGTATATTACATCCTACATGTATTCTAGACCCTACGCCTCAGTGGTCTCCCAAGCAGACTTCATCTGAGTGAGTGTACTTACTGTATTTTAACTGCCAAAACCTTGTATGGATTTCCACTGTGCAACAATAAGCTGCATTCTGCTGTTCATTTTAACCTGGATGGCTGGGAACTGAAAGAGCACAAAAATGTTCTGAACTTGAATAATTGTAATCATAAAGAAAACTCTAAAATGTCTAAAATAGGTAATATTTTTACTTAGTATGACTCTTTGTCTTACTGTTGACTCCTTAGTCCCAGTTTATGGTCAATTGAACCAGTGAGATTATTGTTTTTAAAGGAATAGTTGAACAGGAAGCAGGGGAAACAGATAGGCTGGATCTGTCCAAAATGAAAAAAATACTAAAAACTCATATGTATGTAATTGTATCATATTTGTTGACCAGTACAAAAAATGTAAAAAAAAAAACAGCTTGTGATTTTAGAGGGGGTTGTATGCTGGAACAATTTCTTGGCAAAGTCTAGTCACAGAGGAGCTTTCAGGTTTCTGAACAATGTACCTGTACAGAAACATCTGGCAGAGTGTCTGGCGACCTGCACTAAAACCAGAGACGCTGAGATGTCGATCAGATAAACTGTTGTATGTCAGGAAACTTTCAAAACATAACAAATAGTTTACATTTCTGCATTTCTACTGCAAAAAGGAGATATAACATTTCTTCATTTTTTTTTTTTTTTTTTTACAGCTGCATTAATTCTTTTGTGTGTTTTTTAGACCAGGAAGTGTCGCTGTTGCATGCTTTTTTAATATGTGCTTAAATGTAGATTGTTTTTTTCAAGCATCTGCTGTGGATAAAATACACATCACTATACATGACAACAATCATTAATAACACAAATAAAGTCCCTATTCATAAATAACATTAGGATTGAAAAGACTCTTGGCCTTTGTACTGTATGTTGCGTACTGAAGCTCCCATATAAAGTGACTTTTCTCCCCTGCAGTCGTAGTTGCTCTATATAAACTATTCTCTCATGTTTTCTCCATACTCCATGGGGGTTTCTCTGCATGATGCTTCTAAGCGTTGACTTTTTACTGCTCTGTGATTTAAAACATTGCACAGATCTTAGGTAACAAATCATCAGTGAAAAGGAGCTTTATTGTGCTGATTGAAACCAAGCTTCTGTGGGGCCAGAGGGGCCGCTTCTCCTTGTTTGGTTTGAAAGCTTCACTGAGACAAAGAAACACCTCACATTGAGAAGATGAAATGCAGCAACAAAAAAAAAGGGATGATTTGGTTATCATTATGAGTGTATAAATCTTGTGAATAAAAAAAACAACCCTCTGCCCTGCTGTTTCAGATTTTGCAGATGTTGCGCAATCCTATTGAATGATCTCAAAAGTCAAAAGTGTAATTTTGTACTGTTGAACTATAAATGCAAGTGGAAATAAAACACTGAAGAAATGAAGTCTGGTAATCATTTAAAAGGTGGGAAAATGAATAAGGGAGAGAATAAGGTTGACTGAATTGAGTTTTTGGTGCACAAAAGTGCTGAATGAACAAACTGATCTGAAGGCAAAACTACATATGAAGAACTGCACGAAGAGTTACTGCACCCTGGATAATTATCCTGCTGAGGCTGCCATGTATTGCTTGCTACATGTTCTGTCACAACCTTTGCACTACAGCCAAGACGAGCAGCAGCTGTGCAGTGTATAGTGATGCGGCTGCCAGGGTCGTTCGTTTGTGTGGGAGTCTTCCAGCTCGGCCAGACAGGCTCTAACACTCGTGAGCTGTGGGTCCACAGTTGTAGGATCCTGAAGAACTTTCTCAGCGTACACAACCGAAGAGGTCGCCATCCTAAAACACAGTATACAGTGTACTGTGCAGTGCTACTTTACAGCCGAGTGTACATCCGGTGTGGAGTTGCTCTAAAAAAGCTAAGGGATTCAAACTAAACATTGATATAACATTGCATTCTGATTTTTAATATTTCATGTTCTTCATTCATGTAGTTAATTCAATTTGCAAACAAAGCTCTTTCCGGGACTTGAAGTTGACAAATTTTCATGGATCTTGTTTTAAAGGTAGCAATATAAGTATTTTCGTATCCCTCTGATTGTAATGTTAAAACTGACCATGACATTTTATTGAAGAAAAACAACAAAAATATTCACACATGCAACTCCGAAATAAGTCTTAATCCTTTTTTTTTTTTTTTTTGGACATTTTTTGCCTTTATTGGACAGTTATCAGTGAAGAGGCGGACAGGAAACATGGAGGAGAGAGAGAAGGGACATGACAAATATCTATGGCTGGATTGAAACCACAGACATTGTGGTTACGTGGCGTGCGTTGTACCCATTCGCCCACCAGAGTGCAACAAATCCAATGTGAACACTGAAAAATGAGAACACAACAGACATTCCATCATCCAGAGCTGTTTCACTGTGATTCAAACATTGCTGTCACTGTTAGCTATGGTCTGTAAACTCTGGCTGTGACAAAAGCCAGATGCTCATTTCTCCTCACAGCTTTTCGACCAAATCTCCCCACTGGCCTGATCCCTCTGCCTGTATACCAGGAGGCATCGATGTCTGGATCTGAACAACACACATGAAAAACAGACATGAAAAGAGAAGACAAATCCCAATCCCAGATTTCCACATTTGCTAAGAATTACTTAACCCCTGAAACATCATATAAAAATGTATCCTTCATAATGTCATTTTAATACTTTCAAACTGTCATACAATTCGGTCCAATACTAGCATGACGAATAGAAACATACTAAGAATATACGAGGAGGAATAGTTGCTTTTTGTCACTTCACTTTCAGTCATGTAGATTCTGCTTGCACTCCAAAACAATAGAGGAGAATAAAAATGAGTGAATAAAAACATTAAGCACATTCAAACAAAATGTATCATATGACCATTCAATTCTTAAGTAATAATTTAAAGTAATTTGAAGTGGTGTTTTTTTTGGTTTTTAATTTTTAATTTCATTTAATCTTTTTTATTTTATTACACAATGTTACACAATGTAATTGGCTGTCTGACAGCCATCTGACAGCCAATCACATAACTGGCTTTGTAAAACAGAAATAAAATATTAATGAAAAAGTACATTTTGAAAAACAAAATTGGCCATAAACTCTAGTAATGTGAAAAGAAGCTGGATAAAGCAGGATAAAATAAGGTTTTATTATGATGTAATGTGTTTTATAGTTCAATATTTTGTCTGTACTCAATCATATGATTGATGATAATCATATGATCATATTATTTGTTGCATAACGCCTTATTCAGTTATTTAATTTTGAGCTTATTGGGTCTCCATTTAATTTGGTCATTAGTTAAGGATCCCTTACTTCTGATAATAATAGAACCTTCTGGATGAGAGCTGCTTAGAGCTTGACTCAGCAACAGCAAGACAGCACAGAGTACTGCACACACCCTCATTGCAGCGTCACCTGGAGCAAAACAAACAAACAAACAAACAAACAAACAAACAAACAAACAAACAAAAAATCAATCACAACTCCAGTCTGTAGTGTCAAGGTGTATCTCCACTGATAGTGAATACCATCAGATCTGACACACATAAAATAAATACAGGTTCTGAAATGATCCTGTGCTCTCTGATCAAGGAAATTACAAGAGAAAAATACATTGTAGATTCACAAAGTAGAAAGGGATCAGTTTCCACAGCAGGCAGCACTGTCTGTGACAACAACAAGCCAGTGGAATACAAAGCTGCCTGTTTCGTCAGTAATCGATCACATCACTGACACAGTGGCCTCAAAATGAAAGAAATGTTTGAAAATTGAAAAAGCAAAGATGAGAAACTGTGCCAGAGAATGTGTGGGGTGAAAGGCAGAACACGGATGAGGGTGAAAACAACATGCAGATTGTGTAGTCTGGATTTTAAATCAAGCTTTTAAAGATCACTTTTGATAGAGTTTTTTCCCCTTAATCTCAGCAGACTATTTGTATTGACTTTCTGGCTGTACTTGAATTCATTGTTGTATTATACTTGACCTGGTTTTGCAACTCACTTAAAAACATCACGAGAATATTGAACAAATATGAAGACTTACGTCTCAGCAAAAATGAATGTAGGATGTCTGAGCCGCAGAAGCAAACTTCACTGGCTTCTTCACTATCTCCCGGTAAATGCCAAAGCAGCTGAGCAGGTGCAGGAGCGACGACTTGGCCGGATCAAATCCTTCTCCTCTTCTAGGTGAATTGACAGCACATGATAAATTCCAATAAGTGGGGAAAAAACAAATTATTGATTGTATGTGACCAACAAACAAGGAAAGTGTTGCCAGTGATTGAGTTCTCACCTGCACTATAAGGAGGATGCACCTCTGTCGGTTTCAGTTTATCATCTCCATCCCTTTATATTCCTGCTGGAGGGGCGGCGATGAGTTGACATGCTGATGTCACCCACCTCTCAAGACTTACATTGGAAAATTGACACATTTGATCCAGAAAATATCCCTTTTGCATTTGGATTCAAGGATTTTGTTACAGGGCTCCAATAGAACCACCTAATCCAAAACGGACATGGTTGAGATTTGGAAACTCAACAGAGCTCTGTGGATATTTTGTGGTTGGACAACAGAGAAAATCTTTAACATGGCAATTTTAATATCCTAATAATTAAGACTTAGTCACTGCCGTGATGTATCAGCACTTCACCTGCCAAAGTCATCATTAAAAACAAAACCATGAATGCATGTTATGAATGTGGAAATGTTGTGTAGTTCTACTTTAATATCTGTGTATTAGGGAATAGCTTTCCTGCAGTGTCCCACTTCCTAACAGCTTGTGTTAAGGACCTTCAAAGCTTTATTCCAGTGCGCACTGATGCAGTTTCTCCAGTGGCTTCAAGGGACCAACAGGCCTGTCATGTGATTGGCATATGAAGATGTCAACATTATCTAGAACAAAAGCAAGATTTGTTCAGGTTACGGTGAGATAATGCAGATCTGCAACAGGGAGAAGCAACAAAAGCAAATCAGTTGTACTGGAGAAAAGGCTGTTTGTGAACTTATAGATGTAAAATCAAACTACATTAGTAGGTACAATGAAAAAAAAAACACTATTAGTTTAGTTTGCAAATAATTTAATAAGACTAATAATACAAAAAAAATATTGCATGATTAGAATTAGATGTGTAATTAAACAGAGGCTTGAAACAATCTGCTTAGCAGTGATTTAGCAGTGTCGGCACTGAAGTGGTAAATTTCCGTCAGTGGTACAAATGCTGATCTCAAACTGTATAACAGAGAATAAAGCAAAACAGAATAGAATTTAAAATCTACAGATGAATGACTAATTCAAGGAAAAGCCGTGTCTGCAAAGACCATAGGATATGATTCATATCACTGTCATCCTCATCAAACCATTCAGTACCACTTTGTGGCCTGTATGGAAGCATCTGCAATTTTCTTTATCTCCAATAATTTATTCAGCAGTTTCCTTTAATTTGTCACCCGTCAGATCATTAGTGAATCATCTTCAAATAAAGAAACAGAAAAACAATAAGAAAAATAGATGGCTCTTTTTTCTGTGCATCTGTTATTGCTAAATATCAGGCAAATTACCAAGTCACAACACACCATGATGCAAGTTCAATAAGAACCCACTCATTACAGACTTTAAATCTTTAGATCTCTCTTTGGGACAAAAATATAGAAAAGCATCAAATTCACAAATATAATGGGGATATATTATGATATTATGTCACAATACAACAATTTTAACTATATTTCTTTTTGTAAAGAACAATTTGTGCCTTACTGCCTTTATTTGACAGATACAGACAGGAAACATGGGGAGAGAGTGGGGTATGACCAGCAAAAATTTACCCTGGCCGAATGGCAAAACATATATGTTACAGTTATGTTGTCATGTGTCTGAACCATTAGACTACCAGGGCGCCCAATTGCATGTATATGTCTCTATATTCTGTTCATTTTATTGTTCATTTTTCACTCATTTTATCATTTTATTACAGCTGATATACCTTAATGCACAGTTAAACTTGCTGCTCATACTATTACATAATTCCTGTTGTTATGTCCAATTATAAGGGTTTTTTTAAATAAATATTTGAAAAACATATAAACTTAAATGGAAGATCTGAAAGGCAAGTACAATTTTTTACATACATTGTATGTACCTTGTGTTTAGAGAGTGCTTGGAGAAATTAAAAACCACCTGGATGGAAACATGAAAGCTTTCAATCCTATTTAGACTTAGTGGTGCACGTCAGCCTCTTGTGGCCAGAATGAGTATTACACAAAACAAACAAAAAATACTTAAACCCCTTAAAAAAAATCCTGACAAAAAACTAAACAACAATAAAATAAAATAAAATAAGTAATAAATAAAAAATTTCACTTTCCTCTCAGAGCAAAACAATTTCAGATGAAAAAAAACTACTTGCCTTTCAGGGTTTCCATAAACTAAATATAACAAAGCATCAAATAATATAAAATGTAAAAGTATTTAAAACTGATCATTGTACTGTTTTTGGACTGGCAAACTATGAAAAACTGCACGCCAGATTTTAACATGTTGCTTAAATCTGGAAACATTTTCATTTCATGTTTCCATTTGCACTGTGTGAACACTGGAATAAATAGATAAGGATATCAGATTACTATGGAAAATGTAAATGTTTTGCACACAAGGTGTATGCAACAACTTACATAAGTTTAAATTAATCTAAAATCATATGTACACCCTATAAGATGCACTCCTAGCACTGTTATTACATATCATGTGTAACTATCACATCCTATAAATATGGTAAAATAACGTAACAATGTGAAAGGGACACATTTTTAAATAAAAAATAAAATAAAACTAGAAACAGTCCCACTCCAGCTGACAGTCTCTAAAATGTAAATAATAAACCATTTAACTAGACTTAATTTTTAGTTTATTACAAAATGTAATAAACAAAATGTGGTGACAAGAAAAACTGCTCGGTCACATGATGGTCAGCCTCCTTTTCATGAGCCCTGTGTCATTACTGGTTTCTGCAAGGAGAGAGAGAGAGACAGGCAATGATTGGCTGATGATTAACAATTAGATGATCAATCACTTAATTCTTTGATTGGATGAATTGATTGATTGTTAGCCACAAAATCATTCATAACAGGTCTATAATGCCTGTGCTAAACTTATGAATCATGTGAGATTGTAAATGATTACTCATGCTGGAGAAAAGAAAATTGAGAACACATTTAAAGCACATCGACCCAAAATAAACATATTTCAACAATAACAATAACAATTTTTGTCCATTGATTCATTTAAAAATAGCACTGCTGTGTAAAGAGTTGCATATGCAATCAATAATAATCAAATTAAAGTGACAGTTCTCATAAACCAGTGTATGTGCCAGTGTCTCGGTCCCGGACTGCCGGAGACTGAATCACAGGCTGGCTCCCAGACTGACCAAAGTTTAAACATTTGACAAGTTATTATTCAGTAGACAGACACTGATTCTCATTCAGAGTTGAGAAGATTTCTGGGTGGAAATCTTGGCGGTTGGAACAGTGACAAGCCTTGATCCACATGTGTACAATAGAAGCACAGGTGTTTTCAATTGGCATAAGTAGAAAACAAATTGGGGTAATTTAGATCACAGTAAATAGCCATATACTTACTATATCTATCTAATAGTCTTTCTCATCTAGTTCAGCCTGCAATTGTTCTTAGTTCTCTTGGCAGGATCCATGCACTGGTTTATTTAAAATTAGGCAAATAAAAGAGGCAAACATGTACATATATGTGCATATATAACAAAACAATACAATTAATTATAATGCTGAGAAATAGATTTGATCCTTACCTTTCCCAAGTGTAGAAAATTAAAGAGAAATCAGTTTATTATTAGCTTGAATGAAGTCTGCATGTTGGACATACAACCTCAGTTATGCAAGAATTACAAATAATTTGTACATTCATTGACTGAATAGGAAAAAGCAAAAATAAAAAAGAAATGCAATTATTTCAAACCACCACAAAGCCTGATCGGAAACCAGCCACTAGATGATCTAGCAGCAGAAGCAAACGAAGCCCAGCGTTATCATGACATGAAGAGTTCATTTCCAACATCAGATCCATTTGGAAGTGAATTAGTTTCTTAGAGGCAACAAAATCCAGCTACCACCATCTCCAAAGGTCAGTAATTAACACGTAAGAAATGAAGTGTAAAAAGCACAGGTTGTAACAGGTTATGTGCTGGAATATGTCTTGGCCAGAAGCAGTGACTTCCAAACGTGTTAATTTGTGAGCTTCAGGGGTGCTGGTAGGTGAGTTATTTTTTTGACCTTTAGACAGAGTCAGTCTTTATTCTAAGCTAGAGCTGGGTTTAATGCAAGGAGTTTGTGTGAGTGTGAGTCCGGCTGTTGATCTCATCTCAGAGAGTCTTTCTTTAACTTCCTTAATGATGTCTTCATTCTAAAGAAAACAAATCAAAACATGGCGAAATTCAAGAGGCCAATCACAGTCCTTTCTGCACCCCATGTGGGATCACTGGTGATGCCGTGGCCCTGATGTGTATATATATTTATAAAGGTGCTATATGTAAGTTTTCGTTACCTCTACTTAGCTAAGGTTCAGTATCAAACTTCATTCCTTTACTCACCAAGAGCTGTCTCCAGAGGTGGAAAGCAACACCAATGTTAACTCTTGTTTTGCTTCTATTCACTTGTAATGCTATTTTGCAATAATGAGTCAGTGTAGTGTCCAGCCCGCCCTCAGTTCAGCATGAGAGGATGAAGAAGCGGCATTGATCAGAGGGCGTAATCTAACCTCTTGGCTTGTAAATATAATGACAGTTGAAGCTCTTGGCAGGTGACCAATATCACCACCATCTGCTCCAAGAGACCATGTTCAGCAGCAGAGATAACTTATATATAGCACCTTTTAAGGAGGCGCATATTGACTATACTGTAGTATAGTGTAGCCCCGTAAAGCAGAAGCATAAATCCAGCTTTAGCCTCTGGCTCTAGTTCTCTACTTGACATACAGACAGGGTATACAGAGATACAGAGTATCGACATTTAAACAACCGGCCATCTCATCATTTCAGATTTTGCCATTATTATTTTTGTCAGAGTATATCTTGCTTTTTTTTCATGTAATTTTGGAAATGAACTCTTCACTGCACCCTGTGCCACAGAGTGGGGTCATACCGCACAGGTTGCCCTGGTCTTGGGCGTGGCCACTGGGTTCCTCTGCGTCAGGGAGCCCCTGTAGAGGGAGTTCCTCGCAAACCTGTCCACCTGGTCTGGAGACAAACAGCAACTACATTGTCCATCCATGTTCTACTGGATCTGGTTCTACCTGTTCTCTCTGGAATTCTGTTAGTAACCTGACACTGGAAGCAAATGAGGTTCCTGTGGATGTTTGGAAATGACAATAACCTTATTGTCGAGCACATTGGTCATTGGAAAAGTATCAGGGGGAAAGTGAATCTCTTAATAACTACTGGTCAGGAACAAGTTACAGTAGCATTGGACTCCAAATTCCCCACTTGAACTTCACTGTGGAGAACATCTATGGATAAAAAACTATTTAATACCCTGAAAAACCACTACTCAGCGTAAAAATACTCTTCCATTTATAGTACATAGAGCGTATGCTATCCAGCTGGGAAAATTAAAGCCATGGCACAACAGGACACAGTGTTCATCGGTTCATTGGTTGGATCATGCTCTTATAGTTTAACAAGGTTAAGATGTTTTTAGGGTTTGTGAGGCCCTGGGGATCAAGCTCAAGGGCAGCAGTGCTGGTTCTTACTTGTGGGAAAGTTCTGGGAAAGTCTTCTTGCTTGGATCGGGATTGCAGACTAGAAGACACCAACGTGGGATACAGAGAGAAAGACGAAAAAGAAAGAATGTGAGAATGTGGGAAAGTATGCTGCCTTTTTGGCACCTTGGAGAGTACAAAAGTTAATCAGAGACAGACCTAATTTGCAGATAGAAATGATCTTATTGGTTGATTTGAATCTTAGGGGGAGGGGCAACAGTTAGGAATCAACCAGTAGGATTAAATCAGACCTTAGAGTAGCTCTGTCTGTAATAATAACTTCAATATGTGCATTTGTTTGAGGAAACATATTCTGCATAAGCAATGATTTTAAACACCTCTGACTAAATGTAAATTAAATGTCTTTACCTTTCTCCTTTTATCCACAGGCATGCCGGCAGCATTCAGAGCAGCAATCCTGTTCTCTATGTAGGAGACCTTCGGATAAAAAGAGAAAATGTGATGACTGTTTTTGACTCTTCAAAACAAATTTAATTTGCCAGTTAAGCTAAACTCAGCGTCTGGTCTTTCTTTACCTCACTCTGGGCGTTCTGGACGTTGGCCGCTGCTTGAGCTACCTGGTCCTCTAACTCCACAAGTAAAGCTGTTGAGCCTCTGAAGCTCGCCTTTGATCCCTCTTCCAGGGGGTGCCACTTCCACTCCACACTTTCTGTTGTGTCGTTCATCTACAAGAGAAATTTTATAATCTGAGAAAGGAGTCTATATTCATTTGTTTATCACTTCAAAATTGATTTGAGGAAAAAATACAATTAAATATCAAATTAAAGCTTTTAAATTAAATTTTAATGCATATTCTACAACAATATTGGTCCATCAAATGGTTGTCCATAACTATGGACTGAAATACCCAAATAACTATCAGAGTAATGTCATGAAGTTTTACAGATATACATGGTACCCAGTGGAAAAAGGTTAGTTACCTTGGTGATCCCCTGATTTTTGTATTCACCATGAGGTTGACATTTTCGGTGCTGAAATTTCTCAACAACTGTTTGACAGATTGCCATTCAAGTTCCCCTCAGGATGAATTGTAATACCTTTGGTGGTGCCTTAACTTTTTCTCCAGTGTCATCATCGGGTCAAACACTTCTGTACAAAACTAATGACCTTCCCATTAGCCTCTGATGTACCTTATTAATGTAAATTATTTGCATGTTAGCACACTAAACGATACAGATGGTAGCAATGGGAAAGATTACCCTCTAAGCATTAGCAGGTGAACATTGTCACTGTGAGCATGATAACATGCTGATGTGAGCATTTCACTTTAAGGATTGCTGTGTGTAAGCTAGTGTGGCTGTAGATTCTTAGTCTTTGTTCAGTGGTAAAAGAAATATCAAATCATTTTCTTAAGTAAAAGCCAAACTCCACAAAATGTAAATACTCAGCTTTAAGTAAAAGTCATGCATTTGAAATCTTACTTATGTAAAAGTCTGAAAAAGTATTCATTAATCGCCCCTGTCAGTGTTACATATGTTTTATGTTATTATTATCATTAGTGATGTCTTACTCTATATGCTGTATTTAATGTTGGTGGTGGTGGAGGTGGCGCTAGTATTAACTGCCTTATCTGCTGCATGTAAAACCTGTATGTGTAAAGTAACTGGTGACTGCAGCTGTAGCAATGTGGTGAGATACAAGTATAAAATACTATGACATTTCAGTTAAGTACAATAAATGCATTAATCAAAGTGTGAATTAGTGAATTGTTATTCATTTTCCTAAACACTTAAAATCAAATAATATTAGACTGACTAAGCAGCCGTTATTATAATAACATGATTTTGAGTAGCCTTCATTAGCATTAGCATGTACAGCTAGAGGAGTTTGTGTCCTCTGTTCTCCTCCATCTGAGTGACCTGCCATGTTTCACATTTACACACACAGTAGGTAAACTTTATTAACTGCACTGTGTGTGGACTGTCCATGAACCTATACTTAACTGAGCTTGTCTTTGCCAAAATAACAACAGCAGTGGCCATTTGTTAAAACACTTAAAGTGACCTATGTTTATGTATTACTGACAAGTGACGTCTTGCCGCCGTGTAGATAATGTCTGTCCTCCTTAAGATGCAAAGGCAGAAGTAGCACATCATACACCTAGCTTTGTCCTATGTTCTAAAATAATCATTGTTGCCTGAAATGATTGATAAATGAATTGATCATTCAAGTCATGAATAATTAGCAGTGGTATAACTTGACTTAGTGCACTGAAACAAAATCATTTGAAGAGCAAGAGTTGCTCTTCCATAAACTGGGTATCCGGTTGACAGAAAGCAAGCTGATCTTCTGTCCAGTCACACTGAAAACAAGACGAAACACTCAGAGCTCAGAGTCTGTGTCCTGCATCTGGGTTCACCTGTTGTTAGTAACATTATCAGGTTATAACATCAGAGACGCGTGTTTTCTTGTTTCTTGTGTTATGTAATACTTTAAACCCTCAAGGGAGGGCATGCAGTTCGAACCGGCCTATAGTAAAGTGGTGGTGAAAATGCATGACTCATGACTCACCAGGACACCGTAGCTTTTGGAGAGAAAAAAATGCTAGTGAAAGCAGTTCAGGCAACTCAGCACAGCATCTGAGAGGGACTTATTTTCGTAATGCATTCTCTGTTTCAGAAAATCTGAGTGCAACGGACGCAAAGGAAAAACAAACGCCAAGGCTGAGTGACTTGATTTATGGCTGCAGTATGTGCTTGAACTGGATTCCAGCAGAGGTGGTATAAAATTTCATGAGCCAGACTGTTTTTCTAAAACACAGAATGTGCAACAAGCCAGATGTGCAGTGTGTATGTTACTGATGAACTTTCTGGCATTAAATGAAGAGTTAATGCAAGTATGAATACTTGGATGTGAAAACACAAATTACTTTTCCTCTGCTGATGTTTTTGCTCATGTGATTCTGCCACAGATATGTCTACCTTCTGAGAGTCGGTCTGGTGCAGCTGCTCCTCCTCCAGTCTGGAGACCACGATGCTCGTTCTGGATGTAGGTCTGGTCGGTAGTCTGGAAGGCTTGGTGTCCCCCTCTGGGCTCCTCCACGCTGGGATCTCCTGCGAGGAATGTGGCCTGCTGGGCTCGTCCTCATCATCAGAGGTGAGGCTGTGGTCACTAATGTTGTCCGTCATTTCATGCAGCTTCTGCCTGAGCTGCTGCTCCTCTAGGTCCACTTCCTCCCACTGAGGAAGAGGAGAGCTGCTGTTTGGAGATGCCTGGTTGGTGTGTTGGAACAGAGCAGAGAAAAAAACAAACCACACCATTAGTGAAAAGTCTTAAATGACTAAAGGGAATGTTTTCACTGCAGCAACTCCATTTAAATGTGCTACCTGAGATAATGTTATGTCTCTTGAAAAATCGCAATAATAAATAAATCCTGAAATCAACTTATGTGTTGTTTGTGCCAGTATGTTTTTTTTTTCATGTAATGAATAATGTACTGTAGTTCTTTTTTTTTTACTGTGCTATACCCATAGAATGTGAATAAAGATGGATGGAGCCTCTGTGACGTCACCCACAGGTTTCTGCAGAGCGGTTTTGAAGCTGCTAATCCAAAAATGGGCAAAGAGGTGGGTTTACATATGCTCACCCACCTGTCACTCAAAGCGGCCATGCCCACATTTATGCATAACTTTAAGCCTTGATAAAATGTAAACAGGTGAGTTATATAATATATAAACAGTTGTCGGGAAATTGTCGGGAAGGAGGAAATTAGCTATAGAGACCGAAACCAGTTTTAGTACCAGGCTGTAAACGTTTATTTCTGCTGTAAAGTTGGACATTTTAACATGGGAGTTTATGGGGATTGACTCACTGTTGGCGCCAGACACTAGTGGTCATTAGAGGAACTGCAGTTTTGGTACTTTCATGTTGGCTTTATTTTTCAGGCTGTGAGGTTGCTGTTTGGCTATACCACTAGAGCTAACTAGTTTCAGCTTGCAATACAAGCACAATGAAGCTTGTGTATTTATGCTACATGTCTTTTATGTGGCTAAATATATGTGTGTGTATATATATGTATATATATATGTATGTTTGTTGTTGTTGTTGTATTAGTGTCTTAATATTCAGCGAGTTCCAGTTGCTTTTTGAATAACCTGTGTTTACATTTTGGATAATTCTTTTTGTTGTTGCAGTCCTCTGTGACGTTGCTGTAAATATCATTGTGTTGATGGTTCTTCAAACATCTCTACTAACGTCTCCAGTTGAAAATCAGCCAGCTGGCTAAAACTGGTACATTTACAGTATTGTTAATTAATGTGTGTATGTTCCCAAATGAATAAATGAAAATGAAAGCTGGAGACGGACCTGACTTTTTGCCTAGAGTATGTAGTTATAGCCTCACTCTTTTATCATGACATTATGCATGTAGCCATCATGTGCATATTTAGGACCATTTTACAGGGTTATAGGTTTTACAGGAATTTTCAAGCAACTCACAATGATTTAATTAGGCAGCTAACTGCAGGTGATAAATGTGCTGGCAATAGACAACATTTCAGGCATCAAAATCAGTGGTCATTATCTAAAATGCGAAACCTGTTTTGTCTAATTCTGTGTGCCACTGAAGATCTTTAGTTTCAAAAAAGGCACATGTCACTGTGATAAACTGTTGTCCAGTTGTGTTGCCCAACTTTCTGGCCAAAGCATGCTGGGATAGGCCCCAACATTCCACTGACACACATGCTATCTTAAACAGGAACTAGAAGGTTTATCTTACAGCAGATATAACCATGAAACCATAAAAACTGTCCTGCTGCGATACTTCACATAGACATTCACACAGATGTGATCTGTGCACTCTGATGGATTATGTGCTACATACAAATTGATTTAAGCCGTGATTTGCCACCAGAGAGGAATAGCATGACTCTATCAAATATTGCTCTCATGTGAAGCAGAATAGCCACTAAATACCATATGATTTTAAGCTCTGTGTTCGTTTATAGTTTGCTGATTTTGTGGCTTGGCTCGATCTCTGATGATCCTCGTGTGGATTTCAGGTTTCACAACCCAATTACAAACAGACACCAACCCTACATCAGACATCACTGTTGAATATGAGTCACTGTGTGCCCCTCCTCATTATCAGAAAACAATGACCTGCAAGTAAAATACAAACATTTCTAAAAACTACATAACTACACAAACAAACAAATAAATAAAACCATAGGTCATGTTTTATCCTTGTCAGCAGGTTAGAAGCAAACAAGTTTGAAGCCACTATCTGGCTACAGTGGGACAGTGTTGGTGCTCAAAGACGAATGAATGAATTTTTTAGAGCCCTAGGTTGCAGTGTAACAAACACTGACATATTATCACCTCATGAAGTTGAAATGGCAAACTCGTTAGTCAACAGTTGACATCCACAAGACACATAACAACATCAGTGTTCATTTGGAGTCATGTGTCTGTTCGCCGGATGAATATACTCAGTCTCCTTTTGTATGTGGCTCTTTAGCTGTTGATTATTCAGATTTTCATGTAAGTATAGAGCAAACTTTAACCGAATTTTCAGAAATTCGGCACATTAATGTACTTCCCATCCACTGCTGTTAGGGGAATATTAGGAGGTGCTTTGTCAAGATAAACAGCTGGTGGTGCTGATTCCCATTAAAACCATTGTAGAAGAAGAGGGTGCAAACGTCAAATTGTTAAAGACAATGTAGAAAACAAGGTGGAAATATGGTATTTATGTTTGGTTCATGTATTAATTCAAGGAACGTAACAGTTTCTCTCTCATTCTCCACAGATTTGATGTTTCATCTGGTCTATTTTCAGTGGAGCGCAAGCTTCAGTGAATTTTTAGGTCACATGTTTCATGTACATCATGATTTATTGGCTAAGTCTGTTTCTATTGTACTTTGTAGCATTTGTCCTTTATTGATACACTGACTTTGATACTTTAGCCAAGTGTTTCAGCCAAGTCTTTTCACAATGTTTTGAGATTTTTTTAATTTCCCGGAATTTCCTTTCAGGTTTATTTTATGCACAAATTGAAAATGTGCATAAAGACAGGTGGATAGAAACTCACCTTATGATCAGAAGCTAGTGATGAACTTTGTCTGTTATTTGGGTCTAGATTCAACCAAAACAGTGATTTTGCAGACTAAACTAAAAGAGTTTGTTACTCACTGTCTGAACAGAATAACAATTTTTACACAATGTATTTTATTATGTTAGCTTCCACTTTATGCCATTGATCATACCAGCTGAAACCCGTTACAGCCGTTGCTATGGCTATGTCCATGTAAACATCCTCTAACCAGCTGTTTTAATGTTTTTGGTTTGAAACTTCATTCTCATCGTCATGCAATTCCCAGAGCCTTGCTGATTATTTGATGGCGATGATTATGTTGATGATGATGATTTGATAACTGTGATGTGGTGTTAAATGGATTTACCTGATCATATGTTGAGGTGACCTTATGTTCTAAGCGGTTCAGGAAGGTCTCGATGGCTGACATGCGTCTGTTCAGGTCAGTGATCTGAAGAAAGACAAGGAGAGTCAGGGAGACAACAGTCAGATGATGAAGATGACGTATAATAAAGAAACATGAGCAGAAAGCAGGATATCAGAGGTATAGAACATTAGTAATATGAAGGAACATACACATACTACCAAACATGTCTAGTTACTTAATTTTAGTTTCTCCACAACAAAATGTACAGCACAATTAATAATTTACATGATACTGTTGAAATCACCCTCTAAGTAATAACATGTCATATGATATAAATTTCTCACACTGAACAAATCAAAAGACAAATATGTCTCTCAAATACAGATTCAGTTCATTGCCTTCTTGTCCATGCTGCACTTTCACATGGTGTCATCAGTCTGAGCTCTCAGCCAGATCACCCCATCCCCTCATTTCACAATAATGGAAAGGTTCATCTCTACATGACATCAGTCCAAACATCTTGACTAAGAGAGAGAGTAAAAAAAAGAAAGGAATACACTGTACTAGGAAAGTGCCTATACTATACCCTTTTCTTCTTCTAGCACATGTGAAATGTTCCCTTGGATGATGATCAAAATGCAGTAATTCTATTTTTTCTCATGAGCTTCCTGAGGGCAGGAAGAGTAATATTGAAGCCAGGAAGTCATGCAGACAGTCATCTGACTTATCTTTTTGATGTGAAAACTTTCTTGACCTGAGTTGTGTCTCTCAGACAACGGTTCCTCTGAGACTATGTCCAAATCCAGCCTCACCCACCGATTCGTAGGGATTCCAAGACCCAGACCCTGACCCAATTGTGAACCTGAACTGCCTATAACCGAAACGTAACGATTTAACTGGTAAATTCATGATTGGCACAACAACTGGTTGCATGGCCCTGAAAACATGCTTTCTCAATCACCCTCTTACTATGAGTGATGGCTTCCTACGTGAACAAAGTTTTGGTTTTCCACATGAAAGATTTCTGCAATTTTTTTTTTCTCTGAGCTCCTCTCAGTGCAGTGGTGGACGCGGCTCAGTTGGAAAATGTGAAGTCACATATTATCATTAACCAATCAGACGCAGCCAAATTAAATAAAACTAATTTGATAACAGCTGTGGGGTGTTTTGCTTATGTTGCCAGGCCAATCAAATCAAAACCCACACAGTCCCGAAGAAGCAAATGACTAACTATTAAGAAGTAATATGACTTTCTTTCTGTCTGTTTTAACTTTGATTGATCAATTTCAGAGGTTTTGTAGGCGCTATTTGTAAGTTTCCTCTGCCGCCAAATGTGGTTCCTTGGCAGGAGCGGGTGGTGGAGATTGATGACAAGAGCTTCAGCCATTGTTGTGTTTACAAGACAAGAGGCTGCAACAAAATCATCAGAATGAGCAGCAAAATCAATGGACTGAACCATTAAGCAGCATCTACAGCAAGATGGACTAAAATGAAAGGACTACAAATAGCTTCAGATACTATACACACTACACGACCCTCAGGCCGCAGATACAAGTCCCTCATATTCAGGCCATGTCAAGCTTTGTGGTGGCATCCATCAGACTCATTAATGCCTGAGGTAGCCTGGGGCTTGATCTTACTGACTCCTCGACTACTTTAAGCACACTCACTATCTTAAACTGTTTCACACTTGCTAAGCTGAATTTATGTTTTTGGTTTTACCTAGTATGTGCTGTGTTTGCACTGATGTTTTTACACAAATGAAGTACAGATAAATAAAGTTATTTTGAATTTGAATTTGAATTGAATTATAATACGTCCTCTGAGCAGCACTACATCCTCAGGGCAGACTGGGGGCTACAGTGAGTCACTATTGGAAAGTGACGAGACGGGCTAGGGCTAGCTGGTTAGCATGTTAACTTCACTAGAAGAAAAGACGTGATAGAGACAACAGTTGACATTAGTGTTGCTTTCCTCTGGAGGCAGCTGTTGATGAGTAAATGAATGAAGTTTGATGCTGAACTCACAATGTTTCTTCTTGACTGGTAAGTAAACAGCTGTTAATGCTAATGTTAGCTATGTAGCAATAGCGAAACTTACAAATAGCTCCTTTAAAATGACTAACTGTAGAACCTTTTCTGCACATTATTGCTTGGTTGTCATGTTAGTGCTGTCTGATGTGTCAGTCCATAAGTCTTTAGTTGAGACCACATATACTGTATGATTCACATAGATTTCATTCACCCAGTCCTTGTATGGTAGTACTCACATTTGTTATTATTCTCCACTCATTTATTCAGATTTTCCCTTTAATTTGTCACTTGTCTGTATAACCTGTAAACACACTTTAACTTTGCTCTACACCATTTTTCATGTGCCCTGGCTTTGTACAGAATTTGTGCTTGTTGACTCATCCTGATGTCTTGTTCCACAAACATAATCAAATCCCACACGTCACCGGGCTTTCAAGTTAAATTGCTGGCTAGAATGTTTTCCAAATAAGCATCAAGCAAACAGAGTGCAGCCGGCACTCGTGTGCAGGATGAGCACCCGCTCTCTGACTAAGCTGCGAACTCGTAGCCAATGAGAAATGTCACAGTTGCTTTTGATGTCTGACAGGCACACGTCTGGGCTGAGTGTCCGGTTTGTGTCTCGCAGTGTGACAGATTTGCCATGACACAAGATGCTGAGGGTGGAAATCAGCACACGGCCGGGTGGGACTGATAACACCAGGCCACCCACCCACAGAGATCAATCACATGCTTGGTTTTTATATTTCTTACCTCTAATAACTACAAAGAACATCTTTTGATTCTGAGCGGAGATGACGATTATACTTCAGAAAGTAAAAAGACACTTCTGGAGAGAGTCTCAAACAACTCAAAGACACATGAAGTCCAAACCAGAGGACACATGAGGACACATGTAGACATATTGATTCAACTCAAAGTCAGTCAAAATAATGGTTTGTTTATCTGCTTCTCATGAACAGATCAGTAACAGTTGTCTTGATCCTTTCAAGGGACTGAGTTGTTTGCCAACACATAAATAGACACTGATGTAATGTATGTAACTTTCCTCTGATGTAGCAGCTGTCTCCCTACATCACGCAATGACGTGTCAGCCTGATGCGTGTATGTGTGTGTGTGTGTGTATGTGTGTGTTAGCGTACACACTCACTTTGTTAGCTGTTGTCTTTCAGAAATGTGACTCCAAACCACAATTAATTGTTGTAGAGATCAAATTATAATAAAACTGGGCTTTGTACCAAACTATTCATCTTTCATGGAAGGTTAAGTTCATGTTCTTAAGTTCTTATCCAACCCTTTACTGGCTCATATAAATGAAGCAAATTCTTTACAAAACGTCACGCTACAGTCGCTTCAGCGCTATACCATGCGGTCAAACTTTAGTCACTGTCCGGTTTCTTCCTTCCACAGACTATGCTCACACTATCTTTAAAAGCAAATATACTTGAAAAAAAGAAAAAGAAAAAATGGTAATAGTAATACTTCTATCCAGTAATTCCCATAGTGAAATAGTAATATTATAAAAGCTTCAAGATGTTTCATTTAGTTTGTCCCATACTAAAACAAGATAAAAGATTGGTTTCTATGAACTGTGGCAAAGAAAAAATCTTGAACATTAAACTTTTATTTACTATCATTAAAAGCCATATGGGTTGTATATACATCAATAAAGTTGATTGGTAGATATGACACATCTGAGAGTAGTGGGGTTTGATTACGCAAGGTTGAACATTATTAACTATGAATGTCATATTTCCAGTTTCTAATTTCAGTGCAATAGGTATGGTATGCAGACACACATATATAAGAAAGAGTTTCCCACAGAATAGAAAAACCTTCCAAACTGTATTTATGAGTGTCCCACAGCAGCTGCCAAGTGAATGTAATGCACTGAGGATTTCTTGTGATCAATTAGAGATATTAATATGAAGCATATTAAAGACCTGTGGTGGGGGGTTCGCTGAGTTCAGGCTCTCCTGAGACATGTGGCTGCAAAGGCCTGGGTGAGACTGGTAGAGAGGGTAGGGCTGGAAGTGGTCGTGCTCCTCCTCTGAGTCATCAGGGCCAGGCAGGTAGCTGCTGCTGCCCCGCGGTCCCCCTGCACTACCACTGCCACATGAGGAGTAGCTGAGCTGGGAGACGGAGCGAGACGGGACAGTTCGGCTGTCTGAGTACACAAGGTCATCTAGAATAACAGAAAAACGCGGGTATGATCAGTAAAGTGAGGATTTTCTTTTTCTCAAACTCAATCTCAAGGCTATCAAATGAAAATGTCTTACTTTAAACAGCAAAGTAGGTAGGTTTTATGACCATGTGATATCAGCTAATTAACCACATGGGGAAACAACACTGTATTTAGTAGTTTTATCGCTGTATGGTCAACAACAAAAACATTTTTTCAGCAAACTCAACAAAGCTCAACAAATGAATCCGCCCAAAGGACCTTATCACTGGATCGTTAGGTCAGCAAACATTTTGGATCCATAACATCAAAGTAGTTAACAACCATGTAGCTTATCAGTGGAATATACAGAAAAAAGACTGTAGAGGAATGCATAACATGGCAAAGTTAATGTTCAGAGAGAACAAAAAGTGCTGTTGAAGAACAGCCTGCTAACATGTGACATATCTAGCCTATGCTATTGGCTTGGAATAGCTGAGTCTGTAAAACTAAACAAATTGCCATTTTTAGCTAGCTAGCAAACCAACTAGCTTGAAGGCTAATTTAATTATCAAAGCATTGACACATTATACCAACTAGAAACTGATTTTTGTGTTATGTTAACTAGTGTTGACAACAAAAAATACATTAGATTACCAAATACTGAATTATGCCAAGTGGACAAAAGCTGCTGTTCTGTCAATTTGCCAAAAAGTTGCGCAGCTACAGTTAGCCTAGTAAGCTAGCCATCGTTGTTTCCTGATAGGTTAACATTTTTGTTGAACTGTACAGTATGAGTTCCTTAACATATGAATTGCATCTGTTGTGGCTTTCTTATGGAGCTATTCCCAAGTCCAGACCTTTGCGTTGCTCCTCCAAAATCTGGTGGAAAACAGAGGCCATGTCTGCTTCAGCTAGCATCGACTCCCTCACAGCTACATCCATGACCATGCTGTCATTGGAGCCTGGAGCCTGGGAGTGAGAATGGAGAGAGTGGTAAAAAGAAAGAAAGAAAGAAAGAAAGGATGGTGAGTGCTCATACTAGCTGCTGCTGCCGCTATTTCTGGCTAGTTAGAAACTTAACATATAAACAGTAAATCAGAGAAAGGAAGTGGGTTAAAGCAGTAGGTATAAATTTGGCGACATTCATTGGAAAATTACTTTACTGCTGCTTTACATTTATAACGAGATATATACATTCATTTTTGATTATATGAGAAAAAAATTGATAAAAAAAAATTGATAACATTTACGTGCATGGTCAGTGAGTAAGTTACCAGTTGAAGTCAGTAATTGTTGTTAGGCTTTGCATGCAAATTCAATAAGATTCTTGTACTGATTAATGATAGAAATACTGTAATTAAAGCAAAGATCACCAAGTATTATGGGCTGCAATGTAATGATCACAGCAGTGATTTATTTTGTACCTATCACTTTTCATAAATGTTATGATAAAATTACAGCTGAGCAAACAGACCTCTTCATTTGCTGTTTTAATGGCATGGCTTTATGTTATTAGGATTTACATGACATTGGTTACTGGCAATACTGCAATATCTCATGTGCTTACACTGCATTAAATTTACTTTTAAGATATAATCACTGGAAATTTTATAGTCTATTGTGCTCCAGCCATTGTGGTTTCATTGGTTTTATGCAGAGAATTCTGTTAATGAGCTGACAAGACTGCACATAAGCATACACATTTGGTTGTGCACAATGGGCATATTGTGGCCAGATAAGAGAATAAATAATGACGGCGCTCAACACTAATATAATATCCTCTAGCTAAAGTAGTCAATGTTTGGCAAAAAAAGAATACAAAAAGAGGCTCGAGAAGGAACAGAGGCCGACTTGTGTGAAGACATGCAGAGTTTTTTGGTTTGGGGAAAAGCTGGTTGTGGTTAGTTGTCCAGCTTCTACCTGATTTGACTGTCTTCTGGAATCGACGGCGTAGTCACAGCCCAGTCCGAAATCAAAGGGATCGACAGTTAGCCGCCTTTTGGCTTTTTTTATCTTTTGACAGCAGAAAGGGATCACCATCACCGAAAGAGAGGAGAGAGTGAAAAAGTAAGAAAGAGGATAAAAATTAAAAGGTAAGTATGAAGAGGAGTGGAAGGATGCAATCCCAAAGAAAACCACACCACTGCAAGAGACTGACACACTGACGCACTGACTCTTCCACAGCATGAAAGAATGTAGCTGGCAATGTAACCAACTCATTAAAAACCATTTATTCATGCAAGTCATTTCTTTTGGAGAATATTAGCATCAGTGTGTTCTTCTCATGAATTATCATTGTGTTTGAGTCACATCTTCACATACTTCTAAACATCTGCATATCTGCACAAATAAAAAAAGTTTTCCCCGGTTTGTCCTTTCCATATACCCAGAATTTACATGTACTATAGCTCTTCTTGTAAAACGCAAGCAACATATTAAAACTTTACTTTGTATGAAAATTTTAAACACTGGAAATTAACATCGATATAAGAAGTTTTATGCACTTTTAAGTGTTTACATTCTTCATGCAATAACAACAGGAGGCGCCTGATCTGTCCCTAGATTTATTCTGCAGCAGGACAACAAGCACAAACAGAACTAAATTAATCATTTAATTTTGAACTTTACTTTTAGCATCTAAAACTTTTGCAAAGTGAGTATGACTGATAATATATTTATTTAAACTTTTGGTTCATGTTGTACAACGGGGATATGTTATTATTGGCTAACATCTTTGTGTAGATAAGAAAAAACTGCTTATTTTTGCATCCACATGGTTCAAAGAGTGTCTGAGAACTTGTGTTTGAGAAAGTGTTGTTAAACTACCCCCTGGGTTTTTCAAAGATTCTGTTCTGTCACTTGAATATAATGTTAATATATAAAAGGCACAAACTGGGGTTAGGAGAATGTCTTGCTATTTGGCTATGAGGCCTAGAAAGAATGGGACTTCGTTTTAGAGACATGTTAAAACCCTGTGTTGACAGGACCTCCACTCTACCCAGGAATCCTTGAGCAAGACACTGAATCTAAGCTCCAAAAACTGTCCTGTACCTGCACTGCCGTTTCTTTGGAGAGGTGAACATGACAGTGAAGTGTCCTTTAAGTGGCCCAAAAGGCAGCACTCTGTTTGGACCAGCAGATGGCTCTCTCTCTAAGTGAAATCAAACAGGGGGTGCAGGAAGGACCACTTGGCCTTCTCGTATTCTTTCTTACTGTAACATTAATCAAAAGTCTATAATGTAAAATATAAATAAAACGTTGATTGTTAGTCACATTGTAAACAAAGACGTAGCATCCAGAGACCCCGCAGAGCCCAAGAGTCCTCACAATAATTTTTCTACTTGACAGTTGCTGCAGTGATTGAAAATAAACAAAGCTTGGCTCCTACATTACACAGGCTGTGGTATAAACAGGAGTAGTCTTGGTTTTATGATGAATTCCAGTGGACTCAGTGCCCCTTTTTACAATCTCAGGACTTGAACCAGAGGCTCTTTCAACTCCTCTTGGACTCTTTTATGTGTGCGATTATGTTTGACAGCCTGGTATTTACCCACAATACATGGCGGCCAGTGCCGGTTCGACCGTGCCTAACCTTCGATGTCACCAGCTGTCAAGGCATTCCAGTTTTTCACGAGGGCTGGTATATATCACGTAGATTACACGTGTAGAAAACACCTCTGCTTTTCAGCAGAGGAAGGAGCTGTCAGCGTGATAAAGATCAGTGCTGAGCACAGCAGAGCATTGTTTCAAAAAACATGATTTCAACATGAATTAAATTGTGTTATTGTGCTGCAGACGAGCTCTGATTTCCCTCAACAAACATATCTTAATCAATAAACAGTAAACATGTTAGGTGTGGACAAGAAATCAACAGAACATAAGTGAACCAGGTACAGAATTGTTTGTGGGTTTCCAGAGTGAAAAATACCAGATCTACTGTAGACCTGCTGTGTGAGTAAAATCAGGTTTCTCTTTCTTGTTTTATGATGCATATCACTGGAATTTTTTCTGCTGCCCTCAAACTCACTAAAACCTAAGTATCTACAAAATGCCTGCAAGATACCTGTTTTCAAAGCAAACAAAGTTTAGATATTTCACAGGGAAAGCACAGCACAGCAAAGAAGCAGACGCAGCCTAGAATTAGTTCTTCAACCCTAAAACAAATGACTTACATAAAAGAGAAGAGTTGCCCTACCCCTTGTTGTGAATCTGTTGCATCCATACTGTGCTCCTCATATCCATCTGCTGATACAGATGGAAGGCATGTTAGTGTTAACCCTAAGCTGCACAAGAAAAAGCACATGATTTCTGGAAACAGAGAGAAACTTTGTCTTTACACTGAGATGCACACTGCACCTCTCCCATCAGGCAGAGAACCAGGAGGAAAACGAACATTATGTGTTTTCAGCCTCTTTTTATGATAGTGTTTATGAGTAAATTCCCTCTTGAATACAAACAGAGAGAGAGGATAAGAGACTGGGAACAAGAAAAACTACGGGGAGAGATAAACGGTCAACATTGAGCTTCACAGATCAACAGATAAAGATAAAGTTTCAAGCTTATGCAGAACAACAACAGTACAGTAAACGTCTGCATTACTTCATTATAATTTCCAACATGAATTAATTGGACTTTAATGTGGATTTTGCTACAAACTCTAATGATAATGATATAATAATAGTAGGCTAATAATAACATTTTTTGATCTTCTTGCCTGAGAAAAACTTCCCAGGCTCCTCTCTTGTTCTCTTTATGTGCCAATGTGAATAAAATCCAGGCGAGTACTGACTGTGCCAGCCTAACCAGGACCTTTTGGTCTGCTCCCAAACCACTGTACCCACTGTAAGACATTCAAAACTACAAAGTCTGAATCTTAATAGTCTAATGTGAATATTCAATAATCAAACTAAACTTACAGAATCCCTCTGTTTGGAATTACCATCATAAATATTCAGATAAAACATTATTGTAGGCCTAAAGAGACTAGTCAGTTAACTAGCTCTCAACCATTAACATGACTCCAGAATGGATCTAAAGAGGACCACACACATGCTGGATGAACCCTCTAGGAGGCCTCAGGATGAAGGAAATGTGTGGGCTAAGACTGACCCCTGTTTGTAGTAATGTGTTGAAATACAAAGTTATTTAGAAATATAAATCAGGTACATTTTGACAGAGGGCCCTTCACCATGACAATAAAGTAATAATGCAGGACGTTACTTTATGTTTTGTTTTTTATTTGCAATCATTCTAATGACCACAAACCAGCTAACACATAATGTACACAGGGCCGTCAGGACCCCCTGGAGTTGTGGGGCCTCATGAGCCAGATGCTTTGTCTGGTTGGTAATTCAGCTCTGACCACAAAGACTCAAAGAAACAGAATCAAAAATGTCTGAGAATCAAAGCACTAATGGACAAATACGACCAGGAGGTAAGAACTGAAAATGATTCCTGTGTCTGACCAGGACGGTAGCCAGGATCTTATACATGCATATATGAGGTCATGAATCCAGGTCCCCCCACGCAGATTCTCAGGAAATAATATTTAAACTTGAATCTTGAGTCAAATAGTGGTTAAATATCCACTTTGTTGTATATATATATAGCCACACTAGCAGCATGACACTAGAGATGGCACTGACAGCGAGACAGTGACAAAGTTCTACGTTAAGTGGACATTCTTGGTCCCAGAGGATGAATCTTATCGACTTTGGTGATCCCCTGAGCTTTCATCTAGTGCCATCAGGAGGTCAAAATTTGCATTTGTCCAAAGACAAATTTTCATCAGCTGTACTTTGTTTGCTATTAGCAAAGGTTAGCAAGCTAACTAAACATAAGTGCACTGACAGCATGTTAGCATGCTGATGTTAACATTTAGCTCCGCGCATCATTGTACAGTGAATATTAAAACCAAAAGAACGATCTGTCTGTCAACAATATGTAACTTACTGTGGACGTGGACATCAGGCATGCTCTGTGTGTCGTATTCATGTGGCTCTGGAAAACAAAGAGAGGAGAGAAGACTTGCTTTATCTCTATTGCATTAAAATTTCATGTTACACATCTTAAAAGCTGACTGGATTGTTCTAATTAACCTTCTCACTCAATGAGGTGAGAGTTTTGTGAATTTTGCCATTCATTAATGACAGAAAACTGCTCTGTAAATTGAGATAATTCAGACAGTCTTTACTTTCCACATAAAAAATAATAATCAGAAGCAGGAGCAGCAGTAGAAGCATTAAATAAAGGAGTCATTGTAGCCAACTTACTTCTCTTTTTTATGCAACGTATGTGAACAAAGACACTGTTGTAACATCATTGTTACATTTCCCCCATGTGCACATAGGATGACACCCTCCGAGCTGCGGGGGCCCAACGGACCACAGCGAAATACATACAGTAATGTGTGTGTGTGTGTGTGGAACTGTGTGTTCGTGAGCGTGCACAGTCATGCATATTTAATTTAATCCAGGTGGTCACATGAATCTCTACATGTGATGAATTGCTGATCGTATTAAACATGATGTATCTGTTAACATGTGTATTTATGGCCGTGTTTCATAACTACATCTTGCATCTGTGCACTCTGGAGGAGCTGGATTCCACATCAGTACATGACAAAAAAAAAAAAAAAAAAAAAAGTTTTGTACTCCCTCCTTCCCTCCTTCTCTCTCTCTGTCTCTCTCTGCTTCTGGTCGCTGGAGCCCTGCAGGACTGGATCCTTCAATTCCAGGCACAGAATGGGAGACATGTGACTGGATGATCACAAGGCCTGCTGGGCTGAGCCGGCCAACCAACTCTCTCTGTGTGCCTTCCCAAAATCCTCAAGGGTGACTCAGCGTAAGCAGTACCAGGGGTCCAGGCTATCTCCTCGTTATTCAATGATCTCCTGATGCTATGATCTCACTTGGAGACTTGCTGTGTGTAATAACACTTAAAGCTAATAGACAAATGTATATCTCTGCTCTGGGTATAGCTACAGGATAATGACGATGCTACATGAGCAAGTCATACCGTCACTGCATCAGACTTTAAACATGAGCAGCAAACATAAACACCACGTTAGTATCTCTGGTAATAATGTGTCTAAAGGTGCAAGCCCACTGGTAAAAAACCAGACAGTGGAGGACCTGGCCTGAGCTGTTTCCAGGCCTCACAGACTGGTCTGTGACAGCGCTCAGTGCAGCTGTGACAAGCCAGAGCCGGAAAAACCCCGTGACAGATTTTGGCAGCCTGCTGATGACTGCTCACTATCTGAGAAGGAGAAAGGAAACTTCATTCTGGTGACTCAGTGTCACAAAAATGAAGGGTCTCACAGACAGATGGGTGACAAATTAAAGTAAAACACCAACATTAAGTGTCTTGGTAAAGTGCTGGGCCACCAGGAGCTGTCACAACAACTTAAGTGCTCCTTGTTAGAGCTTCCTCAATTTTCTGGACTCTGCTGGAGGAATGAGCACCGTTCTTTTTTATTATAGTGGGAGAGTGCTGTCTAATCTCCTGTAGGTTACACTGGGTGAAAGCCATAGCATACGATTGGGTATGATCATGTCTTATGCTGCATGCATTAACATAAAGAACCTGTATTTCGTTGTTTATCAGGTCTATTACCTATATTAGGAAAAATGCATTTCCAAGTCTAATTCTTGAACTTGACACCATTCACACATGTGATGCACCGGTCATGGTGAAGTTTTACTAATTTGAAGTGTGTGATTCCAGTTTGATACAAATATGTATCAGATACAAGTCTGATACATATTTTCCATGCAGTTATAGAACAATGTGCAGCTGTTGAATCTCCTTGAAGCCTTTTCATTTATTGGGGATTTCTTATGGTAAGCTCAAGCAGACTTCCAGCAATGCTCTGCGACTCCAGCAGACTCAGCTCCTGACCTGCAGCACCTCCTCCGGGCTTGTAAAGAAATGAGTGGAACAGATGGAAATTTGTTAAGGCTGCCCCTTCAAAGCAGCCTTGACCTGAGACCTGACACTCTACCAGGTTTGTAACCTTTGATTCGGTCTGCTTAACATTCACATATACATTCCCACATAGCAGCTTGCCACGATAACCACAGGGTTTGTTGGCCATTGAGTAGTTTCAATCATAGAGCAGGTTAATCTCTTTGCTGACAGGCCACCATGACAGTATTTGTTGAGTAAAGGAGGAGTATTATTCACATACAGAATTTCACATGTGGATTAAGGATTTAAACCTGTAAAACCTTTCAAAAAAACAGTTTAGTAGCAAATCATTACACTTACTTATGCAGAAAACTACCCACAGAATAAAAACCACTGACCTCCAAGGTCACTCTGAGTGCAGCTGTGTTCCCCGCTCAACCTCTTGAAGAGCGATCGCATCACCTTGGCGCTGCCAAAACGCTTGAAGCGGGCACGGACGTTTTCGTGGTACCACTCCAACGTGCCGATCTTGAGGACCCTGTTAGAGGACATGGACGGAGGCCGATGATTTTAAACACGGACAAGATTCATTACAGAAAATATCTGTTGGAATACAAACATCAAGGGCAAAAAAATAATGGCTGAGTTCAGTTAAAGGGCTTTTCCGTACTCAGCCTCACCTGAGCAAACAATAGTGTAATGGCTACATATGGAGCGGGAATGAGCTGGATGTATTATGTTCTGTTGCTGCAGCAGAGCCTGAGCAGTGATGGAGATCTTAGCTGTGTCTGTGTTGGAACTGCAGCCACCAAAACGTCGATCAAATGCTGTGTGTGTGGCCAAAGCAACCTTGTGTAAGAAATCGAATCTTTAACTGCTTACAAATTTGCTCTCATGATAATAAGAAAAATGAATAAACTGAGCATGTTCAGGGACACATAACTCACACACTGCACCGTAACAAATACTCAGACCTCAATTGTCTTTTTGAGTTAGACCAAAGCTTACAAAGGGATCAATAAAGTGCTCTCACACTTACATACATATCAGCATTCAGCAGTTGTACATAGTTTCCCTCTCTGGGTTTATTTCTGACAGTCCAAGTATGAAAAACCTCTGTAGTGCAACTTCAAAGCATAACTCCACTGATTCTTTGACCTGGACTGTATTGTCTGACTAATGTCACCAGTCCATCAACAGCTTCAGAGTCTATGGTGCAATGGAGGTTGGCTCTCCTTTCACATGGTTAAAACTATAATATGTAACTTTTCCACATTAAATGTATAAAAATGAGAAGACCTATGTTATATATTTTGTTGAGGGTCAGCGTTGTGGTTGCCTGCCAGAAGCTCAAATTTAACTTTTATCCTACAGTTTTTACACCATGGTAGTATTCAACTACCAGATGAAGGATTTTAATAATCTGAAGTCTGGATCTTAAGTTATCAGATAAAAAAAGGCTAAAAAGTGTTAGACAGCTCAGCTCCACGTCATCCTGTGTCCACCAAAGAGCATTGACGAATCACTGCTTTTTTAAAGTAAAACTGCTTTATTCGCTTACCAGTTTTAACCCCCTTGTCCGTTTGGTATGGAGAGGACACTTCTGTGGATAATTCGGCTGCCGTTGAAAACCTGCTGAACGTCTGGTTCATAAGATAGCGTCTGCTAATCACTGGTTTTAAAGTGAAGGTGCTTACTGGGTGTTTCTACTGGTTTTAGTTCCCTGGTCTGTTTAAGAGGACACCTGTGTGGGTAACTGCTGGTAAAATTATTCGACGTGGAATTTTAGTGTCGACGCGTCGTGTAAAACCACACAGGGTAAATGTTCATAGAACAAAACCGGAACTTTCTAATGGGACCGTTTATATCCATCGTCTTTGGTCGTCACGAGCACATTAAGAGGAAACACCATGGTGCAGCGAGTCAAGATGTTGGACGGGGCGAATTGTTATATTAAATAACTAACTTGAAAATAATTGCAATAAAATTACTGTTAGGTTAATAAAAAAAATCGTTAGATTAGTCGAATAATTGAAAAAAATAATCGCTAGATTAATCGTTTAAAAAATAATCGTTTGGGACAGCCCTAATCAAAACCTGCCAACAGCAAAACTACTGACCAATCAGATCACTGGAAATAACTGAGTCATCATTCCTACAGGATCCCGAAGGGAACAAAAGACTTAATGATAAAGTTAACTAATAAAGTGAGAGATAATAAAGATCAGTACACATTTATATAAATCAGTGGAATAGTTTTGCTGTTTGAGTCATTCCATGTCCACTCTAGTGATAAAACAGAGCTTCTAATAAATGCACAGAGTTTATCATGGAAAATAAATATATAATAACTATTATAAGTTCATTTTAATTCAACAAAGATTAGGACAGGATTCCTGACAGTGATGATGCTTTTACTCTTCTTCATCACTGCAGCTCAGAATAACACGAGGAGACTCAGTGACCACAACTGCAAATAAAAACGAAACCTCTGATGTTTCTTATTAGAAAGATTATCCACACAGTGTTAAATATTTCCATCATTATAAATGAGCTTTTCAGTCGGACTGACTCATCAGACTTCAACTTCTTCTCTCATTTCTTTCTCTCCTCTCTGTTGCAGAAACAGTCTGACATTAACTTTTACTTTTTTAACATGTTCATAAGTTTGTTCATCACCAAAAGAAGAAAAATACTCAGTAAAAAAACTTAACGATAATTCATGCACTTATTAACAATATAATCCTTAGTCTGACCTTAATACATATAAAATAAATACCAGAAATGATCTTTACTATTTCTTTTTTTCATTCCACTTTATTCTATCATATTTCACCTCGTTGAATATCACTTTCAGATGTCACTATGACAGAATTAAATCAGCAGGTATCAGCATTTCTTCTCATGTCATATTTTGGACTTTATTCATGGTTCTGACGATGTTGCGTATACTTAGAACTTGCTTCGTAGTACAGGTCTTAGGTCTGTTTGATTTCCTGAATGATTACTCTGAAAGTATCCAAACCAGGAGAAGCTTACAGTAATGGTGATGACAACAACTCCCATGATCCCTTGTACTTGTGTGAGCTTGCAATGAAGGTATGAATGAAGGTGGATTTAGTGCTCTTGTTGCACAAAACTAAAGTAGCGGTCTAGGCTACATGTGACAATGTGAAAAAACCATCATTCTTGATATTGCGAGGTGATATAAGTGTGGTGCTTTAGTGTGGCTAGCATGCTAACTTCAGTAGAATAAAAAACATGGTAGAGACAAGTTAACATTGGTGTTGCTTTCCACCTCTGGAGACAGCTCATGGCGAGTAAAGGAATTCATTTTGATGCTGAACTCACGACATTTCTTCTAGACTGGCAAGTAAACAGCTGTCAATGCTAATGTTAGCTATATAGCCATAGCAAAACTTAAATTATCTCCTTAAAGTAGCATTGGGGTGACAGTGAACTAAAACGTTCCCTTCGCAACTCTTTGAAATTCCTGTTTGTCATTAATATAATATCAGACAGCAAATAAATGTCCGAATTTTAAATTTAAATACAGTAGGTGGGGATTTTTAGTTTTCGGTGGCCCTATAGGACTGTATGTGGCAAGCAACATATATGCAGCTTTAAAGGAGTGAAGGGAGAGTAGAATCCAAGGAATAAATGTTGGGTTAATTCTAATATAAAGTAGAAAATATGTATGCCATCCATAAACAATGTTCCGAAACCTTTGTAACACGTTCTGCCATTTTAGTGGGGTCAAAATCAAAATTTAGGCCAACAAGCTGAAATGTATATGTTATGTATGTGTAGAATGTATGTGTAGAAATGTGTTTATTTTGAGACAAGCTCACACTGCTGGAGCCACTGATTTTTTTGGTTAGATTTTTTAGCTTTCAGCCATGGTTCTCACCCAACAGTACTTTGATTTACTACAGGTTTCATGTCTTTAGTTATCCTACCTGGCCATGCGACAGGGATCACACACCCAGCCATGCTCCTTCTTGTTGTAGCGGCTGCAAGACTTGCAGATGTACAGCTGGCAGTCCAGACACTGACGCTTGCTGTTGACCAGGAACTTGAATGGTTGGAGACAGCGAATACAGAGAGACTCAGTCACGCTGGTCTGGTTCCCCAACAACTCTCTCTTGGTGTCTTCCTTCTCAATCTTAGTCTTCAGCTCCCTAAAAAGACAAAGTTGGAAATATGGAAAAGTGAAAGCACAGTTCAACAAGTGCACATTCTTTCTTTAAAATAAATATTCAGTGTAACCATCTGTACTCAGAGGCTTCAAAGCAGGCAATCTTCCAGCTAACAAAACAATGTAAAAGCACAAAAATCTGCAATCTTTGATGCCTGTGGCAGATTTTTTTTTAACATCTGGCATAATGTAAATAGGAAAAAATATCATGTCATTTAGCTGCTTGTCTTCATAGAGTATTATCAAATCTGGTGTTAATGTAGGGCGAAAATCGTGCAATTATTTATTGTTTTCACGTTTGTTTTTTTACAAAGGAAAAGACCATATGTTAAAAAATGTGGAGCACTGGAGCTTTGGAGCCAGAGATGAGACAAATCCCAGCTGTTCACCTGAGTAAAAAGAGATTAGTGTGTTTCTGGAAGGAAAATGACTTTAATGTCTCATTGAGTTACAGGTTAATGTCTTGTGGTTGATATTTAAAACTCAAAAAACAAAAGAAAACACATTTTCACTTTAGGGAACAATACAATAGCTGGGAAATGTGGCCTGTATTGACATGTACTGTAATAGGATTGTGACACTAACTGTACATGGCTTCATTGTGCCACAGCACATATCTGGTATACTAAGCAGGTAAAAAAAAAAAGAAAAAAGAAAAATTTTTGCTTTAACCAAGGTCTGTATTTGACATTGAAGCATGGCTTATTACTGTAGGACTACTGCTAACTAAATTTATGAAGTAGTACAGTAGATGTGGTAGATATGGCCTTTTAAATTCTAACCCAGATCATTTTTAATAAATGGCATACTTTGTAAGTATCCCATAATCCTTTGCAGACACATCTGCTGGCCATTAGCGATATGGCTTCTGTTAAATCTGGACAAACACTAACAATGCTGCTCTGTTCTGGCTGCAGGAATCAGTGCTAAATCATGTTTTGAATGAACATCTAGGCACAGGAAATCGTTGTTGCAAATTGTGGTCTAAGTCCACACTGGCGAAAAACACTGTTTGCTCTCTGTTTACAGTGAAACACAGCCAAATTTGGTAACCTCATGCCAGCACAAAGACCAAAACCAAAACTTGTGCTAACTTTATCTGGATAGATAACTGCTGTTTGTCAAAAAATAGTTACAACACAACTCCCACCATCACAAATTGTCATTTCATGTTCATGTATGGGCACATAAACTAAAACAGCTTTTAAGCTGCTGGTAGGTTGTAGCCAGGCAAGCTCTTTCCCATTGACTCCAGTAATTATGTTTAGCCAGGCTGACCATGTCCTTCACTACTCATCGCTCAGATACTAAACAAATAAGCACATCGCCAAAAAATGTTGAACTAGTAACTGTGGAGCTCTCATGGAATACATGTGAAGGTACATTTCTAACTTATTACTCACTTTGTGTTTTTAAAGCTAGAAAAACTAACTTTATACCATTTAATTATACAGAGATTTTGTGAGTCAAAGGCTCACAACTTTAAGGGAAGACATGGTTGTCAGCACATGGCCTCATTTTGGCAAATTAGAGTAAATATTATGTCAGATTTATTACATGGGAAAGTAAGTAAAGGCACAGAATAAAGCAGTGCTTCTCCAGGAAACATTTAGTGCAATGATTACAAATTGGAAAAAAAAAATTGATTGAGATAGATGAGATGAGCTTCACTGTGGCAATTCTCTTGATTTAAATTTGAATGGGTACAGCACTGATAACTGTGTTACAACCCACCTTCACTACGTATCTGTATTTTAATGTGTCCCATAAAAGCAGACATGCTTCTGCTGTTTATTTCAGTGAACTGTATTTTTCTAAAACATTTTTTGGTGATGTTTAATGTACAGAGCAATTCTTCCCTATTCAGAGTATAATTTTTCGTGCTAGTATTTTTGAATGCACTGATACATACATGTAGGTACAAGAGAACAATATGTGGGGGTGGGGTGTAACAATCTGGGAATTTTGTAAAGAATTTCTACTATTGGTATTTTTTAGCATGTTCCTGTTCTAATATCATGACCTTTATTGAGCAACAAAGGTGGCGGTTTGGGAGAAGATGAGTTTTATAGTGCCTCATGAATGTATTACCATAGACTACTCAACAAGGATGAAGGGGTACAACTTATAACAAAAATATCAACATGAAGACTAGAATGGCTCTCAGTAGAGCACATACCTCTACCAAGGCCGAATACTGATGAAAAGGTCATAAAAATTGCCTATCTGGCAATGTTAAAGAAAGTGATAAAAAGTTTGTTGGCTCTGCCCCTTTAACCAAAATTGAATGGATTTTTCCTTGACCCAGGCCCCACCCTCCACTAAGTGTGGTTCAGTTTGGTTCAGTGCTCTTTGTGTATTTCTGCTGACAAAGAAACAAACAGAATAACCCCATGGTTGAGGTAGCAAACAAGCTACATTGTTCATTTTTTAGGTTTCGGGTAGTTACCAAATAACTATAGAGGACATTTATGTTTTTTTTTTGGTCCAGGATAAAAGAGAATAGACCTAGCCTTGATATAGGTTACTGTATATGTCGTACAGTAGGCCTACTCGTGTACTTACAGGGGACTTCAGCAGCCGGAAGTGGTATATAGATTGATACTGTTGTTGCTGCTCATTGTTGTTATGGAGTACAATACAGGCAACACAGTTAGCACAACAAATTATACTTTAAATTGTGAAGAATTACAGTGTATGACGCAGGCTGTGTATCTGTGTATCTAAAACACTTGCATGCCTTTGTTCCAGTGTCCCAGGGTAATTGTCATCTGTCAGACTTAAATAAATACTCATTTTTTTCAAGCCTCATATTATATATGAAAAAAAACAACAATCACCATTGTTCTGTTGCACAGTATAAAAAAAAGAGCAGGAAAACACTGTGGGTGGTTGTTGGTTGGCAAGTTTTTGCTGGCGTTCTCACTAATGACAGGTTGTAATGAGTTATTCATTAACATATTCGACAGTAACAATTCTGCTTTTTTCAGGAGCAAGTTCATTTTCAGTAATTATACTACAATTACCAAAAATGCTCCATCTCTCTAAGCCTTTAATTGGTTTTCTTAATATAAATGAACTCCTATTTTGTTCTTGTAGCAGAGAGAAAAGGGCAGAAAGGTTACTTTCATTGTCGAAATGTTCTCAGTGCATTCATTTTATCAATATCTTTTAGGAATAAGAGAAATTGCACTCAATGAAAATGAAAATACTGCGTCTGAAGCTAATAATTATACCCGTACAATACAATAAGCGCACCAAAAACCTCAGTCAGATTCTATTCAGAAGCTTTAAGAAGTAAAACTATCTCCTACTCAAACAAAGACATCCTTCCTCTCCTCTGTGTGACTTGGCGGCTCCTCACACGTGTGTTATGAGTGACTTCATTGCCTCGAGTCAGACATTTTCTGCAGCTACGTTTAAACCAAACTTGTGCTGATTGTTGGAAAAGCAGCAGCCTCAGACTCAGCTCTGCGAGATGCTGACAGTAGTGGAAAGCAAAAAATCCAGATAACAAGTCCCAAATGTCACACAGTGTGGGTGGAGTCTGGCAAGACAATCACTGAGGATGAGAGGATGTTTATTGTTTATTAAAGCTTTTTTAAGGCCATGCTTTTCAAATTATAGCCCAGATCATTGGGATAAATGGGATACTTTGTAAGTATCCCATAACCTTTTGCAGATACAGCTGCTGGCCATTAGCGACGTGATTTAAAAGTAATATCTGTTAAATCTGCCCTCCTCTGAAACATCAAATCCCACAGATCTGAGATACAAGATGCCCTTCTATGATTCAAATAAGATGTGTGCTGTAGGCAACTCCCAAGCACTGACACATGGCGGGCAAGGTTAAATATGCGATGCAATATCTTACGAAGAGTGAGAGTTTGTATGTGAGGGTGGCGCCCCCTGTGGGTGTTGTAAGCAGTTTATAATTAATGTGTCATGCTGGAGGGACCTTTTAGGGGTTTCCATGTGCCTTCTACAGGCCGTGAGATGAGGCTGAAAGCTCTGGAATATTTATAAGCGGATTATGCACTAAGATTTTGTGATACTCTCAAACTTTTTGTTTTTTCGTTTTTCATTTTTTGCTGACATCTTTGTTGATTAGGTCAGTGGTCCCCAACGCCCAGACCGGTACCGGTCCGGGGGTCGTTTGGTACCGGGCCGCACAGAAAGAATAAATAACTTACATTCTTTCCGTTTTATTTATTATCTAGGTCTGAACAATGTTTTATTTTGAAAAATGACCGAATTCTCTCCGTTACATCCGTCTATGACACACGTGACTCACTCTTGACACATGTCAAGATGCTTGTCTCGGTCACGTGATACATTAAAGCTAATATTAAACCCACAAGCTAGCGAAATGAGTAAAAAACAGACGTCTTTGGGAAGTTTCTTTGCAAAGGGGAAAAGGCCCAGTGAGGAGACAGAAGAAGGGCCTATGACCACTAAGAAAAAATCTGTTACTACAATCAACAGATTACAGATGGTATTTGACATAAAAATACTGACAAGCAGCTTTAAATATTCACTGCTGCCTTTCATATTTCATATACCGCTTTAAATCTTTCTAAAATAAACAAACAGCTGCTGTTGCAAAACAATGTGCAGCAGGAATATTTAAATGTCCCATATTTTCCTCTTCTCTTGTGTTTTATTTGAAGTGTTGATCCATAAGAAGATATATTTTATATCTTCAATGTAGTGTTACATCTCCTCTCTCTGGAGCTCTAGTAACAACAGGTCACTGAGCCATATTTATCTACTGCACAACAGCACTTTGAGTAACATTTCGAAAAGAAAACCAAAAGAAACAAATAATTGATTTTCTTTTCAGGTTACAATTTGATTATTTTCTCTTCCTTCTTTATATTGAAAAAATTAAAGCCATGAAAATAAGTCTTAGACTATAATTATACCTTTTCTAGATGTTCTGGGGAGTTTTACCAAGTAATAGGCTTTAGTTTGTCTAAAAACCTTCACTTTTCCTCAGTATTTGATTAAAAGCAGGTACTGCAGCAGTTTTGCTGAACTGGCAAAGCTATGGAATCTGGGTGCGGCAGCCAGACGTTCACTAAGTTACTTTGGTCTTCATAGCCGTCTGTGTCTGAGTCTTCCCATACATGGTGATTCTCTCTCCATGTCCGTCCACATAAATCTCTCTAGTTTAACTTAACTTGCTGTTTCAGATGTTCTTTCCCAAGTTTGAACTTGGGTGTTTGTTTGTCAGTCTTTCATCTTAACATCATAATCTCATATTCTCCTCTTTTCCTCTCTCTTAAGTCAATTTGATTATCTGACAAGTTACCATAAATGACATGAAAGTGAAACTATTGAAAGTGAGAGAGAGATGGAGATAAAAAAGTGGGAAAAATCTAATTAAACAGGGAGAACCATATGGCAGGATGAAGAGGATTCTGGGGCAGCTATAGATAAAGTCCTGCTCCAGAGCACTGGTCTTTGATCAGAGGATCTCAGGTGTCTGAGAATGTGATATGGGGACAGGAGTTCTGTAATATAAGAAGGGTCAAAACCATTTAACAATTTGTAAATATCAGGATTTTAATGTTTAAACGTTTAAATCTATTTAAAAAATACTCTGTTATGATTAATATTTTTATTTAACATGTCCCCCCCCCAAAAAAATGGAAAACTGGGTCTGAAGCTCATGTCTTCTTCCTTCCTGATTAAGAAATGTGGATCAGGCCTTGTGCCCCGCCCACCACCTGCTCCCTCCAGGTGGACAGGTGAAAGAGCAGAGAGCATCAAGATGGTCAGAGGAGGAAACATCAGAGAGACTCAGCCACATGTTTGAGCCTCAGTCAGACCCAGACTCAGATGAGGAGTCTGTTGAGACCAGAACCAGAGACTAGCAGACGGAGAGTGGGAGTATTGTGGTCCTTCTTTTTTGACCTTGTTAATAGTCTTGCTGCAGCACTTTGAATAGTTGGACATGAGATAAATATAAAAATAAATAAAAATCCTAAGTTGTTTTACAAAATAAAAGTGGACATTGTGTCAAGATGTGGAAAAATCATGGTTAAATGCTATGTTCCAAATAATATAACCTCAGATACATTGACATTGAGCTGGAGAAAGTTTGATCCAGGATTTCATGTCTTAAAGACAGTTCTCGAGGTCAGTGAGTTTGTTGTTGGTATGAGCTTCTAAGGAGAGGTAGGTCTGTGTGTCATCTGCCTAACGGTGGAAAGAAACATCGTGTTTTTGAATAATGTGACCAAACAGGAGCTTGGTGTAAAGAGATGGAGGATCTGAAACCAGATTGGAGTTTTCAAACATGCATTTTTGAGCCAGGTAAAATAGTAGTTCAGTAAACACTACTTTTAAGAGAACAGAGCTTTGAAGTTTGCTCTGTAACTATTGTGGACTAAAAAATCTAGATTCTGTTGTTTTTTTGTGGCTGAAGAACTGCAAGTTTGAAAGAAGGGGGAGCAACTTATGCCAATGATGTCAATAACTGAGACTGTAGTTGAAATTGAATCAAGGGCTTCATAGAGGAGATAATGTGATAAAGTTCAGACGGAGTGTTTTCAAAGGCGATGGACAGACAGTTCACAGATGGAATAATACTAGTTCTTACTGAAATCCTCACATGTTGTTGCAGATGTTTCTAAGCAGGAGCTGGAGGTGGAGGAGATGATGAAAGTTACCTGAAAAGTACCTTGAGATACTGGAGATAATATCAGAAAAAAATTGTGCTCGGCCATTTTTGACAGCTAGCTGGTATTGACACAAAAGATCCCTCAGAATTTGAAACGACATCTGTGAATCATTCTGCTTTGCACACTCTCCTGATTTCTTTAGTGTTGTTATTGTTACGCCATCGTGAGGCCAAAGAACTGGGTTTCACCAGTCAAGTCAAGGGTGACCAACACAGTACTGATGAAAAGAGAGACAAGTTCCTCACTGCTCACATGAGATGGTGCGGCTTCAGTAACGGCAGTGATGGGAGCCTCTCTCTAGGCAAGTGTGGTGGTAGTGGAGGAGCTTGGGATGTGGGAGCGGAGAAGTTCAGGGCGGACAGGAGGAGTGTGTGGTCAGCTAGGATCAAAGTAGAGGTTTCTGCCATGACTTCAGCTACTTCCGAAGTGCATGGAAAAAGGAAAAAAAGTCTAAAGAGGTTAAAACTGCAGCAACACTTGCAGGATAGAAAAACAACTTTATGGTCAGACTGACGCGCTTCTGTCTAACAGTAAGGTTGTTCTGTGTTGCTGGAGTTGGATTGGAGATACAGAGACCAGTGGAGAGAACTAAATCGAGGGTGTGACCTTGAACATGGGTTGGGCCATAAACAGATTGTCGGAGACCAAATTATTTGATAGATGTGAATCATTTGGTCAAAGTAGATTTGAATCAAACAATTGAAGTTGATGTAAGAATACACAGGTCGGCTTGGTAGAGACAGGAAATGTTGATGTTGAGAAGAGTCTGAAATAAATGAAATATTTGGATGTTTACCATGGTGGTGCATGGCTTTTAAGTTTTAGCAAACATTTTTGCAAAGAGTTGCCTATTTACACATTTACAGTGCAGCAAAAATGTGTCAATATCGAACAGTTACTAATTGCTAAAGTTAGGGTTAGTACACTAAGAAGATAAAAAGACTTGTTATATAGCTGGACTTGGTAAAACAAAGTCTAAATCATTGCCAAAAGAAGTCATTTCATTTTGTGGTCCGACTTATGTGGGTTTACAAGATTTAGGTGTGACAGTTTTATATGTAAACCACATGAGGTGGATCTGTACCTATTTATAGATTGGAGAGGCCTTGGATGAAAACAGCAGTTGCCTGCGTTGCAAACAACAGGTCATTTGAATGGAAAACAAATGGCAGAAGAATTTTGGCAGGAACCGCAACAAAAGTGGCTGAAATTGAAGGACAGTGTTTTCCTTGTATTTGCGAAAAAAAGGCTTACAAACTATCTGCACGGCCTAGCAGGAGAGCCAACCCCTCTGCCAACTGCTGAATGAGTGGTGAATCTTCAAGAAGACACAACACGGATGAAACTGTGCATAGAAAACAAAAAAAAAATCCTCAAACCTCATTATAACAAAAGTCAGACTCTCTGCATTCATTGCCTTTGGGGAAACAGACAAGACGGTTCCAGTGGTAATGCAAGTTAATCAGTGTAAAATGAACCTCTCATGCATATGCAGTCAAACAATAAGACTATGTTTAGTTTGTTGAGTAAGGATGATTCAGCCATCCCTGCCTAAAACAAGGAAGTAAGGAGCTACAGGAAATCTTCTGGATGAAGAATGAATTCAAAAAGTGTCTCAGAGTCTGTAACATTTCAAAATGGTTTAGATTAGATCTGCAGCCCAGAACCAACACGGAGACCTCCCTGGAGATCACACTCATGTATGAAGAGAAGGTAATCAATTTCTCTTGGATAGAGATCTTAGAAAATACTGGCTTCAGAAAGTATTCAGACCCCATCAATTTTTGCACACTTTAATATGTTGTGGATATAATTTTAAAATGAACAAAATGACCATTTCTGCCCATCACTCAGGTATAGATCAGGATAAAGGTATGAAACCATTTCTAAAGCTTTGAGTGTTCCCAGGAGCACAGAAGGCTCAGTAATTGTTAAATGGAAGAGGTTTAAAATCAGCAGGACTCACTCTTGAGTTTGCCATCTGACCAAAGTGAGTAACCAAGGTGATCAAGAACCCAATGTACTCTCTAACAGAGCCTCAGAAGTCCTCAGCAGAGATGGAGAACCTGCTGGAGGGACGATCATCTCAGCAGCTCTCCATCAATCAGGCCTCTATGGTAGAGTGGCTAGACGGACACCACTGTCAATAAAATGCATATGACAGCCTTCTGGACTTTGTAAAACAGGAGTTTGTCTTGAAGTGTGAGGAAAAAGATTCTCTGGTCTGATGAGACAAAAACTGAACTCCAAACAGTGTGTCTGGTGAACACCAAGCACTGCTCATTTCCTGGCAAATACCATCCGTATGGTGAAGCATGATGGTGGCAGCATCATGCTGTGAGGATGCTTCTCAGCAGCAGCAGATAACAGACAGGTCAGCATTGGGGGAAAGAAGAACGCAGCCAAATACAGAGAGGTCCTTGAGAAAAACCTGCTGCAGAGTGCACACAACCTGAGACTGGAGCAACAGTTCACCTTTAAGCACGACTATGACCTGAAGCATAGAGCCAAGACAACACTGGAGCGGCTTCAGGACGTCAGAAGTATATGACTGTCTTAAACCCAGACTTAACCCCCACAGAACATCTGTAGAGAGACCTGATGATGATAGTTCACAGACACTTCTCATCCAATCTGATAGAGCCTCAGAGGATCTGCCAGGAAAAATGGGATAAACTGTCCAATTCCAGGTGTGCAAAGCTTGTAGAGACTTACCCAAGAAGACTAGAAGCTGTAACTGCTGCCAGAGGGGCTTCTAGTACTGAATGAAAGGTCTGAGTGCTTTTGTAAATGAACAATTTTAATTTTTGATTTCTAATAAATTTAAATTTAATTTATTTTTTCACATTTCACATGTTTTACACTTACATGATATGACTTTGTCCTATTGGAGTGTTGACTGATACTGATTTTATCCCCTTAACATTAAACCCACATCACAATAAAGTATAAAGAAGTGAAGGCATCTGAATACTTCCTGAAGCCACTGTATGCGTAATAAAACAAATGTTTGAGCAGCATGTTGTCAGAGTGTCAATAAAAGATTTGTCATACTAAGATAAGACCTTAGCTGTTTGACCTTATTGTTACCTGTTTTACCATCACAAGCGTTTTCACCTCTTCTGGCTGGTGAGACGCCTTGTCAGCTGAAAGATGGGTGGAGCTTTGCAGGACATCATGTAACGGCAGCAAACTGTCTACTCAGGAGAACAGGGCTTGTACATGGTCACACAAAGGGTCCAATCAGGGGACAGCATATGTGAAAAGACTGTATGGTTGGACTACGGGTGTGTAGGGTCTCTAAAAGTTAAAACCTGACATTTTGCCATGCTGGATTCTGCCCTCCCAGAAACCCCAAGCTGAAAACAGATTTAACTTGACATTTCTAATGTGATAAAATGAATTACTTCTTAAAGGAGCATTCTGCAGTGTTTCCAGTTTTTGTGAAGCAAAAACTTGAAGTGAAGTGCATCATAAACTAAAAGAAAAGCTGCTTAAAGGTGGTTCCTGTAAGCTTTTATTGTGCAGCTATGACGTCCTGTCTTAGAGGTCTCAAATCGAGTTTCAATAGGGGACCACATGTTATCTATGCTTTAGGGCCCCTTAATGAGTTAGCCTGGCCTCATTCACATGTTTCAGCAAACAACTTAAATTGTAAAAGGTAAATCATATAAACTTGTAGCGTTTCAACATCATTAGGCATACAGATATTGTAGCGATGCATATGACAGGTGCAGATCCTGCTGTAACAATGCGCCATTGAATGGTTTCTTTTTGTGTGACTATCATGGAGGAGCAGTAGTGCTGCTGCTGCTGCTGCTGCTGTGTGAATGTCATCCCACATCCAAGGATAAGGGGAAATTCCCTCTAAAGCTCTTCCTCCCACAGCTTGATATCTAAACCATCCATCGGTCAATGTTGCCAAGAAGACATGTGAGCAGCAGTAGCTCAGCGAGTTAGAGAAAATGAGTGAATCTTCTGTTTGTGACGAGCAGCTCAACAAAGTTATTCCATCTTACAGCACTATATGTAATTTCTGCTCAGTTTTACTAAATTTAAATGGAACAAATTGGTTGATCGTCCTTCTTCACAATAAAGAACATCAGATTGCCAATTACAGTATCGAGCATCACAGGCTTTGAAAACAGGACATGTGATCCCTAGCTCGCTGAGAAATATGATAGAAAGTGCAGTGAAACAAATATCGGACAGTGTTTCCATTCAAGTGAATTATTCTTATTCCGTCCTATAAACAAATTTATTATGTAGTGCACACTTTCGTATAGGCTACATTTCTGAGTATGAAAGTTGAGGCACAAGGATGTTTGTGGGCAACTTGCAGGTCCCTGAAGCGGTGGGGTTGATAAGCTATCTGATGATCTGAGGATCTGATGAAATTAGTTAATTCATCCTTTGGTGAACATGAGCATCTGTTCCAAATCTCATATTGTAATCCATCCAAAAGTTCTTGAGACAAAAAACAAAAACTCAGTGACACTGGATAAAAAGTCTCACCGAAGTCACTTGGATTCATTGTCTAGAAACCATGGCTGTTTATACAAAAATCAATGGCAAACATTCAAAAGTTGTTGAGATATTTCAGTCTGATGACTGACATTGACATCCCTAGGTAGAGCTATGCAGCTAGCTTGGCTATAAATGGCACAGACATTTGTGTGGTTATACAGTGGTCAGTCCTAAATTATACAGTTATGAAGAACAGCAAAGTAATCAAGGTGTCCTAGAAGAAAATTAGATTTGCTAAACTCATTAAAGCTTTTTAAAGCAACATTTAAATTGGTTCTTTAGGCAGTTTGCAACAACAGGAGGCATGAAGTAACAATCAGCTCTGAAACAAATGAACCTCTATAACGATTCTCAGAATACTGAGGAGAAAATAACATAGCTGTATACACGTTTAACTCTACAAAAACATACAATGCTATGATAATCTCAGATTTATATTCCGGAATTCATAGGAACGGAGTAGAAAAGGAGCAGAACAACTAATGGAGACATGTAACATCTACACTAGCAAAAGACTAAAGACTTGCACTACACATGAAACACAACTGAAAATATTTGATATAAAAGAGATACAGTATATAGATAGATTTTAAAGGTTAAAGAGTCTGTATTGGATCACTATAATCTCCTGTCTCAGGCTTCTCTTTGGAGATCTAGTATCAACAGGTCAGTGAGCCAATCAGAAGAGAGGAGGCTGAGAGCCTCTCTTCTGATTGGCTGACGGCTTTCTGAGTGATCCATTAAAGATATAGCAAATGTCAGGTAAACACTCAGAGAAACCAAATCTTGCAAGGCTGGACAGTAGGTCCAGGTGGGCGGGGCTTGGGGCATGGCTGAGAGCACTGGCATCTTTGTTGTGACATCACAAAGTTACAGAAGTCCTGGCAGCTGGTTTTAAGGCTCAGTTTCTGAATACAGGCTGTGTGCATTTCTCTGTGGACTGAGCACTTTGATACTTTCACAGTATTAATATAGAACCTAGACCTGCCTTATAATCAAACTACACACGGACATCTACTTTTCTAGGATATTTTAGCAATATGTGATTTATTGCTGCTTGTGTTTTATAAATACCAACCTCCCAAAAATTAAATTTGATAATAGGCTACATGTAAGCTGACATTACTCTCAAAAACTCACAAAAAAGGTCACAAAAAAAAACAAAAAATGTTTTATCTTACCCAAGTCGATCCTCCTCCTTCTTCCTCAGGTCAAAATCCCTCTGGACAACTTCCCACACATGTTTAGCCTCCTCATCTGTCAGCTTGGAAAGATCCAGCTTCTTCCCTGTTGTGGTGCCAGGCATAATTGTGAATGTTGTTGACAGATGCTGGCCTATAGTGGGGGAATAAAACATAGAAATGAGTTGCTTTTTAAGTGAAGTTAAACAAAGCATTAACAGTGATAAGAAATGTGTCAGCAACATGGGATGAATTTTACTTAAACAAGATTATTTAATCTAATCTAATCTAATTTAATGATATACATCTGCAGTGAAAACACTACAGATGATAAAAATACTTCACTCGAAATCAGATCATCTGCATTCTTCACTGCCTATGACGTTAACATTAAGAGCTGAAGTTCACAACATGACATCAGTGCTGAATCAGTTGGTCAAGGAATAGCATGACGGGTTCATGGTACAAATTCACTGCCATTGTAAAGGCACTGTGACATTGTAAAGACTGAAAGCAGACTCAGCATGAAAATAGACTATGCATGTGAAATTTGCATGTGAATGCTTAAGAATAAAACATTTAAACATTTCCACGCAAGAGAGACTTAAAAAAATCCTAACTGTGTTTGAAAATACTTTCTGACAATCTCACTGAGGGAGATTTAGTTAAGACAGGGTTACAGTTTTCTTTTTTCCTTATTTGACAGACTGCAAGGAGGAATCTTGGTATGTCAGCTGCCAAACTGAAAGGCTAAAAGGAAAGGTTTTGTTAAACCTACTTGGGGGGAACGGTAACAAGTTGTGGACATGACATCGACATATCATTACCTTTTAAGTTAATGTGGTGAACTTGTCAGCAAACAGGTGCTTATTTACACATCCAGCAGATATGCCCTGCCAGGTTGAGTATAGTGTTATTTGAAGCATTGTGAACGCAACAATATTCAGTAGTGAAGCTTTAAACACAGGTTTGATCAATATTAATTGTTGCCTATAATAATAATAATAAGCTGTTTGACATTGTCTTCCTATATGACCCTAGATGATTTTATTATTATACTATATATGACTTGTCTGATCTCCCAGTGTGGCCAGGTTTACACAGTAAAACTACTGATATTTAAGGAAAGTTGACTTTTTGAGGTGATATAAAAGACTTCTTCTTCCCCAGCTCCTTAGATAATTATTCATTCATTCATTTTCTACCGCTTATCCTCTAGTAGGGTCGTGGGGGGGCTGGAGCCTATCCCAGCATCTTCTCGGGCGAGAGGCGGGGTACACCCTGGACAGGTCGCCAGTCCATCGCAGGGCAAACACATAGAGACAGACAACCATTCACACTCACAGCCACACCTATGGTCAATTTAGAGTATCCAATTAGCCTAGTCCCCATTTCGCATGTCTTTGGACTGTGGGAGGAAGCCGGAGTACCCGGAGAGAACCCACACTGGCACGGGGAGAACATGCAAACTCCACACAGAGCCGGGACTCGAACCCGGAACCTTCTTGCTGTGAGGCGACAGCGCTAACCACTGCACCACCGTGCAGCCGTCCTTAGATAATTATTTGCATGAAAATTTTTTTTTTTACAATTTTCCTATGTTTTATTTGAAGTGTTGATCCATAAGAAGATATATTTGTGGTTTTAAAAACCAAAAACCATCTCAATGTAGTTTTACATCTCTTTTCTCAGGCTTCTCTATCTGCTTTCTGAGTGATCAAAAAAAAACATAGCAAGTTTCAGGTAATCACTCAGAGAAACCAACTCCTACATGTTTAGGGTGCAGGTGGTCGGGGCTTGGGGCGTGGCTGAGAGCGGTGACTGCTTTGTTGTGACATCACAAAGTTACAGAAGTCCTGACGGCTGGTTTTAAGGCTCAGTTTCTGAAAACAGGCTGTGTGCATTTCTCTGTGGACTGAGGCTTTGATACTTTCACAGTATTAATATAGAACCTAAACCTGCTTTATAATCAAGCAACACATGAACATCTGCCTTTAGACTATATGGAGCTTTAAGCATTTAAACAAATGGCATTGCTGCTGCTTTTTGGGACAATGCTTTCTTATACAGTGTACCTTATCATGTTGTCTGTATGAAATAACTTTCTTGTGTTTGTGTTCCAGTCATTCTCAAGCTGTTGGTCATGAGATGTCTAAATCTTTCCTTTGTCAGTCTTTTATGTTGCTGCTTTTTTGTCCAAACAAAGCAGACCAGAATAATAGTATTGATCATGGGTCACTGACTTGGAGTGTTGGTCTAGATTAGCTGCTTAAAACCTGTCTGCCACATTTATCTGTCCTGTGATCTGTGGAGGTTTTGCACAATTCAACCATCACATTGCTGGAGGATTTTTTATCTCTTAAGTCACTGTTAATGGAGTCTACCCAAATATTTCACATGATCCAAGTTTCGTATTGCATGGGTTTCTGAGGATGAGGTCACTTTAGTCAAGCTGACAGAGTGATACACACACACACACACACACACACACACACACACACACACACACATGACCAGTAATGCTTAGGAACATCACATAATTGTCTTGTTTTCCACAGGCCATGTAAGAAAACTCAAACGATTGGGGAGCCTAATTTAATTTCTGCTTCTGCAAGTGAGCCATAATGGTAAAAACAAGCATGCGAGTTTGACAGAAAAACAAGTCCCATCATTCACTCAACCAGCTACATAATGTATTGCTTTCCCACAGTTAAATTCCTACACTTGAATAGCCATGCAGTATACAAGGGCTCCATATGTATTTGTTTAGTGGGTGTGCGCAACTTGTTATCTTACTGTGTTGTATTAAGGGAACATTAACGAAAAGAAATCCACTATAATATTCATTACAGTATTCATTTTTCATCTCTTTGAAAGAAAAATATTAATTATATATTATATCTTTAAAGGATTTGCTGCATTAAATTTGCTGTTGATGCACAACAACTCAACAGGTGCGCAGTTAAAAGACTCCTTGTGTTTGCAAAGGGAAGGTTTGACTTGATAACATGTGTGGGCACACACAAACCTAGAATAGTTTTACCAGCAAAGAATATACAGAAATACAGATAAAGCATGCATTTTTAACTTTATTCCAATTCAAACCACTCTTACAGGGAGAATATAGCGGGGCACCATTGGAAATCTTTCAGTAGATTTATGAGAGCCCACAAAAGCTATTTCACATTTGCTTTAAAAAAACAACTAGCAAATACATGAATTATATGTCCAGTAAGAGCATGGAGCACTCTCAGGCATGAGCTTCAGTGGCACAAATCTCAAAAAAGAAGCAACGATAGGATTAAAATCAAACACAGGCAGATGCTAACGTGTAATTTTCATGTCTGAACATCATCATGACATGCGTGAACATAAATATTACTTACCTTGGTGTTGTCTGAGAGTAGCCCTTGGGCAGTATTTCCTCTGAAGGCACACCAGGCTGACTGCAGGGCAAACTAAGTAGGAGACAGTAATGCTAATCACATGTCTAGTTAACCAGGAGGAAAAAAGCCAGAAAGACAAGCCTCCCCTCCGCCTCCCTTGACTTTGCTTCAAAGGGTCAGACTATACTGTATGCGCCTTGCCCCTACTGGCCTCATTCACAGCAGATTTATTTTTGCATTTATGTCGGGAAAGTACCTGATTAACGGTACTTCAATCAGTTAGTAAGCAATTATTTTTGGCATTTTGTTGCTCGGGCAGTATCCAAATGTGCAGTGATCATGAGGTTAAACAGAGGCCAGTTGGGCTGAAGTCCCCGGTCACATGTCATGGATCCTATGTTATAGGAGAGAGTGGTGAAGCATAACGTCGCCATTAACTGACAAGTGACACTTTTTCAAATGCTGAAGTAATGTCTCTTATGGAAAAACATTGGGAGGACCTCTAAAATGTAATGTTACAGCAGCAGCAAAACAATACAAAACCCTTTTTCATATTTTCTCCGTGTTAATAATTGATGCAGTTTTGGTTTTCGGGTTTTACCTGGAAGTAGAATATAGTTGTAAAACTGCTATTTGCACAGTGGGTGGGTCAACCGTCTGTCATCAGTGAGGAATCATGTTCCATTCATGAAGCCAAATATTTACACCTGGGATTACAACTCAGAAGTTGCAAGTGTTTTTATATGTTGATATCATTCAGTTAATCTAATATGATGTGAACGCAGAGTTGGAAGGAGTAAAGACGGCCACAGGAAAATCCTGATCAATTATGACAGAAATGCACACTCTGAATCAGATAAGAAGAATCCAGTTGCATATGCAAATCAAACGGGCTGAAGTTGGAGCACTTTTCATTGTTCATTTATTTATCTGATTCTCTTCTCATAAACATAAGGACTAACTCTCATTTCCTCCCTCGCTGGTTTATATTTTCTGAGAGGTTGATTTGAGCCATGTGACCCGTCAAGCAATCCAGTTTTCTTGTTTGCTCAACCACCGGGCCCTGTCATCCTCCGTTGCACTAAATACACATAAACACAGTCTCTGGAAGAGGTTAGTCACACACATTGTTTTTACCCTTTACATTTTTGTAAGTTTATTACATTCTTCTTACTGCACAGTAGCTATTTTTTTTTACGCAAACACAATAAAGGCTGAGCTTGAATGGTATTGAGGGCTGTCCTGCTCACTTGAAAAAAAACAACAACTTTACGTTTAAATGTACTGAGAGACAAATCCCCCTTGTTCACCTTGGTCTTGTGTTTTAATACATGGGGAACGTATACAGTATATCGTGCGTCTAACTTAAAGGTTCCCTGTGAGAGTTTTTGGCCACTAGTACTGCTGGCTTTCAGAATAGGTCCCATTTTTGTTTGGAGAGTGCACACGCATAAAGACGAACATTCACACATATAACCACATGGGTGATGTGATACAGATTCGTGTGGCTGATTATACACTATTCCACTGATTGACAGTTGGCAGAGGTAAAACCCAAAGACATGCAGCAATATGTCAGGGAAGAGGACAACTGAATGACAAGTACTTGGATGTAAACTATGCAGGGTTTAAACAGCTTTGCAAATGCTTTTTGCAGAAGGATCAAAGTGTTTATTTAAATGTCAAAGACTCACACGATGTGCTTTGGTGAATAATGAAGAACGTAAACATAACTTACCAGATTACCAGACAATGTCACAAGGCAGCTTAAAAGAATAATAACACCCCAATTATTTTAGAGCTAAAATAAATTCATTGAGTGTGTAAACTTAACATCTGTGTGTGTCATATTGACCTGTTCAGAACAATAAGTAGAACATTTATTTTTAGTGTTGTTAACTTGTTCACGTAAAATAATGACAGCAGCTTATAATTTAAAACTGTACTGGGGGACAGTTCAGACCTAATAATTTTTCTCCTCATATACTTCAATTATTAAGTTTGAAATGATGGTCTGAATCACCAACTTCACTGACATTATCTTACACACGCTCCTGCACGTTTTTCATCAGCCGTGTTTCATAACCATTGATAATTTAAACATCTGCTGTATGTTATACATGTGGACATTTGTATGCTCAGTATGGGGACTTGAGTACGGTGGCCCTGAGAGCTCAACACACTGCAACTTACACACAAACAGAAGAGTCAGAAAAGATAATCAATTTTACAACATGTGTGATGCCTGCAAATACTCACAACACAATGGGGGTGTTTCCAGCGGACACAAAAAAGTGAGGGCGGCGCGTCATCCTCTCTGCCTGACTTTCCTATCTGTCTCTGCTATCGGAGTAAATGCAAAAAAAAAGATAAACTGGGACGCACTTGCATGGATGTATTTTAATACTTGTTCAATGCTTTTAACTTCAAAAGTCACAAAGCATTGAACGAGTACATCCCAGCCAGATTGATCGCTTTTCAGTGTCTCCTGGAAACACTTCCATTGTGTTGTGAGTATTTGCATCACATGTGTTGTCAAACTGATGAAGATGTTTTCTGAATTTGGTTGTGTTTTGTCTATTTGAATGTGTTTTATTAAAGTGCAGTGTTTTGAGCTCTGAGGGCCACCGTACTTGAGAAAAAAAAATATTCAACATTGCTGGTCATGATGTAAATTGCCAGATGAGTGGAAGTCCCCCCAAAACATCAAGAGCTTCAGACAGACACTCTTTGAATTCAGTAAGAAAAACAGTACAACAAAGGTTTGGCTTCAGCACAGTCAGTTCCTGCAGTTATCTCCTTGTGTATGTTAGCATTCAATTCCTCCTGTTTTTTTAATCTTGGATAACACCCAGTGCAAACAAGCTAATGTGTATAAAAATCCTAGACAGCACGTGATCAACCAGTTTACTTGTTTGATTTTCCCTCTTCCTGTGCTGGCCTGCAGAATCCCCTCCAGAGTAACCTTCATATGAATATAATTCCCCAAATACCATACAGTATGTTTCATTTTGGAACAAATAACATTGCAGGGTTAAATTTATCTTTCTTAATTATGTATGTTTGACATCATATCCTGTTTGCTCCATCCACTAATATTAAAAGATTAAATTTGTGTGCATACAGTGAATTACGTCTTAAATTATCTGTAACCTTCTGCCGTGGCATGTGCAAACACTGCTGTAAAAGAACTGAGGAATTAGCAAAGAGAAGATGGCAAATATTATTTACACACACACACATGCTACACATACACAGGCAAAATGTAAATGCATTACTGGAGAGACTGACAGATAATGTGTTGGTGTATTTTTGATTGCAGGATTTAAAGTAACTCACATATCTGTTTTGAACTATGTGCATCTAGTTTTGAACAAGAGTCTGTAGCCATGCAAGCACAGGCTGTAGCCTACTTAGGCACATAGTACTTTGACCTACATGCATCAGCATGCTAACATGCTCACAATGGCAACGCTACTGATGCTCAGTGTGCATAATGTTTACCATGTTCATTATCTTATTCATAAGTTTCTCATACGCTAACATCTGCTAATTAGCACCATAGACAGAAAATGAAGATGAATGTAGCCTCCGTGATGCCACCTACCGTCGCCATCTTGGCAGTGCCTGACTCCCCCTAACTCCCGAATTATCCAAATATGGGCAAATAGGTGGGGCGACTGTGAAGCCAGGACTTCGGTGCATGTCGATTTGTGGTAATAATAAAATGTAAACAGGTGAGTTATATAAACAGTTGTCATGAAGGAGGAAATTAAGTACAGACACCAAAACTGTTTTTTGTACCAGGCTGTAAGTATGTGTATTTCAGCTGTAAAGTTGAACATTTTAACATGGGAGTCTATGGGGATGACTCAATTTTGGAGCCAGACTCTAGTGGTCATTAGATGAACTGCAGTTTTAGCACATCCGTGTTGGCTTCATTTTTCAGCCCCAGAGGTTGCTGCTTGATTAGCACAAAGTAAAGCTGAAGCTGATGGGAATGTCATTAAGGGATCATGGTAATCCATTAAATAATTTTATAGTAATGTAATTCTGAAGAAAAAATGTCTCATGTTGGTACTAGAGGAATCATCAAGGGTTGCAAAGATTACTTTAGTTTGTACCAAAGTGGTGGACTGACTGACAGACATTGCCATCCATAGAAACATAGAATAGCTAACAAACATCATTACAACTAATTGCCATGCAACTGCTGTCCCACATTTACAAGTGACCTGTTAGAAGGCTGGTACAAAACCTCCCCCTGTTGGTAAACACACAGCAGTGAACTACACACTCAGCACACACGAGAGGCACTGACAGAGGCTATCATCCCTCCACTTAAAACAATCTAAATCTTAATTAAGGAACTTCATAACTTTTCATTAATTTGTTTTTTCATTAGACATGCAATGAAGATAACAGTGAGGATTGTAGAGATAGGGATCATATTACCCCACATTCATATCTGGTTTAAACTAGATCTCTGTCCCAAAGTAGAACCAAACAATTAGAAGTGATAAGTGAAAGAATTTAGACCAACCACAGATTTTTTTCTCTTGACCAGTCATCATTATGTGGTTTCGGCGTCTCCTTCTGATGCCTGATTTTCGTCTCCCATTGTAAGATTAGGCCCCTCTAGTATAAGCATTGGTTTTGATAGAGACATACTGATTATCTCTTTGTGGTTTATCATTAGGCTGTTGGCCCTCCTTTCCAGTAATCACTGGAAAGCAGGAAAAGGGCCTGTTTTCAATGCTGTGCTGAGGCTATAACAGGAGGAAATGGTCACCCCTCCACACCCTCCACCCGCCATAACAGTAGGAAATAGACACACAACTGCAAAAACAAGTATGTGTGAGCTTTTTCATTACACAGTAAAAAAACATCCTCATGTTAATTTTTATGTCAGAATGCCTGGAAAGTTTTTGGTTTTGTCATAAATCTCATCTAGCATTAAATGGCAGGTGAATGGAGCAATGTGATGGTCATTAACTTTTTAAAAAAATTGTTGCATCGTATTTGAATTGCAATTAAAGATTCTATATGTAATACTCAGAAAACTCTTGTTATTAATGGCACCAGCAGACGAACGACTGACAGTGAGATAACGGCGAGTGCTTGGAGGGAATGTCAAAACGATGAAAGGACTTATCTGCTTCAACACCTGCTTCACCTACAAATCTCTCCATGATCTTGCCCCCCAGTACCTGTCTGACCTCCTCCACCCCTATACCCTGTCCCAAAACCTACAGTCCTCTGACACTGGTCTGCTCTCCACCCCCTACACCAGCCTGCGATCTTTCAGTGACAGATCTTTCAGTGTGGCAGCCCCCACCCTCTGAAACTCTCTCCTGGAAGAGATTCACGCAGCTTCATCTCTGGACACTTTCAAAAAACTGCTGAAAACTCACCTGTTCACCAAGGCCTATGGCCCCTAGCTCACTCATCTCCTCCAAGCTCCTCCAATCACTGCCTTCCTTATTCTGTCTCGTCTTGTTTTCATTTATATGTTTTATTTATTTGTGTTCTTACTCTGTAAAGCGGCTCTGGGTATCTTGAAAAAATCTAAGTTATTACTATTATTATTATTAACATGAATGCAACATACTCTCATGTGCAACTCGAATGACAGGCACACAGAGAGGGCTGGTAAAGACACTGACGGATGCGGTCCACTGGGTTTTGTCCTGGTAGTCCCGATGGCCAATCAGACTACACGAGACATAATATTTAGTTATGTTTATGTTTGTATATTCATATTAATATTTGTATATGACTGCAAATTGAGCCACTAGAAACACTATTTTGTTACTACTGTGCACTTCTGTTGTATGGTCTGAGTGACAATAAAGTTCACTTTGATCATGTTTTAAGGTAGCCTAACTAAAGTTGTTATAGTTTGACTATGAACTGTATTTTAAACTCTATTTGACCCTCCATCACTGGCACAGTGCTATAACGAAGTGTAGGGATCGGTCTGTATGTTATGTGTTTTCGAAGTAGGAAAGTATAATATTATTATCTGCTGATATTGACCTAGGTCTTACCTGATATTGGTTATTGTTTTTTGTGCTTATGTGGAGTTTGTGTTGAAGTCTGTGTTGTGCTTGGAGCAGCCTTTGTTGATATTAGTGGACTCCATTTCTAAGCTAATGTTAGCTAGTGTTACACACTGTTGGTGCTCTAGGGAGTGGTAGAGAAGTATTGAGGCAAGCAGGAGTTAGCATAAAGGTCACATCCTTTGAATTTTCTTGGAAAATTTGGGAGAGTCCTTCACATAGTAATCAGTCCACAGGCTGTTAAAAGCAACTGAGAAAGTCAGGGAAAGTCTTACTTTTTAAGTTATGTTACAATCTGTTCACATATTGGCAATAAAAAAGCAATAAATATATGTAAATTGCTTCACATTCTTACATATAATACGTATAAAAGTGAAGTAAGACTGTGAACTGTAACAGAGATAGAAATTTTATATTCAAAGGTTCTTTGTGTGTTCTCTAATGGGGATTATAGTGCCAGTAGTTTTATAGGAATCCCCCATTGTAAAACTTTGGAGGCTTTATGCTGGAAAAGTTTCCTTTCACATTTCCAGCTGGACACTGCTGCCTCTCAATGCATTCTTTTTCTAATGTGAAAGCTGTTTGGACCAAGCGACAAAGGCTCATTATGGAGACAGTTTTTGTGCTGCAGCACACATGGGTCTTTAAGATCGTCACATGGAGGAAAAACTAAAACTGTCTCTTTTTATTTTTTGTGTGAACATTTTTGTGTGTAAAAGAGAAATGTTAAGACTGAAAATTTAAGGCGGAGTCTTCTTCTGCTTAATTTTTCATACTCATTTCATTAGCCGTCATAACGTGACACTGTCCTTCCAAGAATAACAGCATCCGTCATTATAGCCCGACAAAGTCCTGTAGCTGCTGTAGGAATTATGAATCTTGTCTGTCTGGAGCAACAATGGCACACTTCACCACGGGAGACTCCAGTTAAGTTTCTGTTTCCCCCAAAACAGTCATGTTGGTTTCTTTTAACCATAACCACAATTGTTCCTAAAACATAACCAAGGCGTGTTTGTGCCTAAACCCAACCAAACCTTAATCATAGGATCAGTTTTGCTGATAAATTCCTGGAAAAATGTTTTTGTCATGCTAACAGTGGTGTTTTGAGGGCATTTACAAAAGATGTATTTTCTCGATAAGTTTTGGGAACGTGTGCAAACCATACTTAAAAAATGCCTAATACAGTTTCAGTATAGTTTATCTTGTTAGGTTTGAGGAACCCTGCTTAGACTTGGACAATTGAAAACACCGATTCTAAAACTTAAAAGCTAATAAGTGAGTCTTCTACATTGCATAAGGTCAAATAATCATAGCTTTTTAACTGAACTATGGAAATAACAAGAACACTTATGGCTCTACATTTAGTATGATCTATTGTCTATGTGTTATATAAGTATCGTGAAAGTATCAAAGAGCTTAATCCATGGAGAAATGCACACAGTCCTTATTCAGAAATTGCGCCTTAAAACAAGCCGACGGGACTTCTGTAACTTTGTGATGTCACAACAAAACAGTCACTACTCTAAGCCTTGCCCCAAGCCCCACCCACCTGGAACCTCAGTCCTTTACCAGGAAAGTGGTAGTTACGTAGTAATGAGGATCTAGACTTACTGCCATTGGTTATATAGTTGTTAAAGCAAATGTAATTACATCAAATTCACTGTACTGTAACTAAAGCTACTGTTACATAAATTTAGTTTTTACACCTATCAAAATAAATAAGTCTGAGTTAGTTCACAGACCATTTTGATTGCAGCAATACGCAGCATTATTGTAACATTAATGTTACTCTGCTACATTACTCTCTTACAATAACATGCTACAAAAATCAAACACAAACTTAAAGTACCATTCTGAAACATCCTCTTGTAAGTGTGTTTGAGGAGGTGGGTGATTGTCTCCTGATTCGAGGTCTGACTCCAGCTCAAAGTTTTAAGATCAGATTACGTTTTACTCAGTGGTGGCGACAGTAGTAGGTTACAATCCGTTCCTTGTGCTTGGCCTGGTGATGCATCACTCACAAAACAGTCAGCCAATCAGAGGAGAGGCTAATTAATATTAATTAGACAGGCACGACCATTCTTGTGGGAAGCTTGAGAGAGGAGATATAAAACTATATTAAGATGACTTTCAGTAGGCTACTTAAAATCTCAAATACGTCTAATGATGGATATCAAAACTTAATTTTAATTGTTTAAAATCTTCCTCTTCCTATTTACACTCTGTATCACTGAATGTCCTTAGGGTCTACTGTTCCCACCAACGGGTCCTTCAAAAACACTGGGTTACTGGGGGCAACAGCTGTGTGCATCATCATGGTCTTCATCACTGTCTTTCCAAGTTGTCTGGCAAAAGAGCTTAGCCAGAATATCTCTAGCAGTGAGCAGCATCTTGCACCAGCTGTAGGCAGGGGATGTTTCCCTTGCTGAGTCATGAATGAAGGAAGTTACATGAATGGAGAAAATATAGGAAATAAGTCTTGGAAAAAATCTGCTCTCCTAGACTGACAGAAAACTCCTAAGCTTGGTGATACACCTTAACTTTAAAAAACATGACAGGTCTAGATATCACACCTACATTGTAGCCTTCAGACTTAAAATGGATAATTACGGTTTATTTCAACTTCTTATTTTCGGAGGTTTGACCATCATTTCCAGCAGTGATGACTTCACTATACTCACAAGGTTAATTACTGGAATCTTTAAATATCACAGCATTGCTAAAAATAAATCCACCATGGCAATGGGCACAAGCAGATTACAGACTGACTTCCTGGTTCAACTTTGACCAACCTTACTTGCTACAGTTATGTACCTACACAGAGTTCCTGTGTACTAAAGAATTGTTGCAATCATTATGGGTGCACATGGGTTTTTCCAAGGAAAATAGTAGTTTAGATAATCTGATTACACCTGTTGTTTGTCTGAGTTTCTTGCCTGCCAGACTTTGTTGTTGCAATGTGTTATTAACCGAGAATCTATGGACAAACTTTCAGAAATAAGATGTAGTTTCTAAAACTAAACTGGAATTATCCTCTAACATTGGCCAGACGACTTGTGAACAAATAGTGGTATTGCAAGAACTGGAAGTAGGAGGCTAAATTATTCAGAAAATAGTATAAGCTGTAAAAATTTTAATTGGATGAATACACATGAACTTAATTACATTTAGCAGCTATGGCTGTTGTTGCTTATCATTATGCATTTTAAAAGCTGTGTTAAGCCTTTTCTGTCCTCAATTGGGCAAAGAGTATCAGACACAACCTCTCAGCAATGAGCTCTCAGATCAATCTGTTGTGGTTCATGGATTAGCAAACAGTCACCTACTCAGAAGTATCCCTGTCTGGTCCACTATTCCTGGTCCACCACCTCTTAATCAAAATATCTTGGATTCCTCCCTTGGGAAGCAAAAAGCTACAAGAGGCTATAAACTGTGCTGTAAAACTGTAAATTGTTGATTCTCAGTGGGATTTTTAGTATTATCAGACCTAGTACGTAACTGAAAGACATTTGTTTTACTGTTAATAATAAATAATAATGCTTGAAGCAGCTTTAAAGCATGGGCAAAGTGGGGTTTACGTGGTCTGGGTGTTAATGACATATGAAAATACACAGTTTTCTTGAGAGATGCTGAAGCAGCTTAATTGATTTCCTATTTGGTTACCTCGAAAGATGGTGGCACACTAAAATTCCAGGTCACACAACAAAGGTAGATGATTCTGTAAAAGTAAGAAAATGCATCTTGAAGTAGAGAAGAGAGAAAGCATAGTAGACAGTACAAAAACAATTAACTCTCAAGCTCTTCAGTTGTATGATTAGGATAAATCATTTATATGACGCAGAGTAGCCGATATTCAATCAGTGAACTCCAGTTATCCAAACTGGACAGTGATCTTTTGACCCACAGCTTCCTGAAGCGGCTGTTCTAAAGTACAGCACTGAGTGTGAAGGCGAATGCAGCGCTGGATCCGTTCAAAGTGATGTTTGCTTTACTACCATGTTGAAGTGATTGTCGTGCCTGTGCCATTACGTAACAACTGCTTCCCTTAGTGAACCTGTAGAGCAGAACATTCGAAGTCTTAAACATTATTCCACGCTGTCAGACAATTGGCTGCTTCCTCTCTACCACACTGTACACCCTGCTACATACTTAAGGTTTTTCATGATTACATGGCAGACATTGTAAGATACCTTTTTGTGTTGTGACAGCGAGTTGGATGCCCTTTTAAAATTTGTCATGTTTGGCTGAAAACGTTGTCGAGTTCCAAACTGCTGCTTCAGTATCCATGTTGCTGCAGCTTTAGTTTGATTTAAGGCAACAACCAACATATTTTGCACATAAACAAAATCACATGGGGTCTAAATTATGTAATGAGGCATAATTCCATAACTATCATGTTAAACATATCAGCAACCATTTCCTCTTAATTAATCACACCCACAACCTCCCACCCCTGGTCCCTGATCCCCTCCTATTTAGCAGGAAACACTGTCAGCACTGTATGTGACATTAAGAAAGAACAAAACTGTGAGGCTGAGGAGAAAAATTATTGCCAGATGTCAAGCAAGCCAACTCATTTATCCAAATCATGGAAATTATAACCTCTCAAGGTAAATACCACTCATGGAGCAGGAGTGGAAAAGGCGACGGTGTAATGAGTCAGCTCCTAAACATTTGCAACTGTGAAGGGACTTTTCAGGACAACTGAAGACTATGACACCGACTCTGACCATGTTTCCATCTTGAATCCGGCTGAATTATATTTCATTCATGAATATGTACAGTACATATGTAAGTTATTATGGAGTAACCATGGCTACTGGCTACACCATTACAAGATTCCAGCTGTCAATTAAAGACACCACTGAGAGTTCAATGGTGGGCATTGTTCAGCTGGATTGGTGAGTCAGAGAAACACTGGAGGCGGGGGGAACTGTGCGGCTGCGCTTGGCAGAGGGAGAGGGAGATGTGATACACCAGAAGCAAGTTACAGCAACTGTTAAGTGTTGGAAAGACATTCAGTCCCTGCCTCTTTTGTGGGGAGGAGTGGGAGCCAAAGAAACTGCAGCTACTTTTTTTTTTTTGCAGAATAGACATATACAGAAAACTTGAGGTTGAGTTATCAGAACTGTAAGTTACATTTTCCCTCATGCCAAATATCCTAATGGAAAACTATTAATGATGCAAAACTCTTCAAAGCATTAGTAGCCCACAAAGAAACTCAGTGGGATTTGGTCTTGATTACAAAATTACAGAATCTGGTCCCGTTTTTGCGTTTACCTCCCAGTGAGCTTGAGTGGGTGGTGTGGGAAGAAGGTGTGGTCAGCTGCTCGTTCGTTGTCATGTAGGAAGAGTTGTAGCATGGCTATGGGAAAACTTAAGAGAGGAATATTCCAGAAAGGTTTGCCAAACCCAAAATGGCTATGGAAATATGTGTGCATCATGTGACTGGTCATGTTAGTGAGCTCTTTTGCTCAAAGTGGTTTATTTAAAAAAAATACATTGGAGCCATGTGAACACATTTCAAAGAAAAATAATTGAGTAATTACATTTGGATGGAGATGACTTGTTCCTTCACATTTAGGGGATTGCATTTTCTGAGGCATAAATCATCCTCTCATCCAAAAAGAAGCCTGGACAAGACAAACATTAATGTTGAATCTCTTATTTTAGATAATGGCTTCACTTTCAGTGTTGGTGCTGCTCTGTCTTGCATACGAGCATAGTTCTAATAGGAAATAAGAGAAACAAGTGGAGTGTAATGAAAGTGCTACCTTCATGGGGTTGCTTCATATACACTATAAAACATATTTAAACCAGATTGTTTTCTCTGCTGTGTAGGCACTGGCACCACAATCTTCATAAAACACAAAAATCTGTTGCATAATGTGCATTTGCACATTAAGGCACGTCATTAAACAGCTCAGAGATTAGAGCAGCAAGAAGTGCCGTGAAGTTTAAGTGTAATTTTCTCCCTGGTATACTGTAAACCGAGTGTGGACCTCTCAATGTATTGAGAATCTTAAATATTCCATATTGCGAGTGCAATAGTGTCCAGGGCACAACAACATACTTACTTCTTCACTTAACTACCTGTGATAATTGTGTTGATGGCACATATGTACTTTGACAGTAAACAAAAATTGGCCAATTTCCTTTTTATGTTGTATCGTGACAGGAGCGTGAATTAAAAAAATAACTATAAAAGTATTAAAATCAAAATGTGTAATAATTATTGACACTAACAGGCACTAAAGTTGCGTAACCAAACTGCAGCAGTGAGTCCTTCCAAAGTCTGCAGATGGCAGGAATCAGGAGTAATACCCACAGGCTAACAAGCTAACAGGCTAATGTGTCTACTGTGAGTCTGGTACATTAATGAATCTGGGAAGCCCCTAAGCTCCCAAACTGTTTTGGAAATATCTGTCAGACGGTTGGTTGGTGCGTGACTTTGTTCCAGACTGAAATATTGGATAGATGCCATGACACTGTCTAAATACTGGAAAAATGAAAAACACTCCCATCAGCTTCAGATGTTAGCGTGTTGACATACGACATACTAAGATGATGAACATGGTAAACCTTATACAAGCTAAACATCAACATGCTGGCATTGTCACTGACATGTTAGCACGCCGATGCTAGCATGTAGCTTAAGCAACACTGTGTCCAAGTATAACCTCCAGACACCAGACTTCTCTGAGGTTTTGCTCCAAAACTGACTTAAATGTGTTACTTGGAGCTTTCACCAAAATCCCAGTGATGATATTTGAGTTTAGGATGATGACATAACACTGTTTGGTTTGGCCTTCACACACCCAGAGGCAGACAGGGACTGCTTTTTGCATGAGATTTTACGTTTCCATTCAAAGGTTGACTGGAGTGTTGGTTCAAGTCAGAGATTGGAGTCTCTCTTTTAATTTAATCTTTTTACTTTATGATTTGTATCATTCAATTAAAATTTGTATTATTTTGTATTATTGATTTTTTTTATTGTAATTAATACAAATTATAAACTACAATTGAACAACTTGTGTGAATGCATCACAACAAAAGGAAAGGTTGAACAGGCCACTCAACTAAACTCAACTACAAAGCTATAGGCCACTTGACTGTCTGTTCCCAACTGTTTTGTTTTTTTTCACAAAGTTTTTACAGCTTTAGTTTTTTGCAGTGTCTGCACAAATTAGCCAGACCAGATTAGGATGCAGATATGAAACTGAGAGGCCACGTCAGAGTGATGTCCACCGGTGTGGATCATCTGGACCGCTCAGTGTCATTCCAGAATATCAGTGTTTAATCCGATAAGAGCCAGGGAAATCAAAGGAAATAGGATAAGTGAAGGATGGTACGCAGCTGTGCGCGCCTCATGTGTGCAACACATTTCCATTTTATAACTCCTTGTGGCCCTAAAACATTCTTTTTCTTTTGCAATTTTTTCCCCTCTTGGCCAGCTGTTGGTCTGTCTGCTTTCTATTTAGCTTTCAAAATTCCTCCATTTCTTATTGACCCAAAAGAGTGTGACAAAAATTATTAATATCACAATGGCTCGGCTCAAATCAATTTTTTCCCTCTAGATTGTTCTGGTTCTCAGTGGCAAGTTCTATCAGTTTCTTTTAATCATACTCTTGTTATGACTTAGACTGAACCTGTGATTTAGTCAGTTTATTAATGATTAGCTGCTCAGTGCAGATAATAGAATAGAATATTAACATTTATTTCTTCTGAATTATGTTTTTCATCTGAGAAGCATTCTCCCACATTTACCCACCGTAATCATCCATGTTTTTCCAATTATGCTTGCCATTGTTTATTTCACAAACAAAACAACATGCTTGAATAAAAGACATTATAGTCCCAAAACAGAGGTAGGTGGGAACCTCCCACTGTGAAGAAATAGCTAAATAAAACTAAGACTGTTTTATGCCTTCCTCCTACTTTAGCATGTTTCACTGTTTGTCTTCAGATGTTGAAACGCTGAGTTTGTTTGAGCTGATGAAGGAAGGAAAAAGAAGGAGTGAGGATCTTCTCTGCCTCACCCTGATTGTCACTGCCGATCTGAAGTAATACAAACAGCAGAGATAAAGTTCAGCTTTTGGAGGGGACGAGATTAAACAGATGCACAATGTGATGAGTTCATCTGCGGCAGAATGTTAGGTCTTTTGGCAGATTTAAGAGGCTGGGTTCAACCCTTCAGAGGAAATGGCCTGTATAAATAGTTTTTGGCCTTGTTCTCGGGCTTGTCCCTTAGCAACGCCTCGCACACATATATAGACACACCACTGACACAAACACATATCATGCAAAAAAAAACCTGACACAAAATATGTACCAAAACAATTTAAAAAAAACATACTTGCCATGCATTCCCTATGCCTGACCTCAAAACAGTAGTTTGAAATTTTGGGAAATGTGCTTAGCCTATTTCTTTTCTTGCTGACTTGAGAGGATCAATTCCACTTTCACATCTGTACACGAAATATGAAGCTACTGTCAGAAGCCAGTTAGCTTAGCTTAACTTAGCACAAAGACTGGAAGCAGGGGGAGCAACTAAACCATAACACCATGGCTCTGTCCAAAGGTAACAAAATTATTTTACAAATTTAATAGAAATGAATTAAAACATTAAAATCCACTTGACCTGCACATGTGTGTGAAGTTTGACCTTTCACAGCACAGTTGACATCATATGATTCACATTCCAGCTGGTAAGGAAAATTCAGACTTCCAAGCTGACTTAATTCAGGACTTCCTAAAGTATTGGGCAGTGTTACTGTTGACTTGTATCTTGATAAAAAGTCTTATCAAGTAATTTCAACTCAAAGGCCAAACTGAGACCGGATTTCCAGCCCAAATGACCTCACTTCTCAAAAATGTTGTTAAAGAACAAACTGGTTTACACAGGTAAAGCAAAACAGTCACATACAATTGCACAATCGTCACACTCACACACACACACACACACACACACACACACACACACACACACACACCACACACACACACACACACACACACACACACACACACACACACACACACACACACACTGCCAGTGGCAGGGGAGATAAGTTTCTGTTTCCTCACTCAGGGGGGACCAGTGTATTTCTCTTTTACTGCCTTCAGCCCCCGGTCCCCACTCTGTTCTCCCCAGTGTCATCTGTAAGCAGTTTACTCTAACACCTGAACATATAACATATCTGGAACATCTGTCAGAGTTATGAGGAAGATCCAGTTCTAATCTACTGCCTGGGGATGTCAGCCGTAGTAAGAACACTGGTTCAGGTATATTTACATTAGAACATTGCAACACATAATATATTTCTGCTGTTTCAATTGTGTGTATTTAAAAACAATAATAATATAAATATAATAATAATGATATAAGATTAAAATATAGATAGAAGGGGCAGGCAGATTCATTGGACCAGTCTAATGAACATAAGTTTACAGGCAGACGAGTGAATGAAGGTGAGTAACTGAGCTGGCAGGAAAATAAGCAGAAAAAGGTAACAGGAAGAAACCTCTGGTGGAGGAAAAAAAATGGAAAAACAAAACCAGGCAACAGATGCGCAAGGAAACAGTGGAATGGAAGAAGGGTGAAAGAATGAGGAGAACACAGGGACTAAATACACACAATATTAGGAATAGGTGAAAATAATTGAGGCAGGGCAGGCAATCACAAAGGCGGGAGACAGGGGCAGGAAGCAAACAACCAACAGACTTACAAGATAAATAATTTCAAAATAAAACTGGAAATAATGCACAGACACTGTGTCCACATTCAGGGGCCCCATTCCTTCCAAGGCTGCATTTGGAGACTGATCAAGTCACAGTTGTGCAACTAGACCGTCCCATTTCAAAGGATCCTTCAAATGGCAGTCTTCTTTTCCTGGGCACTGAAAGCTCCAACAGGTGGATCCTTTATGGCCCAACCTATCCCAAGATTCATTGCGGGCTGGTAATGAAAATAATATGGCAGCAAACAACACCAACAGAAACCCTGAGGATTACACTTGTAAATATAAGTATTGGGTTTCAGCTCAGTTAAACAGCTAACGGTACAGCTGTAAAAAACCAAGGGCCTTAAAACTTAAAAGTTTTTGTAAAAAAAAAGTTATGTGTTGTCAAGGTTGTGAGGCAACAGGAGCCGTGCTTTGTGACGCAACGGTAAAGGTGGGCACAGCTACTGATGCAAAGCCAAAATCCTCCCTTGGCCTGACCGTCTCATTTCAGTTCGGCCTTCACAGTCTACAACAGCTGCGAGGGGTCACACCTTTTGTAGACCATGTCCTCCGAAGGATGTGGCCCCGGAATTGGGACACAGCTAGAGACTAAATACACAAAAAGGCAAGGGTAATTCAGAGGTGAAACTAATTGTAACGGGGCTGGCACAAGGGCAGGAAGCAAAACATATCGACAGCCACACAGGGTAGGTATTTTCAAAATAAAACAGGAAATAATGCACAGAGTCCATGGAAGTCAAACAGAAGGGCAGATCATGACAGGTGTCTGCTTTTTATGAAATTGTAAATCACTATATTCAATATTTATTTCACAAATCATAACTATAATTTATCATTTTGTTTTAATTACATTTTTACATTGTTATTTGTGAATGTATTTAATCAGGGTAGACCTATTTTGTACTTTTCCACTATTTTACTATAACGCTTTATTGATTCTATTGATTCTACTTCTTAAAAGGTTTAGTTGTGTGTTTACAAGGCCTGTCACTCAAACTGCACTAAGTGGATTAATGTTGTGCAAACTCTTCAAAGTGTATTTTGGTTATTTGGGTGTGTTGTGTCAGGAAGTTTTCTTTTTTTTTTTGCTTCTGTGACTGATCAGATGATGTGATATCATCAGATTACGGGGAGTTCCCAGCCGACTGGCAAGTCTCCAACTCTATGTAAAGTCTTGATAAGAGAAAAATGCTTTGACTTCATTTTATGCCTACACAGCACTACTTCCACACAATAATTTGCCCCCGCTGTGTTTAGAATCAGAAGCTGTCTTCCCAACAAAGACAAACCACTGGCTGCTGTTGTACCCTGCATGCATTCACTTTCAAACTGTCAGACTTCCTAGGGAGGAGATCTTAAAACAGGAAACATAGATGTCACTATTTACTCATTACAATTCCATTAAGCATATTTACTTGTAATAAGTTGTGGCAGCTTAATGAAATGTGTCTTTTCCCCTGTGTGCAATCCGTCACAAGTTTATACAAAACCTCAACAACTACAATGACACAGTGACATTTTAGGGTTTTTGGGCAAGAAAATCTTCCTTATTGTTAAAGAAATAAAATATAGAACAGAAGGAATGAAAACTTTAAACTAAGATAATATATAGATAATTCAACAAATAAATGGCACATTGATAAAAAAAAAGCTTCAGTTGTTTTGTTATGACTGAGAAAACTTCCAACTACTCTACTGAAATGCAACATTTTCAAATATTCCTTAATTAAAAGCATGTTCTACTTTGACATCAGTGTGTTCATGAGTGACAGAAGACAGACAGAATGTGGTGAGATTCAAATACAGAATTGCCTGTTGTGCAGCAAATGGGTCCCAGATTCTTGGGTCAGTCTTGGGTCTGTTAAGGCCAAGGATGTATTACAAAAACAGAAGTGGATTATATGTGCCAGTCATTCTGATGTAAGTTGTTTGTTAGATGAAGATGCTTAAAATGTTTTTGAGGCTTCGTCAGGTTCCTGCCTTTTCAGCCTGAAGAGCTGCACTGATAATCTACTTTCTTTGAGACTTTTTGATTGTTATTGGAACAAATGGCTCACATTGTAATAAGACAGTCAGTTTTAATGTTTGTGACGCTCAGATATTCATCACTTTCCAGATTTTTGTTGAGAAATTGTATTGTATAGGAAAATTCTTTTTGGGACAGTTGAGGTCACGTGGCCTGCAATTCCAATTGTGGCCACTAGGGTTGGTTATGCCTTGTAGTAGTTTATTTTTGCAACCAAGGCAACTAAACTACCCAATATGGCCTTAGTTAGCTTGGTAAGCTAACATATTTACTGAATTGATTGCTAGTTCTTTATGTACTATATAATCTTCATTCTTACTCTTTATAGCTAGTCTAGGCTAATGTCAGGAAAGAATATGCTAGCGAATATTTCTGCTATCTAGCTTGTTTCAAGACTAGCTAGTAGATGTAGGTTGTAATTGTGACAAGTATTGTTGAACTGCTAAAACAATGCGCAATGCAGTTCAACACGTTAATAGCGGGATAGGGAATAGTGGTGTTCTCCTTTTTAGTAATTACAATCTTTCACTAAGATGATAAAAAATGTAAGAAACTACAGACTAAAGGAGAAAGGATGGAGTAGTCTTCCTGATTGAACCCTGCATAAAAAACACATAGTCAGTGCAACATTGCATTATGGTCTATTAAAGCCTCTTGATATTTGATTATATGACATATTGTTTCCTGTATAAATTTCTCAGTGCACCATAATGTTCATGTTTCCAGAGGAACCTGGATAGGACAATGCAGATTAGCAACAATAGCCCAGATTTACATGTTATAATTATATATTATATAAAGAGCCAACAACAAATATATTAGTGTATGAATCATAATATAGGACACTATTAAATGTATTAAACTTAAATTAAGGGTTACCTCTTTCCATGCTGTCAATTCTACCCTTGTGAGAGACCCTTCATGTGCAAAAGCCTAGAATGAAGTGTTAATGACATACAGTATATAAACACTTTTGAGGGAGAATTACAGCTTTAACAGCAAACTCAAATTGCCTTCCTCTACTAGCTTGGCCTCCATCACCCTGTTAAGTAAACCTGGAGCGATTGCTCAGCATTTTCCCCCGGATGAATGAAGCCTGTGATCTAGCCACTTATTCAAGTCAGGACCGAACAGAATGATCTTTAGATAAGCTCCATATTTAGACTGATGCCTCAGCTTGTATGTCCAGATGTGATCGCTATATCCCACCTCAGGAAATGAACAGTAGCTTGGTTTTTGGATATGGCTACCTATTGGAAGCAACAAAAAGAACTCAAAGCCCCATCGTCTCTGCTTGGTTATAGTGGAGAACCAGGAACCCTGCGGATTATACTATTATCAATTCACCTCTGGGACAAATTCTTTGTCTTTACTATTGCTATACTGATCTGAACATTACCATATGCATGTATGCAGTGCTAGTACCACATTACCACCAGTGCTAATGCTTATTCTGCTGCATGAAGAGACCATAGATCCTTGTGTAAAATAACTTGTGTCATATTTTCCTGAGTCATTGGGCAGTACTGAGTCAAAGTCATTCAGAAAGTGGAAAGTACAGCACATGCGCCAGTCAGTATTATACCATGTGCATGAATATAAAAGGAAGGATTTGACTATGGTGATAATGACTTTGTATGTAAGCCATTAATGTTACTGGTCTTAGGTCAAACAAAACAGACCACTGGAGTAGAGCACTGTAGAGTCTTTTGACAGATTGAATTTGACTTGTGCCCCAAATGCTTAAAAAAAAAACAAAACAAAAAAACTGATCACCTCAATAGGTATATCACTGGCTTTGATTTAAATTCTCTGTAGACCTCTGCTGTACTTTTGAACCTGGCCCAGTCTAACACTTTGGCACCTGACCTCTTATCCTGAACTGTGTTAACTCATGCTGGTGGCCAGTATGAACACATGTCCCACTTTTTCATCACATGTTGAATTTGACACGGTCATGCTGTCCAGCAAATCTCACAGGGGTCTTTACAGGGGCCTTAGAAAAATCTTACCATTCTTTCTGAAGTGAATTTTGATATGTTCATGTAAATGAAAGGCCTTTACTGAATAGCATGTCAAGTCTTAGGGTAATACAATGCGCATCATTGGTATAGTGTGCATGGAGCATAGACTGTATATATAGATGAATGTAGCCTCCTTCACCCGCAGGTTTCTGAAGCAGTTTTGAAGCTCAGTGTGAGCTTGTGCCTGACACTGCCAAAATTTAAAAACATTTACACATTTAAATGTATAAAGAGGTGGCTCGTGTGTAGAGCCGACACCTCGGTAAATGCCGGTTTGTGGCGAGCATTCATTTACCCATCTGTCACTTCTGATTTTGCTTCATTTTTCAGCCTGGAGGTTGATGCTTGGCATGGAGACAGGTATACTAGACAGGAAATAAGATTTTCCTCTAATATTAGCTATGGTGAAAGATGCCTCTTTTTCACCTCTCTCTGCTCAACACTATATAAAATGAGATCCAGTAGCAGTCTAGAACAGTACTCATGATTAATTATTTCTTTGTGAGCTCCATGTGACACCAGAAAGCATAAACATACACATAAGAAGTGCAGGATGACTTGCTATCATTCACTAGAATTTGATTTCCCCGTTTGGGTCCATGTAGCACCAATGCTGAAGGACGCCATTAACAAAACTGCCCAATAAATGAGTTACCTGTCATTCTAAATGACCTCATGTTTGCTGTTCTTGGTTTACGTGTAAGAAGTCAGGGTGAACATGAGCCGAACCAGAGCACACGTGCATGCTTGTGTTGGGTTATGGCTGAAGGGAGGCAGCTTTACAAAGGTAAAGCAAATAATGACTCGTCATTGCTTCTCTCTCCGATTTGCAGTTCCTTCTGGTGAGCATCTACTGTAACTGCGAGTATTAATACTTTCCTCATCAGACACGGTAGGAGTGAGTTAAGGCCACTCCATCCCCACCCAGTTATTTGCTTATGCTCCAATGGAAACAAGTATGTTGGTGGAATCAACACATGCATTTTCCTCAAACTGGCTGGTGAACAGTTTGTTCCTAACGGTAATGTCTTCACAGGCGAGAAAAGCAACTTCTAGAAACCAGTGTGAATACTTCAGTTATGTGGAGGGGGAGTCTCATGCTTTTATTTAAGAATAAAGTAAACTTGAGTGTGTGTTCACGGGGTTGTACAGGGCTTAAGGATACATTTCCTATGCTTTTCATAATTTCCACATACTGTAGGAACCTAGTGACATTACAACCACACCTAAAACATCATGTGGATGTTGAAGAAAATGACCATTTATTCCATTTTTTTTTTTTTTTTTTTTCTAATCTGTCCTGTCTCATATTATGAAAGCTGGCAGTTGTTAATGACAGAAACAAGAGTCGGGGCAGCTTTGAAAAGCATCACAGGAAACAATCTACACTTTCATCCACCCGCATGAAGTCACCTTGGTGGCACGCATCAAAGAATACCTTCAACACAGATGTCAGCTCTGTCTTCAACTCGGGCAATTGTTAAAAGCTGTGTGAGCGTGACATTAACATCTACCAACAATATAAGTATTAGCGCTCGTCAGACTGAGGCTGTGTGAGGTTTTGATTTCGAAGGGTCTGTGTTGGGTTAGTGCTCACTCACAAGGGAATATATGTAAGACATGTTTCCTAATGATGAAAAAATATTTGGATCTTGCTGATCTGCCTGCGTCTTGCTTCGATTTCAACTCACAATGTAGATGAATGCATTAAATAAGAACTGATTTACATTAAAAACCCTCATTAACATTTTTTTTGTTAAGGAAGCAGTTAAATTCATTATTTTGTTCCATTCTTGCTGCTTATTAGATCTTCATTTTCTCTCTGAGTGCATAACAGCTTGTAACTCAGTGGACATTACAGCAGCGGTTGCCTAGCGCCATCATAACACTGCAGAGACTCGCAGGAAATATTGGTGGTGTGAGTAATGAACTACACACAACAGAACATGAATGCATTGGACCAGTGTTGTAAATACTTCCATATGGTGCAATTTTGAGTCTCTCTCTCTCTCTCTCTCTCTCTCTCTCTCTCTCTCTCTCTCTCTCTCTCTCTCTCTCTCTCTGATGAATTAACAGATAGTGTAACTGCAGGGAGAGTTCAGTGGGGTAAAAGAGGTTATACCTTACCTGATGTGAGAGCTCAGCTTTCAACCTTTATTCAAACAAATGTGAGGGAGCAGTTATTTTCACAGAACACTGACCTCTGGGAACAAAGTCTGTGTTAGCTCACTGACAGAAACACTCTGCAGAGGTCCTGCCTGTATTTGGCTTGGACTTTGGGATTTCAAAAGTGTTCCTTCCTGTTGACATTTAGTGAATTGTGTAGTTCTTTGCATACATTGTAAAACATCCTATACTATGCATTAATGTACTGATGTTGACACGTAAATGGTAAGCACACACACTCAGCAGTCACATTGTGACTTTGGAGTACTGTCAGTAAATGAACATTTTCAAAATAACAAACTGAAATGTTGTTGAACTGAACAAGCTGCAATCACAACACGTTCATATTATCACCTTATAAAGTTTAGCTCTGTTTCAGTTACCACCATCTCATGAGGGAAATATCTTTTTCGTTAGCTGCTAAATGCTCCAGTATGTTCACTAGCAATTTGGTGCTGGGCATGTTGTGTATAGATGCTTTATCACACTGAAAACAGTTTCCTGCTGCTGCTGGATGGTAACAGGAGGTTAAAACGCTCTGCAGAACTGAGGGGGACTGCAGAGTTAGGTGACAAAGGCTACATCCACACATATGTTTTTATTTTAAAATCATCGATTTTCCTACGTTTCCTCCTGCCGTTCACACTACCCCAGCGTTTTGGAGCCCCAGAAACAGATCATTTTGGAAATGCTGCTGCCCCATTTTAGTTTGAAAATTCCGGGGTTACGTTGTTGTCTGGAAGGGCAAAAATGGAAACCTTTGGAAATGATGACGGAGACATCCACGATTGTTCCCTGATTAGGTCTCATCAGCCTCGACTACTATTGGTGAAAGCAACATGGATAACATGGACCTTGTTAGCTTTGCGATTAAATAAGCAACATAAACTGTTGGTTTCCCATGGGAATCATTGACCGATCCATTCAGTATAACCTCCTCCTGACGTGGACTCTCTTTACACTCTGTCACCGCACTTTTCCCTTCGCTCCTGTCATAATTACTACAACCACTAGATGTCGCCCAGCAACAAAATGCATGGGTTATAATAACCTGCTGCACAGATAAACAATGGGCTTGTTTATTTTTTATTTATTTATTTTTTTTACAGGAGAACAGTCTCAAAAGTATTGGTCAGTGCAGCTTTAAAAGTTATTAAAAGTTTTTTTCTTTCTTGTTGTGACCAGAACTGTCCACAAAAACACATGAACAGTACAATAAAAGTGAGCTACTTTAAGATAAATGTTAAATTTAGTGCAAATTTTATTTATACTTTATATAGTTATCATGTTTGCTTTTCCCCAGTGAGAAGGTCCTAGAGTTTTAAAAAGAAGATTAGTGTATAGATGCAGCTGGGACGCAGCTAGCTCATGAAATCCTACCAGAAGGGTTAGTTGAGGTTAGTTAGTTGGTGTAAATAAAAATGAACGCATAAGTATTGTTGTAATAGGCTGTGTTTGCTGTGTAGCTTCATAGCTAATTTTATTTTATAGTGTGGAACAATTAAATTCATGGCGCTCTGTCACTGCTTTTCCTTCACATTTTCAGCCTCTGCCAGAACAAGTTGAATTGTTTTATTTGGTGAGACTTCTTTCCAGGATGGCCGAGAGACAAAACATTATATTTATCAGCTGAAGAGACTGTGGGGTGTAAACTGACCATCTTCAAGACAAACTTGCTCTACTTCACTTTATCAATGGATGCTGCAGTAGTTACTCAAACTATGATATGTTTTATTAAGCTGTTATTTTAATTCAGTGACAAAAGGGTAGAACACAGTGTCTGGCTAATTATAGATTGTTTTTGTTTGTCGAAACAAAAAGGAGAACGGGCCCTACAGAGGTACAGGGAGAAATGGCAAAATGTAGGAAAAGGTATGGAGAAAATCCGCTCCAGATTTGTGACATCATCCTCCCCACTGCTCACATCCAGACCAAACAGGGCTATGTGTCTGGTTTTCATTTACTTCTTTTCAGCCCCCAGCTCACCCTCTCCTCTCCCGCCTTTTTCTTTTTTTTTTTTCTGTCTTTAGAGAAAGTGGGAGGAGAAAGAGAGAGGTGGCAGAACTCCAGGAGTTTAGAAGTTTGTCCCATCCCAGCCTTGAACTCAGCACCACAGCTCCTCTGGTTTGAGACCGGGAGGGTGTCTGTCTCTTTCTGTCTCAAACATTTCCCCCCTTCACTCAGGACCCCTTTCTCTTTACATCTCTTATCACCGCTTTGCTCAGCCACCTTCCTTCGGGAGGTGCTGGAAAAGCCAGCAAGGGGAATTTACCAGGAGGATAATGACCAAAAGTCCAGCTTGCAGTCATTCTACATAACTGATATTATTTTTTTTCTTCAAAAACAAATACAGTGGAGTACAGCTACTTCAGCTCAGGGTAAGTTTTAACTTTCCTATGTTGCAGAAAGACAAATGCTTCTTGCAAACTTGCCTCATTTCTCAATTCTTACAGATTGACCTTGATTGCACTGTCTTTAGATTATAAATAGTGAATTGACTTGAGCATAGAGCATAGTTCTGTCGTAACATGTGAGCTTATGACGGGTGTCTTAATCACAGGGTTGCAAAGTGTTTTTGGCTTATAGCTCATAAATATCAGACAGCGTGCGTTTAGCGACTTGACTGAAGCCTATACTTTAGTGGTGAGAGTGCTGCAAGGGCAAGAGGTGAACCACAGTTAGGGTGAAGGAGGAAACCTCAGCAATGTTATGTATGATGCATGTGAGCAGAGTAGAGAGGGGCGTGTGTGCTCTCCCTTTTCCTTTATCAAAAAGTTTGAAAACGCTTGTCTTCTGTTCGACCTGTCTTGGTTCTCGCTGCAATGTCAAATAAGTGTGGTGAGAGAAAAAAACGAAATCCTTAAGATGCTGTGTCTGAGGTCTTTAGCTCTGACCCCAGATCAGTGTTAAAGCTTTTTTGTTGAGAGCAAAAACTACAGTCTAATCTGAAGATAACTGATTATGTAAGTCTCCTATCATAACCCGCTAAATATGTGAAGTGATAGGAAATGTCATCGATCATAGTTCAGTAGCTCATTTTTGTGCTCTTGTCTTTTAGTAATTCAGTTAATATGGAGTTTTTTTGTTAATGACACATCATCAGAATTTCTAAATCTCCACACCCGCAACTGAAAGCTCCAGAGAGGGGTAGTTGGACGAGTAGATGTTTCCACTGCAGCAGTAGCTGCAAAACCACACCCTCTGAAACCAGTGCATGGGTGGAAAAGTGTGAAGAAAGTGTTTTCCACACTACTGGCCAGATGTACCAGGAGAACCAGAAAGGGGGTTTTGGGCCAGTGGACAAAAGAGATGGAGTGGGTGGTGGTGGTGGTAGTGGTGGTAGTGGGCTTCAGGGTTTTGTGGACCAGGTGTACGTCATTAATCTTCCACCCACTCCTGCAAGACTGTCCAAGCAGAGGCAGAGGAATTCCACTGTGTCTTAATTCTATGTGTGTTGGTGCAAAAACAAATAATTTTATCTTAGCAGTAGCTCCCGAGAATTATTCGAATTTTTTCCTCTGAGTAACAAGATAATGAAATTACACTTAGAATTTGTCATAAATAATTCTCATTTGCTACTGTTTCCACATACTTTTATGTTTGCACGTAACCCGTTGCTAGGTTACAGTAAGGAAGAACTTGGTCACTGTTCAAAAGCGAGAGGAAAGTTGGCGTGCACCCCGGATTTGGTTTTATTTGTTTGAAGTACTTTTCACATAATTTATTAGCGGCATCACGGCGGCGCTGCAGCTCCCCTTGGAAGCAAACATCAGAACTGTCACTGGAAGAGCTGCATCAGGATGATTCTTAACAAAGGGCTTTCAGATATACAGAATAAATCAGCATTAGGATGTTTTATGGCTGATCCACTCTCTCCAGATTTTTGTCTTTTTTTCCCATGATGCAGCACAGATGTCTGGAAGGTTGGAACATTTTTTTTATGTCTAGATTCAGGGACATACTGCTCCAATGTTCTCAACCATTTATGATTGCAACGGATGTAAAGAATGAATATCACTGGTTAATCAGAGCACTGGGCTTGTGGGAGTGAGTTTCTGAGGTCATTTTTTTTTAGGATTTCCAACATCTTGCTTGAGAAAATACAGTGCAACCACTAGTCTTGTGAGATGAATGGGTCTTACTTACTCACTTGCTAAAAACCATTTCGTCACATGTTTCTAGTCTCCCATCCTAACCATTACTGCATGAGTGTCAAGTTTAATACTTCAACTGAGCCAGCCTGCAGGCTCACACTGACCATGGTGCAGCAACACACATCTGCTAGGTTTCAGACGGACTAATACGCATCAGCTGTGTGGAACTGCCTGCCCACCCTCTGTCTCCCCCTCCCTCTTTAAACTGTACCATTAATCCTCCTGTCATCTGTGCCACACATGGCACATCACTTCCTTCCAGCTGAGGGGGGTGGGGGGTGGGATGGGGCGTGGGGGTGGGGGATTTAGGTCTATATAGCCTTATGATTGATTCATATATTAGGATTACTGGCACACTAGGGTGTGGGCTGTCACAGTCACACTGTGATGTTTCCTCGCATGAAGCCAGAGAGTGGCAGTGTGGAGCTGTCTTACACTTGAGCCCAGTCCCTTTTAACCACACTCATCCAATTTATATTTGCCGACAGTTTGTAAAGAGCTGAGAAAAAAAAAAAGGTCTTTGGAAAATGATTTATGCATAACAGCATCGATAATTGTTGTTGACAGTGTAATTCTTATGCACTTGGTTTTCAGTCTGTGTTGAGGGGAGCTGCTAAAGCTGAGCCACTTTGAAAGGGTGATGCATTAAGCCCAGGGGCATGACATGTGGTTTACACATTAAGGTCTTCTTATTAGATGCAAAATATCGCTGACTATTTCCTGCTGCTTAGTGCAAACTGAGTAATGTGCTTTATGTGTGCGTGATGGTGTGAGCTTGATTTGCAAATCCTTTTATAATTAATGACACAATTAAGGCTAGAGAGTGAAATAACAGCATCTGCAGGGATCGAATTTAACACATTTGGTGGGATATGATATAATTTCCTCTGCACTGTGGCTGAGGACTGAGTTGCCAATGAAATGCAGCTGCACCAGGCAGGATGTACAAACCTAGATTATTTAGCTTTTCTTCAAAGTATCAGCCAGAATTTAAAGATTGAATGCACATGTCTGAATTGGTAAAATATTCACTTTATGACACAACGCCCCCTTCCGTATAAGAACTGAGTATTGCCTTATGAACACAAATCACAAATGCAGAATACATTTTCATACTTCATGGTGTTTGTGTCCAGTTGATGAATGAAAACCAAATATTCATACTGTGTTCTGCTCTTCAGTAACTCCTGAGGGAAATATCCTCTTTAGTTGCTAAATGCTTCACCATGTTCACCCGCTGGTTGCTAACTTTATCTGCTGTTTGGTGCAGAGCAGATAGTGAATAGTGATGAGAAAGGTGAGAGTGAATCTAGTCAGTAAAGCTGCAGGTTGGAAAACAGACATGAGCTGAAAGATGCTGAAAGATTCTGAGGGAAGCTGCAGAGATTGTTGATAATTCCCTGGGTGGGTTTATCACTTCATGTGACCCCCTTCATAGATAAGTAGTTGTGTGATTCATTCAATCAAAGTTTTAATTATAGCTGCTTTAAACTCTGCTGAATCAATCTGCTGAGTCACGGAATCATTTTTGCAGAGTCACTGAATCACTCTGCTGAGTCACTGAATCATTCTTGCTGAGTCACTGAATCACTCTGCTGAGTCACTGAATCATTTTTGCTGAGTCACTGAATCACTCTGCTGAGTCACTTTTAGCCTGGAATAAAGTATATTTGTAGTTTTCTTATTTTCACACCTGTCGAAGATGCATTTTGAAAATCGAGTGTGAAGCCAAACGTCTTTTTATCTTGTTGCTTTTGCTCAATGCCATCTAAGAGAAGCCTTCAGCCTGTGTGAAAATTTACCCACTGGAACATTAAGGACCGTTTTAACACCTGTTGTTTCTGTGAGGTGACTGAACCTCGTCCTTAATCCTGTCCTAGACGGTCCATTGGTGCAGAGGGTGAACGTGCAATTAATAACATTACTACCTGTCGCTGAAGCTGATGGAGCTGCAGTGCTGTCCTGCACTGTGAGCTTGTGTGTGTGTGTGTTTATGTATATGCGTGTTTGTGTGTGGTCTTTGCTATAAATGAGTGTGTGAGGTCCAGCTGCACAATGTGCTTCAGTGTGCACACGGGCACCAGCAGTGTCTGTCTGTCTGGCTTGTTCTGTAAATGCAAACTAATGCTGTTAACTATAAAAACACAAACATGACAACAGCACGTAAGTCCTCATCTTTTACAATATAGATTTTATTACACTACCATGATGATGTACATGTATGGCTGACTCAGGCTGAGGCTTACAACAATATAGAGGCACCCGGAGAGTCCATGTATATCTGCAGCTTCTTAAAGCCCCTAAATGCAGTTTTTCAGTGGCAAAAAAGACACTCAAAGCAATACATCCCGATTTCCCCTTACCCCCTTGGAATTGGCTCAGGGACACTGAGGCTAAAAGCACCATATAGGCTGCAACCAGGATCAGGATTGCGCTGTGCAATCAAAATCACATGCAAAGACAGGGTGTACAATTTGGTCAGGTGTTACAGAAAGAAGAACTTGCACAATGGAGTTACAAAATTTCTTTGTTTGCATGTTTGATGCTGATAATTTGTGCTGGGAGCTTATAATCCTTTTAAGATGCTGACAATGATTGATATTTTATACCAGAGGGCAGATGTGGTAATCAAATTCACTGGTGAGGAAATTATGAGCAGCTTACCTTTTGCATTGTCCATTTTTTTCTAGAATTACTGAGTCTCTTTTCTCTGCCACTGCATTTGTCTCTGACGTGGACACAGGAAATCTTAACGCTGCACAATCAGTATTTTTATATTAAAGCTGCAATAATCAATATTTTTGATTGTTGATGAATTCATTAATTGGGATTATATGTGACAGTGTGTGATGTGAAAGAGGTCACATGCAGGAATGAACCCACAGAGACGTATCAACCACCTCTGCAGCTGGTTAAAGATGCATTTTTGCTTCTTTTAGCTCGTTGTTTTGGTTTTATGGCTCAAATTTACTGCTGTGGTTCAGTCTTACTGCTCTCATCAACCTCGTTTCCAGTAGCAGGAAGCTATTTTCAGATAGAAACCTCTGACTAAACAGCAGGCAGACACAGTTAGTGACCAGCTGGTGAACATTGTGGACCATGCAGCAGCTACATAGACAGATATTTCCCTCAGCAGTTAGTCAAGACCATAAGTTTGCCCAAAACACAACATCAAATGAATGCTAATGTTGCTAATGTTGTGTCTGATGAATGTGTAAATAGGCAATTTGACATGTTTACCACTGGGGAGTGGCCCAAAAATTCCACATGAATATTCTACTTTCTTTCTGAATGTATTCCCCATGCTGCCATTGTTTTGGATGTTTGTACCAGAGAATACAGGACTCCACCATGTTTTCCTCTGTGGCGGCGAGGGGAAGCCATAATGTTGACACACTGGCCACGCCTGGCAAACTCTGCAGAGAAGTGGCTTTTGAGTGACCTGAAATCACATGAGCATGAGTGGAAAACACAAACATCTGTCGCCCTGTCCAAGACCGCTTAGATTTCCTTGAAATAAAGGAACTCAGTCATTTAGGCTCTATATCTGGAGACTGACAGCATTGGGGAACTGCAGGGACACATATTTCCCATATTTCTTTACTTAGTTGAAATTCTCCAAGCACTTTAAATGTTTGTCTTATAAATACAAGATCGTCACAGAAAATTGAAATGTGCAATCATTATGACCTTTATGGGTACTAGACTGACCCCACCCAGTTAGTGTTCACAGTGGGCAAATGGATTTGTTGTAGAATAACTGGCACAGCTCTGCAGCTGCCAATAATATTTTCAGTTCAGTCATTTTCACAGTCACAGTTTTTAACTGTATGGCCAATATTAACATGTTTTGTTTCTTTCAGTGTATTTTGATGATCACACAGCTGATGGGGATGTTTGACAACTGAGCACAAATGCACTGTTACTGTTTCTTTAATTCCCACCAGTTTAGACTTTTAGAGTTTCATTCTCAACTGCAAAGTTTAGTCTGCATAAACTTTGGATACAGGATAAACATGGTGACAAACTCAACGTCTGTGTTTATATTATTTCTGTGTATTGTGGATGATTCACTCTTCGATTCTAGCCTGACTCATGGACTTTCCTCTTCTCGTGATGGGTTTCTTGTCATTGAAATGATTTGGTGAGATCAGGTTGTTGTCCTCAAGCCAGAGGCCAAACTTACAATTGCTTAGTGGCCAAACAGCTATCTCTTGAATACACACATTGGAGTGTGTTTTTTTAGATTTGCCCAAACAACAAAATAGAGTCACTCCACAGCCTGGCATAGGTGGTTAAAAACAAACACTCACAGGTACATATGTGTGGCACATGATGTCACTGGTGCAGTCAGGGCACACATTCAACTCCACTGAAAATCATTTTTGGGTTAATCCTAAAAAGCACAAAATAAGGAGTGAAGGAGGAGGGATTTTGAAAGATACAAATCATTTTAAAAGTTTTGAAGTCATTGTGCAGCCTCACAAGTTAATCTTCACACACAAAGACCTTACATAAGCTTCATGTGACTCCATATTCCACTAAATAAACTCATGATAACAGACAGATGAACAGTGCACAGGTTTTATGTGCCACTTGTTGGGACTCAGTCATTCAATAGACCAAATGTTTCTTTGCTCCACTGGACAAAGGAATTCACAACCCACAGTTCCTCACGGTTCACACCTGGGGATGACCCTTCCCCCCCATGGACCCCACTGGCCAGCCAGTGTGGGCCAGCGTGTGACATGTGACCCCCTAAGGTGTCACAAACAAAACCAGTCTTCTAGACCCCTTCTCTCTCTCTTCCCTTCTTGGCTTGCTCTGGAGAGCAGCTCCAGCCCTCTCCTCTCGGTTCTTCAAAGGGCAACAAGGCCCCAGCCCAGGTCAGCTCTGCTACCTGAGAAACCAGCTCTCCCTCGCCGGCCTGCTCACAGCAGCCTGCAACCACTCTTCTCCTCAACAACAGCGACCTGCTTCGGATTAACTGTGAGTGAACCCAATCCTCTTCAGAATCAGCAGCTACGACACAAGGCCAGCTGATTTTCCAAGCAACAGGAGTCGTAGCACAGTTAGCTTGGAACAGCTAACTCTGTGAGGAGAACAAAGGAGATAACAGCAAGCAACACAGCCAGACAGGACTTTACTCCACCAGGAAACCTCCCAACTCACTGGACTTTACAAAACACTGGAAAGGACCTCTTTGCTTGTTCCAAGGATCGGGTAACGTTAACGGACTGGGCCTAACCTCTCCCAGCACAGCATAGCACAGCACAGCATAGCTAATCAGCAGAAGCCTTAACTTGTTAATGTACTTGTTGATTGATGTCTTGTTGTTGTAATGTTTGCTTAGGTTGTGGTCAGTCATACAGTTAATCGAGTACTCGTATGTTCACACACATAGCAGTACGTCTCAGTCCTAGAACCTGCATGAAGCTAACCTTCCCCCTCTAACCTGGTACCATTAGATTACATGAGCTAGGCTAACAAAGAAACTCACACCCTCCCTCTCACACACACTAGGTGGTCTCAGCGGCCATTTTAGTAGTTTCTTTGTTTACCGCCATCTTTGTAGTCTTCTTTGTTCAGGTCATGTGGTCACAGTGACCACTTTGAGTCGGCCATCTTGCCTTTGTCTGTGTCCCCACAGACACACACACACACACACACACACACAGACACACACACACACACACCTGTATATGCTAGATTAGACATTGTACTTTACTCTGCTCCATTGTAAATAAATGCCTTTTTAAGTATAACTACTAGTGTGTTTAATGTTGCACAAGCGTGAATATTGCCAACCTCTACTCGGTAGAATTCCAATCCTTCAACTGTAACTTACTATTGATTTGGTAATTTGGTTATAGTTAGTAAGCTAATGATTAATCAGAGTTCCAGATTAATGGTAATAAATTGAGACTAAAACCATATTGGCTATTTTGCCTATTAGTTTAGGCTGGTGCCCCGTGAACTTTAATTCATTTTAAAGTTATTCTTTAATATTAATATTTTTAATATTAATATTTTCTTAATTTGTGATAGCCAATAAATTGATAAACAACCGAAATCTAACACATTTGGTGTCCAGCTCATGAGGTAGAGTACTGTTAACATAATGGTGCCGCCCGTGTGAGGCCGAGTACTAATGATTTCCAGTTACTAATAGAGCTCAGACCCAACATAATGGTGCCCCGTGTGAGGCGAGTACTGTTGGCAAATATTCATAATTGTGCAATATTAAATTCATAATTTGGCCAAAACCGCAAAGGTTGAAAAATTTTTAGTCCACCACAGGAGTAAACGTCCAGGTGTACTTACAAACAAGTGCACTGTGGTGAGAATTGGTTTACCAATTTTACCTGAAGTAATATTAGACGTCCTCCAGTTATTAATAGCTAACACTTAAGCCTTAGTATCAAGAGCCTGCTATTGTTGCTAACAATTCCAGTTGAGTTTATTCTGTAGGAAATGTAAGAACCTCAGTTCAGCATTTGAATACCACGTGTTCAATGCTATCTAGTAAAGCTGTCAGAATTGCTGCTCCCTTTAACATTAAACACTGTGTGCCGACAGCCCTGTGTAACACAGAGAGCTTATACCTGGCTGTTACTGCCAAGCATTTCAGCCTGAGTAAGAAATAGAGCCTGAGATAGAGCCACAGCGTGCTATCAGCCCTGTGAAACCCAAGTTCTGCACCTAGCTGTTACTGCCTTGCATTACAGCCTGAGTCGACTTGAAGAGATAATCTTTGGACTGTTACTGCCTTGCATCTCAGTCATTGCTTTTTGAAACATTTCTTAAGCAGACAGTAAACCTGCACTTGCCTTTACTGTCCTTAATCTTTATGCCCACTAGTGTAGCTGCCCCTCCTCCACAGGAAGCTACCCCCCATAGTGTAGGCCACTGCATTGTTTAGTTAGGCTAGTGTACTGCCAAACTACACTACAAGGTGTCTGCCAGCGCAACACCACAGCCAACTACATTGACTTCTTGTTTTGTGAAAAACTTGTTTAACCTGCCTCCTTCCCAGACACAACAATGGAGAACTCCTGTGTAGAGCAGTTTATTTCTTCCCTAGCACAGAGCCTGAAGCCTGGCTACCTAGAATTTATCAGCAAGTTAAATTCCAGTGAGTGCAGTAAAGAAATAGACTTGCTACTCAGTGACAAAGGTGATGCTCAGACTGCATCCAAAGGCCCATTGTTAAGATGTGTACTGTTGAACTTCCACAGGCAAACCAGCATTTCACTTCAGAGCCAAGCAGCCCTAGAGGAGGAGGTAAAATCGCTTAGAGCTCAAAATGCTTTTCTCCTCCAGGAAGTTAAGGAAGCTAACAAGAAAGCCATGCGCTACTTAGGAGACCTGCATGCAGCAGAGGTAGACCTCTGTTCACACAAGGATGAATTGTTAAGGGTTAAATCAGAATGCCTTGCTCCACCACGATCGGTCAGTGCTTGTGATTCTGGTTTTTCTGCTTCACACTCTTCCCTTAATGACAGGTTAACTCCGCCTCCACTCAGAAGATGGGACCAATTCCCAACTGACCCTAAGTCCTGGGAAATGAAGTCAGCTCCTCAACCTCCACTGAGAGACAGAGGTTACACCCACCTGACTTCCCATCTTCCTGAAATTGACACTGAAGAGACAGGTAGTTTATCCGGTAGAGGATATTCATGTTCCCATCAGCCACTGATGCATAACACTTTCACCTGTGCTCACCCCTCCAACAGAAGGACCAAAACTTTTCCGGACTGTTCAGCCTCCTCTCTGCACCTCCATAAGAGTGATGACTGCTGTTCAGCTCCTTCCTCTAGTCCAGCTAGCATAGTCTCGCCTTCATCAGTAGGGACCTCACAGTGCCCCCGCCTCGAAGTGCTTGAGTTCATAGCAAAGGACATTGAACATTTTGATCCAGACAGCTCTGATCAACATATTGAAAACTACTTTAGGGAGTTAGATCACAACCTAATTGATTTGCCCCATGCAACCCAAAGGGAGAAAACTAAACTTGTGTGGAAGACCAGCTCAAAAGCAGTCCACAAGTTTATGCAATCACTGCCTCCCAGTGTCAGAGATGACTACAAAGAGCTCTGTCAAGCACTGACAGAAGAATTCTCTCCTGCTGCGGATGAGATAGAATCTTTGGTTGCAGCTTCTCAAATCAAACACTCCCGCCATGAACATCCCAATGACTTTTACCAACGTTTGAGGCATGCATATTTTCAGGGTAGGAACACACCAGGCTTAGAGCAGAACTCCACCTTCAAGTCTTTGTTCCTACGAAACCTCCATCCCTGTGTACGCACTCATGTTACACTGATGACGCATCAAGGTAAGCCCACCATGCAGGAAATAAAGAAAATGACAAAAATGGCTTGGGAAACCATGGTCAATTCCAAGGCAAGGGGGAAAACAACTGAGCCTAGCAACTCAAACACCTTAGCGTCACACAGACATGTAACCTCAAAAGATCACCCTCAGAACAGATCGAAGGGGGGTGATAAAAGGCCACATATGGGTGCTGAGCGTAACCGCCACGCCCACCAAGTGCGTAGAGATAGGCACTCCCACAATAGGAGCAGGAGACGGCCTTACGCAGAAATTCTGGCTCAGACACAGGACCAGTCAACACATGGATCAGACAATGACCACGTCATCTCTGACCATGTTAATTCAGACAGTGACAATGCCTCTGAATGTTCTTCCTTCAGCTACTCAAAGTGCTACAGCTTTGTGCCACAAGTTAAGGAAAACTTAAAGCACCGGCGCTCCAGAGTTCGCCGCACTGAGTACTGACAGTAAGTAGGCTCAGGGTACCCTACACTCTTCCAGATGGACACAATGGGTTTGTCAGCAGCAGCAGCAGCAAACTAAATTCTGAATCAAATCAGATACAAGTTTAGGACACTGCATATACATGGCACACTCACCCAGACACTCCAAATCTTGTCATTCTAGGTGCCACCCTCTATATCTCACCTTAACAAACTAACATCACTGACTTTCCTGTCCTCACTAACACCATGAGTAACTAGGAAACATGTTAGTTGTTTTACACTATTTGATCATTGTGGTTATTTTCTGAAGTGTGCTTTGTAACCTGATTGTTCTTGCTTAGCCAAGATAGATAGTGTTGACAAATGCCCGGATGTTACCCGTTGAATGAACTGACAAATGGACTATACATTGTGCTCTCAGGATGACACGTCAGGTGGCATCCTGACAACAAAGGGGGGACTGTTGGGACTCAGTCATTCAATAGACCAAATGTTTCTTTGCTCCACTGGACAAAGGAATTCACAACCCACAGTTCCTCACGGTTCACACCTGGGGATGACCCTTCCCCCCCATGGACCCCACTGGCCAGCCAGTGTGGGCCAGCGTGTGACATGTGACCCCCTAAGGTGTCACAAACAAAACCAGTCTTCTAGACCCCTTCTCTCTCTCTTCCCTTCTTGGCTTGCTCTGGAGAGCAGCTCCAGCCCTCTCCTCTCGGTTCTTCAAAGGGCAACAAGGCCCCAGCCCAGGTCAGCTCTGCTACCTGAGAAACCAGCTCTCCCTCGCCGGCCTGCTCACAGCAGCCTGCAACCACTCTTCTCCTCAACAACAGCGACCTGCTTCGGATTAACTGTGAGTGAACCCAATCCTCTTCAGAATCAGCAGCTACGACACAAGGCCAGCTGATTTTCCAAGCAACAGGAGTCGTAGCACAGTTAGCTTGGAACAGCTAACTCTGTGAGGAGAACAAAGGAGATAACAGCAAGCAACACAGCCAGACAGGACTTTACTCCACCAGGAAACCTCCCAACTCACTGGACTTTACAAAACACTGGAAAGGACCTCTTTGCTTGTTCCAAGGATCGGGTAACGTTAACGGACTGGGCCTAACCTCTCCCAGCACAGCATAGCACAGCACAGCATAGCTAATCAGCAGAAGCCTTAACTTGTTAATGTACTTGTTGATTGATGTCTTGTTGTTGTAATGTTTGCTTAGGTTGTGGTCAGTCATACAGTTAATCGAGTACTCGTATGTTCACACACATAGCAGTACGTCTCAGTCCTAGAACCTGCATGAAGCTAACCTTCCCCCTCTAACCTGGTACCATTAGATTACATGAGCTAGGCTAACAAAGAAACTCACACCCTCCCTCTCACACACACTAGGTGGTCTCAGCGGCCATTTTAGTAGTTTCTTTGTTTACCGCCATCTTTGTAGTCTTCTTTGTTCAGGTCATGTGGTCACAGTGACCACTTTGAGTCGGCCATCTTGCCTTTGTCTGTGTCCCCACAGACACACACACACACACACACACACACAGACACACACACACACACACCTGTATATGCTAGATTAGACATTGTACTTTACTCTGCTCCATTGTAAATAAATGCCTTTTTAAGTATAACTACTAGTGTGTTTAATGTTGCACAAGCGTGAATATTGCCAACCTCTACTCGGTAGAATTCCAATCCTTCAACTGTAACTTACTATTGATTTGGTAATTTGGTTATAGTTAGTAAGCTAATGATTAATCAGAGTTCCAGATTAATGGTAATAAATTGAGACTAAAACCATATTGGCTATTTTGCCTATTAGTTTAGGCTGGTGCCCCGTGAACTTTAATTCATTTTAAAGTTATTCTTTAATATTAATATTTTTAATATTAATATTTTCTTAATTTGTGATAGCCAATAAATTGATAAACAACCGAAATCTAACACATTTGGTGTCCAGCTCATGAGGTAGAGTACTGTTAACATAATGGTGCCGCCCGTGTGAGGCCGAGTACTAATGATTTCCAGTTACTAATAGAGCTCAGACCCAACACACTTCATTCTAGAAAGTCAGGACCTACTATAACAGTGTTATACCTGCATTCTCCACTAGAGGACGTTGTCACAGTTATACCTCAGTGTCCATGACTGACTTAGTTTGTATATATCTTCTGGAACTTTATGTCCCAATAAAGTGGACATACTTAGGTGGGAATAATGATCCAAACACCACTTTTCTCTTTAGAGCTTTTATTGTGTCTGCCAGCAGGCACAGTGAGTGTTGAAGGCACTCCAGGAGTTATCTACTTTTACATCCCATCATTAGCTGAATGGTGAAGTTTTCACTGCTCATAGGCCATGTGTGCCATCTGAGGGCATTTTATTTTTTTTAGTATTAACGGTATTTTTTTGTGTTTGTGTTAATATGTTTTTATGAAAATCCCTCCCTAATTGCAGAATGGTGAGTCTGCCAGGTCACAGTTGGAAGTTTTGGTTAATTTGGATGGCATTTGTTTTTCTCGGATGAGAGTTTTACAGTTTGAAGTTTGCTTCAGTGTGTTAATTGCTCTATAGCTCCTGCTCTGGCTGCTCTGGCTGCTCTGGCGTATTTCTGGGCCCATATTATCACCTCAGGGTGGTCTCAAATTTAATAGGTTGTGTGTGTGTGCATGTGTGTGCTCTCAGGCTTCTTTGCGACCTTTGTTTTTGTTTCAGAGCCAGAAAGTGAAGACAACCCTGACTCTTCACAGGGCTGCTTGAGTGTTAAGACTTGGTTTTATGTTTAAGGTTAAGGAATAATGGTTGAGGTTAACTTTAGGGTTTAGTATAAAAGCACAAAAGTATGTGTGTGTGTGTGTGTGTGTGTGTGTGTGTGTGTGTGTGTGTGTGTGCATTTTAAGACTGGTTCTGGCATCATTTACTGATAGCAAAAGATTGATGAACAACTGTGCTTGTATGTAGTTTAGTGTTAGCTTTAATGTTCATGTTTGAAAGATTTCCTATGCTATAGGCTAAATAGTTATGTGCAAAAAATGACACCCTGTGCATATGTGCACACTTTCTCAGTGACCTAAATTCATCAGATCAGCTGTCAGCCACATTTGACCTTTCCTTTCATTTCATGTGACATTACTTGACATCACAATGGGGGGAAAAACATATGAAGCAAATAGAAAACACACACCCCTGCTGTGAAAGTGGACTTTCCAGTCCAGCACTCCAACACTTGAGAACACATTATTTTATGAGTTGGAAAATTCAGCTGTTGCCAAGAAGAGTTAATTACTAAAGCACATTGGCTGGTAGTTTTAACAGGTGGTTTTGATCATCACCACTCTGTGCTGCACCAACACAGGCCTGAGGCTCCCTCGCTTACACTGAGGCTGTATGCACAAAAGTTAACAGTTTCGGGTTTGAATCAAGCAACATTTAAATCCTATCATTTTTAAGTTTGGACAGGAGGCACAGGCTTGTCTCTGCCTGATCATACTGCGATGTCATGCAAATGGCTTGTTCCAGTGTAAAGCAACAGGCGACATGTTTTTCTTTCTCTTAAGTGGTTTGACACAGATTAAATGTTGCATTCTTGGCTAAAGAAGCAATGTTGTGTGTTATATTTAGAGAAGTGGTTCAGCAAAGTAGGGAGTGCAAAACATCATGTAAATGCTCCAGCAATACTAACTCTGTGAAAACAACATGAAAACTAACCTTAAAGCAGGCATAGTTTATGTAAAATGTTTACTGTTGAGACTCGTATTCAAACATTCATTTATACTTCATTTAACGTGCTTATTTAACTTTACAGTAGTATTTAATAGGCCTTGCTGTATTAGAACAGAGCTACTGTATGTGCTTCCTGGTTCATATTCACATGTCCTGTGTTTTCTGTTTGACAGGTGTCCCCTTTGTTTCTTCTGAAGATGAGGAGGCCTCGGTTGTTACCGCTATGCGCCCTTCTGGGTGTCCTGTTTGCAGGACTCCTCCCTAAACTTGATGCTCAGGAAGGTAAGTTGAACTAAGTCAGTCCCAGCTGCAGTCAGTAGAGGGTTCATTTTGCAGATGATCTGTCTGCTTACAATGATGTTTCCAGTTTTCAGCAATACTCAGTGGGATATGTTTTTTTTTTTTTATTATTATTATTTTATTTCTTTCATTCAAATATTGAAATTAAAAGTGGGATTTATGAACATTCTCATGATATTCTAACAAAAACAAAGAAATATGTATATGAAATAGAATATTTTTCCATTCTAATGAGCTTTGTTGGTTAACCAGCCATTTTCCCATCATCATTATAATTATAATAACATCTGAATTCAAACTGTGTAGCTCAATATGGGACAAAAAATGTGAATAAACGCCCCAGGAGTGTTAGAGTAACAAGTACAAAGTTTGATGCTGTCAAACCTAGAATTACCTAAACATTATAGATATTTTGGTACCAAACAACAAGCATATTTTTCACTGGTCTTCACTTCTGTCCTCCAAACACTCTCCTCTGAAGATTGTGGACAAGGGTTGGCAGCTGATATGTACTTTCTAGTGGATTCATCCTGGAGTATTGGACAGGAGAACTTTGAGCATGTCAGACAATTTCTGTACAGTTTGATACAATCGCTGCACCGGGTTGGAGGGGACAGGTTTAAATTTGCCCTCGTGCAGTACAATAGCAGGCCTGGAACTGAGTTCCAGCTCAACAGCTACCCAACAACACAGGGAGTCCTGGCACACATCAAGGATATGTCTTATCGCGGTGGGGGGACCCGCACTGGCCTGGGCCTGGAATTCCTCATACGTACACACTTGACCACTGCATCCGGTAGCCGCGCTGTTGAAGGGGTGCCCCAGGTGGTGGTGGTGCTAACAGATGGCCGCTCCCAGGATGACGTAGTCGAGCCGGCTCAGGTGCTGCGGATGGCAGGCGTGGAGGTGTTTGCAGTTGGAGTTCAGGATGCAGTGGAGGCGGAGCTCAGGGAGATGGCTAGCCAGCCCCATGACACTCATGTATTCAGTGTAGACTCTTTCCTGTCCTTGAGGGATATAATTCAAGATTTAGTAGTGGGGATTTGCAGCACAGTGACCCGGTCAGGGGGCGCTCCCGTGGCAATTGAGGCCCCTGTGGCTGGAGGAGGGACAGGTAATGAAATGGGACCAGTGTCACTACTATACTAATGTGTCTACATGTGCAGGAAGAAACTGCTGCATATGTGGTCGTGACTGGAATTTATCATTAACACAATCAAGTATTTTTTTAACCACAATAACCTTTCACTGTCGACCTGCAAAATTAACATCACTTGTTTTGTCTTACCACATTTAATATGTCCCTAATGCTCTAAAAATCACAATATGGTTTGCATGTGATTGACACCCCTACTGCATCTTAGATTAGGGAGTTCAGTTTGTGATAATGGCACAGATATATGCTTGTTCAAATTCTGTCCTAGATGCTTTTACATATGGTTATTTCAGTGCTGTGTTGGCAATAACCTCAGTCATAATTTAAGTCACCATTTTCACATACATGTACTGCCTACTCGTATTACAGCTGTAGGTGAGAGGACACAAATACAGACAGCAACAGAATAAAATGGTAAAACTGATAAAAAAGAAAGAAAAGAAAACCTCATAATTCATAAAAAACCTTTGGAAAAGAACTCAGAGATGCCCTACCCTTTAAAACAGTACACCTCAAAATCAATGAGCTTTTAACAATAGCTAACCACGCACCACTGCTTAAGTGTCTTGCATATGTATGTTTGTCTTTATCAATCACAATGTCTATCTGCGTGAAATATGAGCAATATTGTGTTTTTATTGAAACAGTGATGAATCTGCCTGGAATCATCCTTGACCTGCAGGAAAAGTACTTTGAGAACGTTTTTACATGTAGACGTCTAGAAATTATGTGTAATGTGTTACAATAACGTACTGGAATGAGAATTATGTGAATTTCAATGAAGAATACTTAATGTAAAAGAGTCAAGTGTTTGAGGATGACACAGTCACTGCAATGTATAATAAATTGGAAGCATCACCAATATACATGATTTTACTGATTTAATACAGGATCACATGTAATACGTTCTCATGTACTGTAAACCTGTAAGCACCAAGGATGAGCCACAGGGTCATGACTGGTCACTTTATCTGAGGTCCGTAACAAGAGTCTGCATGGGATGGCTGAACTCAGTGGAGTTTATACAAGCAGCAGATCGGACATGTCTGCGCTTCCTGAAAACCTTATTATAGATTTATGTCATTTCAGTACAATCAACCTTAAAACAGTTTAAATACTTTTCAGTTAGAAGCACCAATCATTCAGTCACATTAAAACTTTTGTCTTTTGGCTATTTATCACAAAACTTAAAATTATGTCAAATTCAATTTGCATCACATTGTGTCAGAGCTCTAATCTGCCTCTGATGTGGGAAAAATATAAATATGTTTTGGTCTCATAAAGCTGTTACTGATAGAAGATGTGGAGAAATATTCCTCTATCAGTGGTTAGTATTTATGATCCATAGACAATCCAAATGTCCATTCTGTGATTGGGAAACAAAATCACAGTAATTCTGACTAAAGGGTACAAAGTGACTTTTTAGGGGGAAAAAAAAATCCAGAAATGACACCATGTTAGGAAATCTCCTTGGTTCAGCCTACATGCAGTATGATGTGTTTTGCAATTTTGTTATTGATTTGTTCACTCTGAATGTTACACATGCAGTGACATGCTAGCACGAGTTCTCTGATTGAATTCTTTTCTCTGTCTCACTGTTGTTAACGCTTTCACAAGTTCCATTTTGTTTTGTTTTCTCTCTCTCTCCTTAAAGAGCAAGATTCAGCTGACCTAGTACTCTTAATTGATGGATCACAGAACGTTGGAGCAGCAAACTTCCCCTTTGTGCGTGATTTGGTTTTGAGAATCATTGAGCCCCTTGATGTGGGCAGGGACGCTGTTCGGGTGGCCTTGGCTGTTTACAACGGCAACCCAGAGATAAAGTTCTATCTAAATAGCTATGACAGCAAATCGTCAGTCCTGGAAGCTGTGAAGGGCCTTACCTACTCAGGGGGCGACGAATCAAACCTGGGGGCTGCCTTGGAGGAAGTGGCCGAGAGCCTCTTGAGCCAAACAGCTGGGGGCAGGGCAGACGAGGGTGTGCCCCAGATGCTGGTGGTTATAAGTGCTGGGCCATCCACTGATGATACTGGTGCTGGTGACCGGGCCCTTAAAAGGGCTGGCATTATCACATTCGGCGTGACGATTGGTGACACTGCCACTACAGATCTGGAAGCAGTTGCTACAGACAAAAGTTTTGTCATGTCAGCCCCTGATTTCAGAGCAGTGGCAAACATGGGTGACCAGCTGCTCCCATACATTAACGGGGTGGTCCAGCGCTCCATTATAGTTCATAATGAGTTCACAGAAGGTATGTAACTTCTCTGTAAATGTGGGCGGGGCACTGTGGTTGTCGAAGGGGACTTAATCAATTAAAAGTGTAATGAATCTAATATAGTGTACAAGGTAAGATATGAGAGGTTTGTGCTAAACTTGAAATTGCTTTAATCTCAATTGTAATAAGGACTATCAACAGAGGTGATAATAAAATAGTAAAAGTTGAAAGTATTAACTATTGTTAGTGTTCTGTATCTACTTAGATGAAATTGATATAATATATATAATATCTTCTACTATCTTTTACTAAGAGAAGTAGGGGAGATTGGGGATGGTTGCAACACTATCTTGCATTTCTCTCAGTTACTCAGAGACTATTTGGACTTGACCAACCAAACTTTTATTTTAAACTTACATCTGTCCACTAATTACCCACCATACCAGAATTCCAATATTGCATCTGACCCCAAACCTTGGGACATTTGCAACAAGAATCAGGGATGGTTGCAACATATTAAGAATTCAATAAGTTTCACTAATTTCACCTTTTGCTTTTTGTTCCAAAAGGTATGGTATTCTGAAAATATACATAGTTTTATAATAATATTCTAGAATTATTTATTTCTACAATAATATTCTAGTTATATTTATTCATTTAATCATATTTATCATTTATCTATCATATATGATCAGTTATTGAGTTTTGTTTTGTGTAGAACATAGGCCTACCTTGAGTCAAAATAGGCACAATTTATCAGTTTTATTGTTTATGATAAAAAAGAACAGGCAAATATACATAAGAACCTAACAAAATAATTCCCCAAATAATTTGTTTGTATTCTCTTTTACATTGAATTGAGCAGTTATTGTTGCATCTGTTGTTCTATGGTATAAACTTAGCTAAATATATTGCCTATTTTGAACTAAAAAAAGTGTGGTCTGTTTTGATTTGGCTGCTCAACTTAGGAAAAAATACAACTTTTTGCAACCATCCCCACACTATCACTTGACACATGTTAACCATGTGACATAGAAGTCAATAAAACAATGATTTATAATATAAATATTCATTGATAGAGCTTAATAATTGTAAGTTGTAAGTTCTTGCATTTAAAGAAATAATTTAAACACAAAAGATGTGCAGTTTATTTTTTAATATAATTTTTTTTCGTGAAACAAAACAAGTCCAACAAGCACTGCAGAGCACAGAACAATATAAGGGCTTGTGAAATTAAATAAAAAGATTTTATGAACTATATGAATGACCAACACATTAATCAACTGACAACACTTGGCACATTAAGAACCAAGTTCCAGTGCCACTTTCAGGCTAGTCTCTGCTCTGCAGTTTGTTTTACGTTTAAATTGTATTGATTACTCATTTATGCATTTCTATTCTTATTCTAATTTTAATTGATACTTTTTGTCTTTAGCAGTCTTTAAGCAAGTGTCAGAACATCACACACACACAAACACGTTAAATATAAATCTAATTACAAAATATCTGAATATTTATTAGCCTTTAGCATGTACAAGTTTATTATTATAATGTATCCTAAAAAATTTTTTATTCTCATATCATTTTTTTCTTTCCTTTTCAGTCTTGGCAGTCGGAAAACGAGACATCATTTTCCTAATCGACAGTACAATGGGTGCAACACTGATCAACTCTGTGCGCGAATTCATCAAGCGGTTTGTTGACGTCATGCCAATTGGCCCAGACCATGTTCAAGTGGGTGTGGCCCAGTTCAGCAATGCCCCTCGACTTGAGATGGATCTCAACTCCCATGGATCCCAAGAGGCTCTAAATGCTGCTTTGGGTGCTATCAAACCAAGACCTGGACAGACCGTGAATATCGGAGCAGCCCTGGATTTTGTGCGGACAAACATGCTACGGCCTGAGAAAGGCAGCCGTATTCAACAGGGGGTACCCCAGCTTTTACTGTTGATGACCAGTAAAAGGTCCAGTGACAATGTGGAAGTACCTGCTGCGGCCTTGCACCGTATGGGCGTATTGACTCTGGCTGCAGGCTCCAAGGCTGCTAATGAGCAGGAGCTGAAACAAATTGCCTTTGCTGAAAGCGTTGTGTTCATGCTGAAGGACTTCCGCGCACTACTCCGCAACCCAAGGGCAATTGTTGATGCACTCTCCACTCTAGCTGGGGTGGTGGTGACTGAAGTACCCACTGAGCCAGGTAATTCTCAGTCTTCTAAGAACAATTTATACATTTCAAAAGTAATACAGAGAATGAATGATATGAACTTGAAAAATGGCCTATTTAAACCAAATGAATGACAAACTTTGAATAAATAAGTGGAAAACCAATAGCAGAAACAAGTTTACCCATAACAAAGAATCAACTTCATAGCATTTAAAGATAACAGTTTCAATGGGCATCATTTGATTTTTTATTATGTAAAAAGTGAAAGTAAGATCATTTTTTTATTTTTTTTTTGTGCTTTCTCTTAGTGGTGGAGATAACCACGGTGCAGACTCAAAAAGTGGTCCGAGACATTGTCTTCCTTGTGGATGGCTCAAACTACATTGGCAGCTCTAACTTGCCCTATGTGAGAGACTTCATGATCAACGTGGTCAACCAGCTAGATGTACGTCCTGACAGAGTCCAGATTGGTCTCCTGCAATTTGCTGAAAATCCAAATATTGAATTTTATTTGAACAACTACCGCAACAGGCAAGATGTTGTGGATAGAATCTCTCAGCTCAGGCTGATGGGAGGCTCAGTTTTGAATACAGGAGCTGCCATGCAACATGCCCTTGCCACAATGTTCCAGCCATCAACCGGGTCACGAAGGAAGCAGGGGGTCCAGCAGGTTTTGGTTCTGATCACAGGTGGTCCACCCAATGATGAGGTGAAAAGTGTGGCTGATAAGTTGGCTGTGGCTGGGGTTCTGACCTTCACAGTCAGTTCTGGGCAAGCAGATGAAGCCCTCCTGAGAACAGTTGCCTTTGTTCCAGATTTGGCTTACCATCACGCAAGCTTCTCGAATATACCCGCTATGGCTGAAGTAATCATGCCAAAGTTGGTAACAGTGGTTGGTGATACAGATACAGTTATACCATTCCCTGAGGAAACCATAGAAATTACTGGACCTGGTGAGTTTCTATTAATTAAATAAATGTTTCTACCAATGAAATAAATGCAATGTCAGTACATGAAACTGTAATGAAAAGTCTCCCTTGTAACAGTTAATTTTGTTTTCCCTCAGCTGTTGTTACTGGAGCGGAAAGGGATGTCGCCATCCTCATTGATGGCACAGACAGTGTTCGAGGAGAGTTTGCCTACATCCGTGATTTTATCATCAAAATACTTGAGCCACTTGACATTGGGACTGACAGAGTACGAGTTTCAGTGGTTCAACACAGTGAGAAGCCAGCTCCAATTTTCTACTTTAACACCTATCAAACCAAAGAAGAGGTGCTTAGAGCTGTCAATTCCATGTCCCCGACTGGTGGACGCAGTCTCAACACAGGAAATGCTCTAAGATTCATGAGGGACACCATCTTTTCTGAAAGGAATGGTGGGCGGGCTGCACAAAACGTCCCTCAGTTTAATATCATATTGGCTGGAAGCAGGTCCAGAGACAATGTGAAGGATCCAGCCGGTGCGCTGAAGACGGACGGAGTCATACCATTTGGTGTTGGCGTCAAGAATGCAGACCCAAAGCAGATTGAGGCCATTTCACACAACCCTTCGTTTGCCTTCACTGTGAAGGAATTCAGCGAGCTCAGCACCATACCATCAAGGGTCAATAACTACTTGAGCCTTCCAAAGGAACAGCTAGCCGTGGTCCTACAGCAAGGTAAGAGGAAAATTTAAATTCTTATTAGCATGTTAAACTTGCTGTGAGAAAACAACACAACTCCTGATTTTTGGTGTTTCATCAGAATAACAAAATCTTATTTGTTATGTCTTAGAACAAAGTGATGCTGTAAAAAGAGATATTGTGTTCCTACTGGATGGCTCTGATAACACAAGACATGGATTCCCAGAGATAAAACTCTTTGTTAAGAGCATAGTGGAGAGCCTCCCTGGCAATGAGGGCCAAGACAGAGTGTCTGTGGTTCAGTTTGCTGATAACCCTGAGGTCAGCTTTTATCTAAATTCTCACAAGACAAAGAATGACATTAGAAATGCCATAGATAATTTGAGACACAAAGGAGGGAGGCGCCTTAACATTGGGCAAGCGCTCCAGTTTGTGAGGCATAGTGTCTTCACTTCATCCACGGGCAGTAGAAGATTGGAAGAAGTGCCACAGATCTTAATTCTTCTAAGTAGCAAGCCATCCACTGATAATGTAAGAAGCCCAGCTTTTGCTCTTAAAGAGCATGAAATTGTGTCAGTGGGAGTTGGAGTGGGAGATGCTGATCTGTCAGAGTTGGAAATGATTACCTCCAAACCTGGTTTCACATACAAGGTCAATGATTTCTCCAAGTTGCCCTCAATCCAGTCGCAACTTTTTGCTACACTGAACATAAACAAAGACACTGAGGAAACCATGACTGGAATCTCTGATTTATTAGGTAAGAATTCCACATTTGAATATATGCCTGAAATTGGATTACTTACGACATCTTTTCTTCCACATAACAACTTTTACTCTCTATGATAGTCTCTCTCTCTCTCTCTCTCTCTCTCCTCTCTCTCTCTCTCTCTCTCTCTCTCTCTGTAATCAACATGAATCCCACAATGATTCATTATGACACATTTCTCCTGCATGATATTTATGAATACTGTTGCTATAAAATCTATTGTGCTTTGAAAAATCAACTGTTGTGTATTTCTAAGGTTTTCCCAATGTAGCTCTCTTTTATTCTTCTTTCCAATTGTTCATTTTGATGTTACTTTGAAGATAAATTGCCAAGTTCTCTCAAACATCTTTTTGATGAAATAAAAAGATGGTTCTTTAGCAGTTCTGCCTGAAATAACTCTTTCTGGGCAACAGGTCATCTGTCTTTTTCTGCTCAGTTTTATTTTTCTTAGCTTCTGAGCTTCTTTCTCATGCTGATGACTATGCATGAGTGTAGAAAAGTCTTCAATGAATTCTCTTTTCGTCTACACATGTATCACCTTGTTAATGCAGATAGCAATAAGAGGGACATAGTGTTTCTCCTTGATGGGTCGGATGACTCCAGAAATGGACTTCCTGCTATTCGAGAGTTCATCAGAAGAATGGCAGAAGAGCTTGACATTGGCGAAGATAAGGTTCGAGTGGCTGTTGTGCTGTATAGTGACAACGCCACAGTTTACTTCAACCTAAAAACTCACAGAACCAAAAAGGCTATCATCTACGCTGTGAGAAGTCTTCGCCACAAAGGAGGAAAACCTCGGAACACCGGCGCTGCTCTGCAGTTTGTGCGAGACCATGTTTTCGCAGCATCATCGGGGAGTAGACAACAAGAGGGTGTGCCACAGATCCTGTTTTTACTGACTGGAGGCAAATCCAGTGATGATGTTTCAAGAGCTGCGGTAGAGTTAAAACAAATTGGCGTTCTGTCTTTTGCCATTGGAATGAAAAATGCTAAACAGGAGGAGCTTCAAAAAATTGCCCTCTCCCCCAGATTCCTTTTCAACCTGCCTGTCTTTGGTGAACTTTTGTCCATTCAGCCGGAGATAGCTGCATTTGTCAAGTTGCCAAAACGAATCGAGCTGCCTACTGTTGTGGGTAAGAAGCATCCCTGATTCTCCACCGAATCAGACTCCCCACTTATAGTTTTAGTACAAGTCTTTCATGGTTTGAACTGCCATGAAACTGCATCATCTTCTGAAGAATGTCAGTCAGTTTCATGTTCCTCAAACACAATCTCCTGATGCTGTTTCTTGTTTGGCTCTCATCTCTTTTCTTCATGTACCTTGGAGAGTCTTTCTTGAAAGCCTCACATCAGCATCATTCTTAAGCTCTTCCTTGAGCCAATGATAATCACATCATTGACTGAATATCTAAAGTTAGAGAATACTGAAATCTTTTATTCAGCTTTCGGCATCTTTCATTTGTGAAAGAGGAAAATGCTTCTTGTCTTGTAGTTTTCTCCATGTTTATTAACGTTTTTTTTTTTTTTAATGTTCTGGCATTTTGCACCTTGTTTATTGTAGTTTAAATTAAAAATACTCTTATGGCTTTGCCAACCGTCTAATGTGTACTGATTGCACCACGCTGATGTATTATGTCTGATTATTAAACAAGGTTTTCCTATTCTTTTCTAGTTGAATTAGAGTCCCCTCAAAGAGACATAGTATTTCTATTGGATGGGTCAGAGGAGACACGGAGTGGCTTCCCAGCAATGAAAAGTTTTGTCCAAAGAGTGGTAGAATCACTCAGTATTGGTGAAAACAAAGACCGTGTTTCTGTGGTCCAGTATAGTAGAGATCCACAGACACATTTCAGCTTGAACACCTACACAGAAAAAGAAGATATTCTTAATGCTCTCCAGGAGCTGAACCATAAAGGGGGCAGAGCCCTCAACACTGGGGCAGCTCTGGACTACGTGAGAAACAATGTTTTTGTTGACTCCTCAGGGAGTCGGCATCAAGAAGGTGTCCCTCAAATACTGATTCTCCTAAGTGGCGGCAGATCTCAAGATGATGTTGCAAGTGCAGCTCTGGCTCTAAAACAGGACAGAGTTGTTCCATTCTGTGTAGGCACAAGAAATGCTGACATACTCGAGCTCCAAATGATTGCACATAACCCTTCCTATGCTTTCTCTGTGCTGCGGTTTGATGATATTGGGAGCGTCTATCAACAACTTGTGTCATTTGTGAAAAGAGTGCCTCGACAACAGCCAAGACTAAAACCACAGAATGTACTAGGTAAGAGTATCTATCTATCTATCTATCTATCTATCTATCTATCTATCTATCTATCTATCTATCTATCTATCTATCTATCTATCTTGAATAACTTGTATAACTCTAACTGAGCATCATCTTTGTGTCTGTGAAAGGTTCTGAAGATGGAACTGAGTCCATTCAACGTGATATTGTGTTTTTGTTGGATGCCTCAGATGAAATGCAAAATGAATTTCAGGCAATGCTTGGCTTTGTTGAGAGAATGGTGGAGAAACTCAATGTGGATGAGAACATCGATCGCGTTTCAGTGGTGCAGTACAGCAGGGAACCTTCTGCTGAATTTTTCCTGAACACACACAAAACAAAGCAGAGTATGGCAGACAATGTGCGAAGTCTAAGGCATAGAGGAGGCACACCACTCTATACTGGTGCAGCCCTCCAGTATGTCAAGGATCATGTTCTCACAGCCTCTTCTGGAAGTAGGCATCAACAGGGCGTCCCTCAGATTTTGGTTCTCTTAACTGGCGGACGGTCCAGTGATGATGTCAGAAATGCTGTAGAAAACTTGAAAGGAATGGGTGTGATGGTATTTGTGGTGGGAACAAAGAATGCAGATGCCCTTGAGATTCAGTCTATTTCACAGGAAGCCAGTCGTGCTTTCTTTGTAGCAGATCCCAGTGATCTGTCAGGAATTGAACAACAAATATTTTCTGCCACCACCAAGGCTGAAACCCCTGCTATGAAACCAGCATCCTATGGTAAGACTCTGTCATGACAACACCTTACACCGTGTGCACAACTTCACACATTGTCAGTTTTACATAGACCAGCAATCTTTCATTTCAATTGAGGATAAATGATGGACAGTAACAGACTGGTACCAATTTTTGGCTGTTGGATCTATTGGCCATTAGATGATAGATATGTTGGATCATTAAATGGATTATGACAGCTTCCTCGTGAAAAAAATATTTTGGCCTTAGTGAGACAACATAAAACAGTTTTCACCTTTTTTCAGAGCAACAATTTGAATTCTGGTTTAAGATACTTTAAATTTAACATGCCATTTTTGTCAACCCAATCCTTAAATACTTGAAATTCACCTTATTTTGGACCATTTCACTAATAATAAGAACTTTGCTACACACACCAAACTTTGCATTTGGTTTCGTAGTGTTATTCTAGGATTTCCTCCACGTTGTTTTGGTGGTCCTGCCCACTTCTGTCAAGCAGTGATTCCAATTACAGGTTCTGCAATGGTCTGCTAAAGTATAGCAAGTTGTGCATGTGGAATTATTGAACATTTGCACTTTTCATTACAAATTTCATCATCAACCAATATGTTGAAATGTCTGTGTGATTACAGATCCCAGCAGAAGAGATGTTGTATTCTTGCTTGATGGCTCTGATGATTCTGAGCAAAGATTTCCAGATATTAAAGACTTTGTACAGAGAATGGTGGCAGACCTAAACGTTGATGCAAACAAAGATCGTGTGGCTGTGGTTCAGTACAGCAACACAGCAGAAACAAATTTTAACTTGGGACATTACTTAACAGAGGATGATGTCCTTGATGCAGTACAAGGTCTAAGACACAAAGGAGGTTATCCTCACAACATTGGAGCAGCTCTTCAGTATGTGAGGGATCATGTATTTACTTCTGAGTCAGGAAGTAGACTCCTGGAGGGAGTTCCACAGATACTGATACTACTGAGTGGTGGAAGATCTGGAGATGACATAAGAACCCCGGTCAGAATACTGAAAGAAAGTGGTGTCATCCCAATTGCCATCGGAACAACTGATGCTGATACCCTGGAGATACAGACATTATCTCATGAACCCAATTATGCACTCTCTATTACTGATTATAAGGAACTTCCTGCTGCTACACAGGATGTGTTTTCATTGTTAAGAAAGGCTTCCCACCATTTAGAGCACACTGCTCCCACAAAGGGTTTTGGTAAGGTGTATTGTTTTTACCTTTTGACTAAAACATTATTTTGTAAAGAAAATAAGATAATGGGGAATCAAAGTTGACTGTCATTGTTGCTGCTTACCCATTCCCTGCAGAAAATCACACTGCCTTTGTCTCCACATTTGTTTTATCTTTGTTGCAGATTCGGAGAAAAATGATATAGTGTTTCTTATTGATGGATCATATGACTCACGAAATGGCTTTGAAGAGATACGAGGCTTTATTGAAAAAATTGTTGAAAGTTTAAATGTAGGTGAGAACAGAGATCAAGTGGCTGTTGTTCAATACAGCCGTGATGCCACTGTGAATTTTTACTTGAATTCCTATTCATCCAAGAGTGATGTGCTCAGTTCCATTAGAACAATGAGACATAAGTTGGGACGACCCCTCAAGATTGGCAATGCACTGGCGTTTGTCAGAGACAATGTATTTCCTGCTTCAGTTGGAGGCAGACGTGAAGAATCAGTCCCCCAGTATCTGTATGTATTTAGTGGTGGGCGATCAACAGATGATGTCAGAAGCCAAGCGCAGTCCCTCAAAGAAAATGGAATAAAGGCTTTTACTATTGGAACAAGGAATGCTGATACTTTGGAAATGCAAACCATTTCTTTCACGCCGGCACACAATTTTTATGTCACAAACTTCAACAATCTTCAAAGCATACATCCATCTTTGGAAGCAACATTGAGGGGCACTCAAGAAACAACTGAATTTCCAACTGTTATTGGTAAGAAGTAGAACAATAGTTTGGATTTAAACATTTTAGAGATGCCATCTATGTGGACATACAAGTTTCATGATTATAATACCACAGGTATATTAAAATATTTCTGTTTACATCAAAGATGATGGTTTTGTAAAATGTTTGTTTGTATCCATTTCAGACACTTCCACAGTTGCAGAATTAGAACTCCAGAGCGCTGATATTGTTTTTCTCCTTGATGGCTCTGATGAAATGCGATCAAGTGAGACACAAATTTGGGATTTTGTCAGAGAATTTGTCAAGCAAATACAAATTGGTCCAAGCAAAGTACAAGTCGCTCTGATTCAGTACAGCACAGAACCCACTACTGATTTTCTCCTGAACTCGTACTCAGTGAAAGACGATGTCATGAGTCATTTGAGCAATGTAAAACTGAAAGGAGGGTTCACTGTGAACACTGGTGTAGCCCTTGATTATGTGAAGAACAATGTTCTGACTGCTTCATCTGGAAGCAGAGCCCAACAGGGAGTTCCACAGATACTGATTCTCTTAAGTGGGAGAAAGTCAGACGATGATGTCTTAGGTCCAGTCGAAAGACTGAGAAAGGATGGAATTGCGCTTTTCACCATTGGGGTTAATAATACAGATAGACTGGAGATGGAGCAATTAGCACACAGTCCTCGAGCAGTGTATTTTATCAAGGAGAAGTCTGAATTTCCTCTTGTAAGACAACAGCTGCTCTTAGCCTTTGCATCTCACAAAGGCACTGCCAGCTCTGTTGTAGGTGAGTAAAAACAAGTATTAATCTATTTGACCTAATTTTATTTCTCAAATTTTATATATGTACGTATATATATATATATATATATATAATATATATATATATATACACACACACACACACACATCCTTGTTTTACTATATTTATGGGGGCCAATCATTGATATAATGAATTCCCCAGCACCTTACCCTAACATTAACCCTAACAACTAAATGCCTCACCCTAAAATTTACCACAGGTATAACCTAAACCTATTTCTTAACCTAACCCTGGAAACCAAATCTTACGTACTCGCTGCATTTTATTTCACCTGCGATGTTTAAAAGACTGCAGTGAGCAAGCGAGCACCAAGCTAACATATCCTAACCCTTTTCTACACCACGAAACAGGTCCAGGAGAAGGTAAAACAAAAAACAGGACCACAACAACCAGAGTGGCTAGGGTTGCCACCATTGCTGCATCCTGTATTGAAAATATACTGGACTCAATTTGTCCTGTATTTTCATTCAGGTTATGTCCTCAAAGTGCTGTGAATAATATAATATAAAGTAATAATTTAGCATTATCTTCCTGGCACTTTAGGCTGCGGGGGAAACGCAGACAACAATGGGCCACAGGAACCTTTTAATTATTTAAAGAAATCACCTTTAGCTGCTGATTCTGAATATATTTGTTATGATTGTGATTAACATTAATCTGTTTTTATCTATCACATCTATTTGGAACTTAAAGTTCCAGGTACTTTTGGTCGAACCGCAGCTTTTGATTTAAAAAGTGGGACACAGCATTTTCGTCCCAAAGTTATCTTATCTCTCATGTATTGTGGACTCCCAGTTTACTGACCCCCAAAATATAGCAAAACAAGGAAATACACACACACACACACACAAACACACACACAAACACAAACACAAACGCACATACAAACACACACACACACAGACACACACACAAACACATAAAAGAAAATTAATGATTGATTGTTGGCTTTCATAGGTTCAAGCTCCAGCGTGAATAGAGATATTGTCTTTCTCATTGATGGATCTGATGATGTCAGAAGTAGATTCTCTGCCATACGTGAATTTGTTGCAAAAATGGTTGGCAGCTTTGACCTGGACCAGGGAAAAGATAAAGTCGCTGTTGTACAGTATAGCAACAATGCTGAACTGAATTTCAATCTGAATACTTACAACACAAGAGATGAGGTTCTTAAGCATATCGCAAGCCTGAAACCAAAAGGCGGAAGGCCACAGTACATTGGGGCAGCACTACAGTTTGTGAGGGATAAAGTTTTTGTTTCAAAAGCTGGAAGTCGACATCATGAAGGTGCCAAGCAGATGCTTGTAATATTGGCTGGAGGAAGATCTAGAGATTCCCCACGAGGCCCAGCAAGTATGCTTAAGGCTGCAGGGGTTGTCACATTTGCAGTTGGATCAAGAATGTCAAATTCAGCTGAGATGCAAGTCATTTCCTCTGACCCAAGTTATGCTTACTCAGTCCCTGACTTTGCAAATCTTCCTCGTATTCAACAAAGTTTGATGAGTCATCTTACTCAAGAGGGAGTTGAGAAGGAAACTAAAGCAGGTAAGAACTTAGATTATTTGAACAATTATTTAAAGAAATCACCTTTAGCTGCTGATTCTGAATATATTTATAATGATTGTTAATAACATTAATCTTTTCTCATCTATCACATCTATTTCCATTAACAGAGGAAAGTGATGAAAAAGGAAGAGACATAGTTTTTCTTTTGGATGGATCTGATAATACCAGAAATGCCTTTTCAGCCTTTCAAGATTTTCTGTACAAAGTGATAGAAAGATTTGACATTGGATCAAAGAAAGACAGAGTTGCTGTGATTCAATTCAGCAATTTGGCCCAAGCCAATTTCTTTTTGAATTCATTCATGAGGAAGGAAGATGTCTTAACAGCTATCAGAAGGCTCTCACACAAAGGGGGAAGACCTCTAAAAATGGGTGCAGCTCTACAATATGTGAAAGACAATGTATTCACAGCTGCCTCAGGGAGCAGATACACAGAAAATGTGCCACAAATTCTTGTTGTTTTAAGTAGTGGACCATCAAGTGACAGTGTGGATTTGCCTTTAGCTTCTCTAAAAGAAAGCAATGTCACAATACTTACTATAGCGACAAAAGGCTCTGACCCAAAGGAAATGGAGAAAATATCACATGCTCCAAGTTACAGTTTATCAGTCTCTGAAATGGATGAACTTCAAAATATACAAGATCAAGTTTTTGCTGCAATTACAGAAAACATTTTGAAAGAGGACATTCCAAAAACTGAAGTGATTGGTAAGAACTTGCATAGATATTGTATTCTGCATGATTAAGTTAATGCACAAATAAACAGCTTAATTGGATATGTGAATGAAACCATTTAAATTTTCAAAATCATAACAAAGGAAAGGAAATAATGAAAGGAAAGTCAGATGTAATGAAAATGGTGACAGGAAATGTTTGACAGTTTGACCTAAATATGTCTCAAATCTTATGTTCCGTAGTGGACAAACAGCTAACGGGAAGGGACATTGTGTTCTTGTTGGATGGATCTGATGGCACTAGAACTGGATTCCCAGCTATGCGAGACTTTGTCCAAAGAGTAGTAGAGACACTGAGTGTGGATGACAACAAAGACCGCGTCTCAGTGGTTCAGTACAGCAGAGAGCCAACTGTCCAGTTCTATCTGAACACGTACACCACAAAAGGCCAGATCCTTGACACTGTCAGAGGTTTGAGGCACAAAGGCGGGAGACCCCTCAACACTGGAGCAGCTCTCCAGCACTTGAGGGATAATGTCTTCACGGCCTCTGCCGGAAGCAGGCGCCTGCAAGGAGTTCCACAGGTCCTGATATTGCTAAACGGTGGAAGGTCTTTTGACCGTGTCGATGCACCAGCCTCTGCTCTCAAACAGCTGGGTGTCTTGACCTTTGCAATTGGAACCAGGAACTCCGATAGCAGAGAACTGCAGGACATATCCCACGATCCCAGTTACCCTCTGTCTGTGTCTGAATTCACTGACCTTCCCAGCGTCCAAAAGCAGCTTCAGTCCTCCGTGGAGGCTGCGGTTATTGACGTCACCCCAGAGTCACCAACTGTACTTGGTACGTTAACTTGCACGTCCTCTCGCCCCAAGGGCTAAGTGATTTGATTCACCTACACCGAGGGAAAGAAATTCAGTGCGATACGTGTTTAGCTTCCATGTGTGCATTTGAAGAGAGGTGCTGGTGTGCTTTCCTGCTTTTTTCAAATTGAAGTAGCCAGTTGTAAGTGCTTTTGAGAAAAGAAAAAAGAAAAGCCAGACAGAGAAACTAAAAGATAGTGCACCACTTGATGATGACTAGTTCTGGAGTGTACTCTTTGCAAAAGGTTATTTACATCTTGTCTTCCCTTTATTTTCTCAGTTGACACTGCCAAAAAGGATATCGTATTCCTTCTGGACGGTTCTGATGGCACAAGGAATGGCTTCCCAGCCATGCGTGATTTTGTTGAGAAAGTGGTGGAGAAACTCAATGTGGGACAAAACAATGACCGTGTCTCTGTGGTCCAGTACAGCAGAGATGCAGAGGTCAATTTCTATCTGAACACATACACCACAAGAGAGGATGTTGTGGATTCGGTCAGAGGGCTGACACACAAAGGAGGCAGACCCCTCAACACCGGGGCAGCCCTCCAGTACGTCAGGGACAATGTCTTTACAAACTCCTCCGGGAGTAGGCGCCTGCAAGGTGTTCCACAGATGTTGATCCTGCTAAATGGTGGAAGGTCTTTTGACAATGTAGACGCCCTGGCCTCTGCTCTCAAACAGCAGGGCATCTTTGTGATTGGCATTGGAACAAGGGGCTCTGACAGTAGAGAGCTGCAGAAGATATCATATGATCCTAATCTTGCTCTATCAGTGTCTGACTTCACTGACCTCCCCAGTGTACAAGAACAGCTCTCCTCTGCAATGAGCACAGTGGTAGTGAGAGCCACGGAGGTGACACCAACAGTGACTGGTAAGAAAGTGACCGATTTTTACCATTCCAAGCTCATGCTAGGACCTCAAATTGAAATGTAATAAAAGCATATTTGACTAAGATCAGGTCAGCCAGTGGCACTTTGACAAAACAGTTGTGCCATCTTTGTAGAGCAGCTTGTAAAAGTGGAGGTTAGCTTTCATCATCTGAACTTCACACAGGAAATATTTGACAGTTTGACCTAAATATGTCTCAAATCTTATGTTCCGTAGTGGACAAACAGCTAACGGGAAGGGACATTGTGTTCTTGTTGGATGGATCTGATGGCACTAGAACTGGATTCCCAGCTATGCGAGACTTTGTCCAAAGAGTAGTAGAGACACTGAGTGTGGATGACAACAAAGACCGCGTCTCAGTGGTTCAGTACAGCAGAGAGCCAACTGTCCAGTTCTATCTGAACACGTACACCACAAAAGGCCAGATCCTTGACACTGTCAGAGGTTTGAGGCACAAAGGCGGGAGACCCCTCAACACTGGAGCAGCTCTCCAGCACTTGAGGGATAACGTCTTCACGGCCTCTGCCGGAAGCAGGCGCCTGCAAGGAGTTCCGCAGGTCCTGATATTGCTAAACGGTGGAAGGTCTTTTGACCGTGTCGATGCACCAGCCTCTGCTCTCAAACAGCTGGGTGTCTTGACCTTTGCAATTGGAACCAGGAACTCCGATAGCAGAGAACTGCAGGACATATCCCACGATCCCAGTTACGCTCTGTCTGTGTCTGAATTCACTGACCTTCCCAGCGTCCAAAAGCAGCTTCAGTCCTCCGTGGAGGCTGCGGTTATTGACGTCACCCCAGAGTCACCAACTGTACTTGGTACGTTAACTTGCACGTCCTCTCGCCCCAAGGGCTAAGTGATTTGATTCACCTACACCGAGGGAAAGAAATTCAGTGCGATACGTGTTTAGCTTCCATGTGTGCATTTGAAGAGAGGTGCTGGTGTGCTTTCCTGCTTTTTTCAAATTGAAGTAGCCAGTTGTAAGTGCTTTTGAGAAAAGAAAAAAGAAAAGCCAGACAGAGAAACTAAAGGATAGTGCACCACTTGATGATGACTAGTTCTGGAGTGTACTCTTTGCAAAAGGTTATTTACATCTTGTCTTCCCTTTATTTTCTCAGTTGACACTGCCAAAAAGGATATCGTATTCCTTCTGGACGGTTCTGATGGCACAAGGAATGGCTTCCCAGCCATGCGTGATTTTGTTGAGAAAGTGGTGGAGAAACTCAATGTGGGACAAAACAATGACCGTGTCTCTGTGGTCCAGTACAGCAGAGATGCAGAGGTCAATTTCTATCTGAACACATACACCACAAGAGAGGATGTTGTGGATTCGGTCAGAGGGCTGACACACAAAGGAGGCAGACCCCTCAACACCGGGGCAGCCCTCCAGTACGTCAGGGACAATGTCTTTACAAACTCCTCCGGGAGTAGGCGCCTGCAAGGTGTTCCACAGATGTTGATCCTGCTAAATGGTGGAAGGTCTTTTGACAATGTAGACGCCCCGGCCTCTGCTCTCAAACAGCAGGGCATCTTTGTGATTGGCATTGGAACAAGGGGCTCTGACAGTAGAGAGCTGCAGAAGATATCATATGATCCTAATCTTGCTCTATCAGTGTCTGACTTCACTGACCTCCCCAGTGTACAAGAACAGCTCTCCTCTGCAATGAGCACAGTGGTAGTGAGAGCCACGGAGGTGACACCAACAGTGACTGGTAAGAAAGTGACCGATTTTTACCATTCCAAGCTCATGCTAGGACCTCAAATTGAAATGTAATAAAAGCATATTTGACTAAGATCAGGTCAGCCAGTGGCACTTTGACAAAACAGTTGTGCCATCTTTGTAGAGCAGCTTGTAAAAGTGGAGGTTAGCTTTCATCATCTGAACTTCACACAGGAAATATTTGACAGTTTGACCTAAATATGTCTCAAATCTTATGTTCCGTAGTGGACAAACAGCTAACGGGAAGGGACATTGTGTTCTTGTTGGATGGATCTGATGGCACTAGAACTGGATTCCCAGCTATGCGAGACTTTGTCCAAAGAGTAGTAGAGACACTGAGTGTGGATGACAACAAAGACCGCGTCTCAGTGGTTCAGTACAGCAGAGAGCCAACTGTCCAGTTCTATCTGAACACGTACACCACAAAAGGCCAGATCCTTGACACTGTCAGAGGTTTGAGGCACAAAGGCGGGAGACCCCTCAACACTGGAGCAGCTCTCCAGCACTTGAGGGATAATGTCTTCACGGCCTCTGCCGGAAGCAGGCGCCTGCAAGGAGTTCCACAGGTCCTGATATTGCTAAACGGTGGAAGGTCTTTTGACCGTGTCGATGCACCAGCCTCTGCTCTCAAACAGCTGGGTGTCTTGACCTTTGCAATTGGAACCAGGAACTCCGATAGCAGAGAACTGCAGGACATATCCCACGATCCCAGTTACGCTCTGTCTGTGTCTGAATTCACTGACCTTCCCAGCGTCCAAAAGCAGCTTCAGTCCTCCGTGGAGGCTGCGGTTATTGACGTCACCCCAGAGTCACCAACTGTACTTGGTACGTTAACTTGCACGTCCTCTCGCCCCAAGGGCTAAGTGATTTGATTCACCTACACCGAGGGAAAGAAATTCAGTGCGATACGTGTTTAGCTTCCATGTGTGCATTTGAAGAGAGGTGCTGGTGTGCTTTCCTGCTTTTTTCAAATTGAAGTAGCCAGTTGTAAGTGCTTTTGAGAAAAGAAAAAAGAAAAGCCAGACAGAGAAACTAAAAGATAGTGCACCACTTGATGATGACTAGTTCTGGAGTGTACTCTTTGCAAAAGGTTATTTACATCTTGTCTTCCCTTTATTTTCTCAGTTGACACTGCCAAAAAGGATATCGTATTCCTTCTGGACGGTTCTGATGGCACAAGGAATGGCTTCCCAGCCATGCGTGATTTTGTTGAGAAAGTGGTGGAGAAACTCAATGTGGGACAAAACAATGACCGTGTCTCTGTGGTCCAGTACAGCAGAGATGCAGAGGTCAATTTCTATCTGAACACATACACCACAAGAGAGGATGTTGTGGATTCGGTCAGAGGGCTGACACACAAAGGAGGCAGACCCCTCAACACCGGGGCAGCCCTCCAGTACGTCAGGGACAATGTCTTTACAAACTCCTCCGGGAGTAGGCGCCTGCAAGGTGTTCCACAGATGTTGATCCTGCTAAATGGTGGAAGGTCTTTTGACAATGTAGACGCCCCGGCCTCTGCTCTCAAACAGCAGGGCATCTTTGTGATTGGCATTGGAACAAGGGGCTCTGACAGTAGAGAGCTGCAGAAGATATCATATGATCCTAATCTTGCTCTATCAGTGTCTGACTTCACTGACCTCCCCAGTGTACAAGAACAGCTCTCCTCTGCAATGAGCACAGTGGTAGTTAGAGCCACGGAGGTGACACCAACAGTGACTGGTAAGAAAGTGACCGATTTTTACCATTCCAAGCTCATGCTAGGACCTCAAATTGAAATGTAATAAAAGCATATTTGACTAAGATCAGGTCAGCCAGTGGCACTTTGACAAAACAGTTGTGCCATCTTTGTAGAGCAGCTTGTAAAAGTGGAGGTTAGCTTTCATCATCTGAACTTCACACAGGAAATATTTGACAGTTTGACCTAAATATGTCTCAAATCTTATGTTCCGTAGTGGACAAACAGCTAACGGGAAGGGACATTGTGTTCTTGTTGGATGGATCTGATGGCACTAGAACTGGATTCCCAGCTATGCGAGACTTTGTCCAAAGAGTAGTAGAGACACTGAGTGTGGATGACAACAAAGACCGCGTCTCAGTGGTTCAGTACAGCAGAGAGCCAACTGTCCAGTTCTATCTGAACACGTACACCACAAAAGGCCAGATCCTTGACACTGTCAGAGGTTTGAGGCACAAAGGCGGGAGACCCCTCAACACTGGAGCAGCTCTCCAGCACTTGAGGGATAATGTCTTCACGGCCTCTGCCGGAAGCAGGCGCCTGCAGGGAGTTCCACAGATGTTGATCCTGCTAAATGGTGGAAGGTCTTTTGACAATGTAGACGCCCCGGCCTCTGCTCTCAAACAGCAGGGCATCTTTTTGATTGCCATTGGAACAAGGGGCTCTGACAGTAGAGAGCTGCAGAAGATATCATATGATCCTAATCTTGCTCTATCAGTGTCTGACTTCACTGACCTCGCCAGTGTCCAAGAACAGCTCTCCTCTGCAATGAGCACAGTGGTAGTGATGGCCACGCTGGTGAAACCTATATTAATTGGTATGAAAGTGATCAATTTCATTTCCATTTTATCATGTATTTCAAATTGAATTCCAACTAAAGTGTATTACTGTATCTTCAGTTGATCTAGTTTCACTTTGACAAACATCACTACCAGTTTTGATAGAGTAATTAGGAAACATAGAGTTTAGCTTTCATCATCAGAACATCACGCAGGAAATGTTTGACAGTTTGACCTAAATATGTCTCAAATCTTTTGTTCCCTAGTTGACAAAGAGCTTCCAGGAAGGGACATTGTGTTCTTGTTGGATGGATCTGATGGCACTAGAACTGGATTCCCAGCTATGCGAGACTTTGTCCAAAGTGTAGTAGAGACACTGAGTGTGGATGACAACAAAGATCGCGTCTCAGTGGTTCAGTACAGCAGAGAGCCAACTGTCCAGTTCTATCTGAACACGTACACCACAAAAGGCCAGATCCTTGACACTGTCAGAGGTTTGAGGCACAAAGGCGGGAGACCCCTCAACACTGGAGCAGCTCTCCAGCACTTGAGGGATAATGTCTTCACGGCCTCTGCCGGAAGCAGGCGCCTGCAGGGAGTTCCACAGGTCCTGATATTGCTAAGTGGTGGAAGGTCTTTTGACAGTGTCGATGCACCAGCCTCTGCTCTCAAACAGCTGGGTGTCCTGACCTTTGCAATTGGAACCAGGAGCTCTGATAGTATAGAACTTCAAAAGATATCCCGCGATCCAAGTTATGCACTCTCTGTATCTGAATTCTTTGATCTTTCCAGTGTCCAGCAGCAGCTTCAGTCCTCCGTGGAGGCTGTGGTTATTGACGTCACCCCAGAATCACCCACTGTTATTGGTAGGTTAGCTAGCAAATCATAGTAAACTAAGTATTTTAAGGGCATTGTGTACCTGAAATGGCATCCTTTCCAATTGTTTAGTAAAAGTAGAACCATATGTTGTGTTCTTAAAATGCACTGTGATGCATTTAACACCAACAGTTATGGTATCTTTTTGTTTTCTACTTATTTTTGTATTTTCCTCTTCATCTATCCTTTTTTTTACAGGATGATTTGTTGCTGCGCTTGATAAAACGTAACTTCTTTTCCTATATGTGGAGAACTCACATATGATTTGACAAAATCTTTTGGGTCACCAAAAAATCTTCTCTTTTTCAGGAAAAATTTAAGCAATCTGTATTCAAACATCAGCACTCTTCAAACATTAAGAACCTTCTTGATTCTGAGGACACTCTTGAGTCTGAGTCATCTTCTTCACTTGCATCCTTTTCCATTGTCAGCAACCAGTTCTCCTTTTCATCTCATTCAATTCTCAATGTGTTTTTTAACACTGTACATATTCTGGCTTTTATTAATTTTTACATATATATTCATATCCACAAACTGTGTTATTATCTCATTGTAACATCATTTTTGTTATATTGAAGAGAGCAATCTCATTTCAATCAATTCCATTTCTTGTATCATTGTCATGAGTGTTGTGGGCTCTACATTCACAAAGCAATTTGTAAATATCCTCCTTATTCTCTTCTATTTTATTTTGCCAGTTATATTTTTGAATTATGTTCCAAATGACTGGATATTGGTTTAATGGTGGATGGATAGCCCCAGAAATAAGGTTTCTCATGTTATGGATTATTATAATAAGAACAAAACAAGCTTTAGTCCAGAAAAATAAAATGTGCAGTTCTTCTCTGAAGCGACTCAGCAATGTTGCAACATGTCAGCACAAGTTAAGCACAAATAATTTTGAATACTGTATTTGTATGTATTAAGCAGACAACAAGACTAACCCCAGGAAGAATGATAGGACAGATATAACACTTTACAAGCTTCAATTACAAGTAGAAAATCACTTTGTCCAAGTCTATCTATGTTTTCAAATCATTAACTTGTCTTGTGGTATTGGAGCTTCCTACTTTTTTGCTTCTTCTTGTATTTTGCCCTAGTGTTGATTTTATATTGGATTTGTGTTGTTTTCTCATGATGTTTTAAAAATGTATGACTTTTAATTCAGCACAAACTGTAGCTTCCTGTGTGTTTGGTGTGGACGACCGACATTACGAGACGTGGCTGGGATGTATTCTTGGAAAACTAATCTCACAAGGGATAAATCATTTTTCAAATTGATCATTGGACAATATCAGCCCTCAATAATTTGTACATGTCTAGTACATAACAAATATGCAAAAGTGGTTAGATAGGTAAACATGGTTAACATACAAATGAATCACAATTAAAGTAAAGCATTTTGTTGAGTGTTAATAGTTTAAAGAGATGTTTTAAAGTATGGGGTTGTTGGGTTGATAGTATATCCATATTATTTATGGATATGAAGTGTCAAACTGTAGGGGCCATAGATTGATTTTTAGCCAGTGTAGACTTTGGAGAGGGTTGTTGTTTTGGAATACACACACATACATATATATATATATATATATATATATATATATATATATATATATATATATATATAGTAGATGTAATACATAAAAATGCAGTGACATAAAACTTGTTCTAAATACATACAAGCAGGTATTTCAAAACAGATAAAATAGAAGTTACCTAATCATGACATTAACTCTTGTTAAGAGTATAGCAGAAGTGTTTTTGCACAAACTGAAGCTATAAAGAAGTAGTTCATCCCCTAAAATATTTTTTTGATTTTTGAAATACATTTAAGGGGAGAAATAACTATTGATCTTATGGTGTGATAAATGTCATCAAAACCACTTTCCATAGAAAAAACACTTTGAGTAACTGTTCTATATCTCCCGTGGTCAGACCACGCTCAGTCTAATGTGAAAACTGAGCTTGTGACATGCAAAAAGAAATGTACGAAAAAATGTTTTTTATTATATAGGAAAGAATCCAAAAGACATGTAATAGGTTATCATACATCAGTGTATGATTGCTGATGTAATGTTCATTTGACCTTGTACTTATTTTGATCATTTCAGTTGCAGAACATTAACTAATGTTTCTCCTTGTCTTTTAGCAGAGTCAGCAGGACCACGGAAGGATATTGTTTTCCTTGTTGATGGATCTAATGGTGTTGGACGGGAATTTCCTATCATCCAGGAGTTCATCCGCAGGATCGTGGAGAGTCTCAATGTGGGCGAGAATAAGATCCAGATTGGTGTGGTCCAGTATGGGGACTTTGCTCAGGCTGACATGTATCTGAACTCATATACAACCAAAGAAGGTGTTTTGAATGCTGTAAGGGGAATGAGACAGCGAGGAGGAAGACAGCGGAACCTGGGTCAGGCCTTGCAGTTTGTGAGTGAGGATGTCCTGACGGCAGCACGCGGAAGCAGGAAGCAAGACGGTGTACCACAGTTTGTAATCGTCATCGCCAGTGGATCTTCAACAGATGACATCAGTCGTCCAGCATCTTCCCTAAAACAATCTAGAGTTCTTCCCTTCAGCATTGGGACCAGGGATGTTCACCCTACAGAGCTCCGGGTGGTGTCATATGTGCCTAATTTTGCCTTCACTGTAGATGACCTCCCTAGCCTGCACACAGTCCAAGAAAACTTAATCACTACTCTCACTGAACTGTCAGATGATGACATTGCCACGATGCGTCCAGTATTCCCAACTCCTGATGGTAATTTTACTCGATTGATTTATCTCTAAAAATGATATACAGCTTAAACACATTATCGTATACCTCACTTACTTTATTATAGTGTGTGTTGAAATTAAGTTTGAATTTCTGCGTGTGACTTATTCTTTACATGATATATGACATTCTCAATCATACTGTATATTCTCTTTATCTATTAGGAACTGTGTAGTTAGTGCTCATACCTTGTTACTGTGCTTACTTTGTTTTTTTAGCAGCAATCACACCCGCATCCACAGGAGGAGAAAAGAGGGATGTCGTATTTCTAATTGATGGCACGACAGCCATGCGTAGTGAGTTCTCTTCCATCCGTGAAATGATAAGAAGAGTTGTGGAGAAGCTGGATGTAGGATTGGATACGGTCCGAATATCAGTTGTGCAGTACAGCGATGACCCAAAGTTAGAATTTCTTCTGAACGAATTCTCCACCAAAGATGAGGTACGCCAGGCTGTGATGAAACTTCGAAGCAAAGGTGGAAACAGCCTAAACACAGGTCGTGCTCTTGAGTGGGTCTCCAGAAACATCTACCAGAGGTCAGCGGGAAGCCGCATCGAGGATGGTATTCCTCAGTTCCTCATCCTAGTTACAGGTGGCAAGTCTACAGATGACGTATCCACTGCAGCCGACCAACTTAAGAGAAACCTGGTTGCCCCTCTTGCCATCGGCTCAAGGAATGCTGACCCTGATGAACTGAAACAGATTTCCCTGAAGCCTGAACTTGTATATACAGTTGACAGTTTCCAGCAGCTTCCAAGAGTGGAGTCACAGCTCATTGATTCTGTCAAAACAATTTCCACCGCTGATATAGTTGCTAGTTATGCTCCTTCAGAAGATTTAGGTAAGAAATACTAAATAATCTCACGTATGGAAGGTTTAGGTCAACTTCAAGTTGTAATTGATAAAGGCAATTAGTGATTAATATTTTCATCATTTGCCTTTCAAAATTGTTTTTCATTCCTCATGTAACTGAAAAATGAATGAACAATGATGATGCAGGAGTAAAGATCATGTTAACCTCTTCAAAGCTTGGTTCTCAATCTTATCAAGTTCTGTTGTAGCAGAAGAATTAACAAAAAAAAAATGCATCAGTCTTTTGCTAATATGCTTTGAAATAACATATATCTCCCTTTCTTCCTATTTGCAGACCCCATACATCTTGGGAAAAAAGACATTATCTTCCTTATTGATGGTTCAGACAATACAGGTGCTGCTGGCATTGCTCATATCCGCGACTTCATCCTCCAAATTGTCCAACAACTCGACGTGCAGCCTGATCAAGTGCGTGTGGCTGTTGTCCAGTATGCAGACAGAGTTAAAACTGAATTCTCACTCAACTCACACAACAACAAACCAGCTGTTATTTCTGCAATCAAAAGACTTCGTCAGATGGGTGGTCGGTCATCAGACCTGGCTGATGCCATTAAATATGTTATGCAGAATGAGTTAAAACCCTCTGCTGGTGTTCGTCTCACTGAGGCCTCCCAGCATCTCGTGGTTCTGACAGGCGGACGGTCATCCCAAGATGTTTCCATCTATGGACCTCTGCTCAAGAGCTCCCGAGTAAGCTGCATCGGTGTTGGAGCTGGTGGTGCTGACACAAGGCAACTATCCCAAATTGCCACCACCGCAGATGATGTTCTTCAGGTTCCTACAATTTCTGGACTGTCAGCACTCCAGGATAGGGTTATTACCAGGTTGAGTGGGACTATCCCTGAGGAACCACCCACAGACTACCCAGGTATTAAGTTTTGCAAAACACAAATATTATAGATACTTTAATATATGTTTTACCCTAAACCAATTATATGGACAAAAAATGCTAAAATCTAATGAGTTCAATCCATTTATTCTCATGCTCTCCTTCTTTACCCCATCCTCTTCAATATATTATCTTCTTTCTTGTGACAACAGGCCTGCCAACTAAAAAGGCTGATATTGTGTTTTTGGTGGATGGTTCCATCAATTTGGGCCGGGACAACTTCAAAGAAGTGATGTCATTTATCATCAACCTAATTGACCTGTTCTACAATGACAAAGACGACCTGCAGATTGGCCTAGCACACTATGCTGCAGATGTGACTGATGTCATGTACCTCAACACGTACAAGAACAAGCAAGACATTATGAATGCCATTGAACTAACAGAGTACAAAGGTGGACGTAAAATCAACATTGGTGCAGCCATTCGCCATGTTCAAGATGTTCACTTTACCAAAGAAAAAGGCAGTAGGATGGACGAGGGCACTCCTCAGATCCTAATGGTTATCACTGGAGGGCGCTCAGCCGATGACAGCAAAACAGCATCCCTTGGTTTGAAGAAAAAAGGTGTGAGAATCTTTGCTGTAGGAGTGGGCAACACTGGGAATGAGCTAGAAAATATTGCAAGTGAGTCTTCCACTGTGGCTCGAGCAAGCACCTTCCTGGAGCTTTCAGAGCTCAATGAGCAAATCTTGGAGACTTTGGATGATGAAGTGAAGGGGAAGCTTTGTGTTGGTGTGCCAGATGTCCCAAAAAGTAAGAGACATATAATTATTTTTTTCTTGCTAATAGACTTTATAGCCATGTTATTTCACATTTAATGAGCAACTTAAAATTAAAGGTTTCAATTTCCAGATGTTTTCTCTGGTTCACAAAACAGCCTTAAATAAAACCATGCTTTGTTTTACAGCCTGCAACATAGAGGTGTTGGTTGGCTTTGATGTTAATGGCCAGAACATCTTTAGTACTCAGACCAACCTCCAGAGCAAGATGGGCACCATTCTGCAGAGGATTTCCAAAATGGCAGCTATCAGTTGCTCATCTGGGCAGATTCCCTCTGTTCAAGTGGGCATGCTAGCCATGGATTCTGCCTCTGAGCCTGTCCAGCTGGACTTCACAGACAATGCTGATGAGCTCTTTGAGGCCTTCAGAGCTTTGCGGAATCGTGGCCCCTTTGTCCTCAATGGCAAAACCATCTCAGCTTACACCAATAGGTTCAAGACAAGACAGGACAATGTTGTCAAGGTTAGTTACTGAAACGGTTTGAACTAGTAATAGGCTCAGTATCGGGCAGATTCCAGGATTGGTATTTGCCAGTTTAACTCTACTGGTGGTTTACGGGAGTTTTGTCCACCTGAGCATGCTAGTTACTCCTGTTATTTGACAGCTGAGGTCTGAAAAAAAAAATAGTCACACATATTTGGCAATCTTCAGCTATTACTTTTTATATCTCGTTAACAAAGAGCAGTGTACAAAATATCCAGGGAGCAACTTCTTGTTTTTGTTTTCTCATTTTGCTGTTGGATTAAACTGCTCGTTACAAGTTGATGTCAGCCAAAGATTCTTTTCTGAGGGAAGTCCCTCCAATCTGAAAAACAGCTGTCCAACCACAAGTGGCCTGAGTGTTCCTGTTAATCCAGCAACTCCATCTTGTCTTTAGTGGTCAGTTTCAGGAGTCACATTCATCAGTTAATCTTTCATCCATATCACGCTGTTTTAAGTTGATTTATTCAATTTCTATTCAATCCAGTTTATAACCAGAACATTCAGTATTTGGCTCAAGTAGTTCATGAAAACTTAAGTGTGTCTAAATTTAATAGTCTACAGCTGTTGTTTTGTATGTCAGATACATATTTTTGTCAACATTAAAGTTAGCTAAAGGTAAATATGATTATCAAATCAAATTTGGTGTCAGCAGGTTGGGATCTTGATCGAGAAGATCCTAGTTCAAAATTACCAATGAAAAGACAGAGGAAGTGTGAGACTGAACCATGTTGTTTTCTCCTGAAGGTTGTCATTCATTTGACTGATGGTCTCGATGCCCCATATGCTGAAATGAAAAGGCGAGTTGGGGAGCTTCAGATGTCAGGTAAAAAGATGATACAGTACAAACTTGCCCTTGATTTATCCTTAAACCTCTGTGAAATTATAGCAATATCACATTCAGATGTAATTACACACAATAATACTGTTCCTAAAAAACTCTTGTATGTGCTAAATAGGAGTGAACAGTTTTATTCTGGTTGGGTTGGAGCGGGTGCTCAAGTTTGAGGAGGCTGTGATGTTGGAATATGGCCGTGGCTTCAGGTACACCAGACCATTGCGAGTCAATATCATGGACTTGGACTATGAGCTTGTGGAAGAACTGGTGAGTACTAAATAATCAAAGACACTTAAGTGTTTTCTTATCTTTATTACCATAAATGACTTAATTTTTTTTTTTTTTTTTTGCTGCATAGGACAATATTGCAGAAAGAGAGTGCTGTGAAGTGCCTTGCAAATGTACTGGTACCAGAGGAGATCGTGGAGCAGTTGGACTTCCAGGCAATAAGGTATCTAATCAAAAAATTAATTAATTAATTAAATAAAAAATAAATAAATAAGTATATATATATTTATGTATAAATGACCCTTCAATTTTAATTTTTTTCAATAAAATCCTGAAATAATATTTGATTGTTCTGTCTTTCAGGGTAGTCCAGGATTTGCAGGAAGCCAAGGACATCCTGGAGATGAGGGTGGACCTGTAAGTTTGAATTCCTTGCTAAGTCCCAGTCAACAATGTTTCCTTGAGAGACTTTCAGACACCTGCTGTAAACTGTTAATTAACCATGTTTTTATATTCAAGAAGACAGTGAAAAACTGTGTTTTTTGTTTACCACCCCTTTGTGTTCCTTCAGATTCCACCCCTCCTGTGTTTTGTCCCACCAGATTATTTAATTTTCTTTATTCTGTAATGACAGGGAGAGAGAGGTCCTCCTGGTGTGAATGGAACACAGGGTTTCCAGGGATGTCCTGGACAGAGAGGTACCAAGGTAAAGGCTTCAATTTTAACTTTAACATTCAAGTTATTGGGAATATGCTTTTTTATCATTATTATTATTATTTAATATAATGGTCTAAATGCAATTTCTTTCTTCTGTTCAGGGTTCTCGTGGGTATTCAGGAGAAAAGGTGAGTGTTTTTCTTTTTTTAAAAGTCCTCATTATTAGATAAAGCTGTCAGCAAAAAGGTTCATGCACTGATTACCCAACCAACTGTCACCATGTTGCAGGGTGAAATTGGAGAAATTGGTCTTGATGGCATCAATGGAGAGGAGGTAAGTGTGTTTTATATTAGTTCTTGTCATTCAATCCATTTTTATATCATATCGCTTCTTAGCTGTGTGGCAACTGAGTTCCACCAATGTCTTCATGTGGCAAAGACATGCATTTGGTTTATGCATGACTGTCGGCTATAATTGGCATCTGCGAAATGTTTGCAGGGTAAAAGTGGAGTGGCTGGACCCCCTGGAGACAGAGGACAACCTGGCAGCAGAGTGAGAGAATAGATGCAGTTTCAGTTTCACATTTTTGTTTCAACACATGTTTTATGTCATATAGTTTGCGTTGGTAAATGCTCACTAAATATATATTTGTTATATTTAGGGTGCCAAAGGTGCCAAAGGACAAGCAGGAGACAGAGGAGAATTGGGAATCAGAGGAGACCCTGTGAGTATTATGAAAACAAGTTATAGCGCCATTTATTAACAGTTATCTATAAATTTATATATTCTTTTACACATTGATACCTGAACTGATCAAGGCTGATTATAGAGTAGTATTATGTTTGTTATTTGTAGAGTGTTGGTAAATTTGTGTTTACATGTAGAGTAGTAACTTATTACCTGTGTGAATGAGTCATCATGTTAAAAGAAAACGTACCTCAACAGAGGCCAGCGGTAAAACATTACAGCAGCTGGTCCTTTAATATGTGATGGTCTATGTCCCTCCGTCAGCATGCAGTTGCTCTCCCATGCTTATTACATAAATAAGACCAATTTCTCGGACAGCTTTCTTTGAATGTAGCTGAAAGAAAAAATGTGACATCTGTCTAACAGGGTACAAGCGGACAAGACAACAACCGTGCAGGACCTAAAGGAGACCCTGGTGATGCTGGTCCAGCGGTAATGTCCCCCTGAACACCTTGTCTTGTTATAGAAAAGACATCCTGCTGATGCATTTTCAACATTAGCAGTTTGACATTACATTGCTGTTTGTATGGGTTTGTTTTACTGGGATATATGTTGTGAAATTATAGGGAGATCCAGGTGAGGATGGAAAGAAGGGAGGACCTGGTGAACTTGGAAGAAGGGTAAACAATTTCTGCCTCATGTTCATTATCTTTAACGTACTTGGCACAGTTTTTTGGTTACCAAGACTTATTTCTCCTCCTACTTTGTTAGGGAGGTGATGGCAGAAGAGGCCCACCTGGACAGGCTGTAAGTCCCTTTATTGGCGCTAACATACATTGTTTAACATTTATTACAGTAACTCTTTAGCTCTTGGCAGTAATTGTAAAATCCTGCTGCTTGTATGTGATTAAAGGGAATTCCTGGAAAGCCAGGAGCTGACGGTGTGCAGGGAGAGCCTGGTATTGGAGGATCTAGAGTAAGTTTGTCATTCCTTACACGCTATTTGGCAGATTATTCAGTCTATAAATACACTTGCCAAAATATGTATCATAGTGAATGTTGTCATTACTGTTAATACTTTTCTTGGCTGCATTAACAATATGCCAAATTGTTTTGACTGGACTGTGACTGGAGTATTTATCAATCTAAAAATGCATGTACATTCTTTACTCATGGGTTGAAAGTCTCGCTTTAACACGAAAGAAAGTTGTGCATCATCAATGTCTGGTTTGTCTTTATTAAGGGTCCATCTGGACCAAATGGTGCCCCAGGACCCAGAGGAGAGGACGGTAACCCTGGACCCAGGGTGTGTGAACCTGTTTGGTCCATTTTATCAAATAAAATCTTCAGCTATGTTTGTAACAGGATAAACCTAACTATTATGTCCTGTTTTTTTTGTTTTCTAGGGTCCTGGAGGTGACCCAGGCCCCGGTGGAGATAAGGGCAGAAGAGGACCTATTGGTCGCAAGGTACTGCATAACTTAGTGTGACTTATGTTCTTCCATAACAGGGTTGTTTCATTTATAAACACACTGGATAAAGCCAAGCTCTCTCACATTACTGGACACACATGTGTAGTCTAATGAAAGCACTATAAGAAAACATCAAGGCCCCGCTCGAAAAAAAAACAACATATGTGCTTAATTAAATCTGAAAAGTGACACGCCAACTTAAAGAAATATTTCCTTCTTAAAGCCTTGACACAGTACTTTGAGTACTTCTTTCTCTGTCTCATTCTCTATATCTCTGTGCTTTTGCAGGGAGAGCCAGGAGAGCCAGGACCTAAGGGTGTTGTTGGACCTCTTGGCCCCCGTGGAGAGCCTGTAAGGATGGAACCACATCTTTTTTGCATGAACCATAATGTAACACTGGTGAAAAATGAACAATATAAGAAATTTGCCACAATCAAAAACATCAGGTGTACATGGTCTTTATAATACAGTACACGGTTATAAGACTGTTGTCATTATAGTTATGGCCAAGAACAGGAGAACTCAAGATTAGCTTCAGGCTACAAGTCTCAGAAGCAGTTTTCTCACTGTGGCTTGTATATCTTGAAGATGCATGTGGTTTGTTTTTAGTTGGTTAGTGCTTTTGGTGAGGATTGTCTTATTCCCTGTGTTCTGTCTTGAAAGAGTACCATAACACAGCATAGTCACATATAACTGTGCATAACACTGTAATGTTGGGACAAAGGGTAGAAGAAGAATGTTGCTCTTGTGCAGTTGAATTAATAATCTCTCTATGAAAAAAAGATTGATGAAGCTGTTTTTCTCCTTGTTTTCCTTATAGGGTGAAGATGGTAGAGACGGGTTTGGTGTTGCAGGACCCAAAGGAAGAAGGGCAAGTGAATTGTGACACCTTGTTATGTAGGCCTATACATGTACATATACAACCTATTTGTGGTGGTCAGAGGGTTTGTCTTTTTCCAAACACACAAATAGAACTGATACAACTTTAGAATTCTGAATAGATTTATAAAAAGTGTAATATCTCTGGCCTGTTTCAAGAGAGAATTATCAATACAATACTGTTATGTTACAAATCTCACAGCACATGCAGTTATACAGTCATTCAATGGTACAATAATTACAATACTTATGTATGTATGTATTTTTCACCACAGGGTGATGAAGGCTTCCCTGGATTCCCAGGACCAAAGGTAATGGAAGACACTGACGCTTAAGTGAAATTTCAACAGAGGCTGCACAATGTAGCACTGTACAGTGGTTATTGGGCCTGCCTTTTGGTGTCGATTACTTGCTTTAATTCATTATACTTCCATCACTATAGGGAGCAGCTGGTGACCCCGGCACCAAGGGTGGACCTGGACCCATCGGAAATCGTGGACAGAGGGTAAATTTTCATACCCCCAGCTGGATTTGGTTGATGTTCAGCACATGTTCTAAATGCAATAGTATAGACTGGATGGCATCACTCAGCAAATCCTCCAACATGCAGCCTGTTCACGAGCATCACTCGGCACATACAGTGTGTTTGGCTAGATACACTAGAGGACTGCTTTTGAAGTTTTGGATCAAATATATAAGATGCATTCCTTGTAGTGAATTAGTGGCATGAGCATGCACATTATTGTTGTCACTTTTCAGTCTATGAAGGCAGTGAACCTTTAAAGAAGCTATTTGTAAGTTTTGTTAATGCCACATAGCTAACATTAGCATAGTAGTGGCGTTCAATCTGCCCTGAAGATGTAGCGCTGCTCAGAGGACGTATTAAAACCTCTTTTCTTGTAAACACAACAATGGCTGAAGCTCTTGTCAAGTGACAATCACCACCAACTGCTCCCAGCAAGAAACCACATTCGGCGGCAGGGAAAACTAACAGATAGCGCCTTTGAAGTCAAGCTCTTTTTTGAACTATTGACAGATAAATGGGCTTAAAATCAATTCTGTCAATTAATTTCTTTCCAGGGTGTCTCTGGGGATGCGGGTACACCTGGACAGAAAGGAGAGGTTGGATATCCAGGGCCATATGTAAGCATCTTCCAATTCTAAAGTTTTCTTATAAACCATGTAAATACTATATGAATGACATATTTGTGATTTACAGTATCTTCTGTATTTATTTAGTTTGTTTGTGCTTGTATCTTGACACTTACTGAGCAATGTGATATTGTTAAGTTTCTTTACATGATTTGATATAAATACAAATACAATACAAAAAGTGTTGTTATTGCCGGGTGTTTGTCCACTACACGTCCAGCTGTTAACACAATTGTTTACGCTCCCACAGGGTCAGAAAGGGCCGAGAGGACCAGGAGTTGTGGTCAGTGCTCATTTTTGTGTAAAAACATTTCATTGAATGAACAGAGAAAAACTATTTTCTGCCGGCAACATCTTTCTCCCCTCAACATTTGTCTCTTTGTCCCTTCAGCAATGTGACCTGGTCCAGAAGATTAGAGACAACTGCCGTGAGTATAAGTTAATAAAAAATAGCACAAAATGCCTTCCATGATATTGAAAAGTAATAATCTCTGTAATAATCTGTTGTGTGCAATTAAAATATCTTACCATGTTTTGTTTCCTTTTCTCTACCAGCTTGCTGTTATGGTAAGTACAAAAAAAACTGTTTTTTATTATATAATAACTGCTTTGTATGTACTGTATCCACTACTATACAGAAAATAAAACCTATGTGTACACTTTTAGGTAAGCAGGAATGCCCGCTCTACCCCACTGAGCTGGCCTTTGCCCTGGATGTCTCTGATGGTGTCACCCGTGCAGTTTTCAACAACATGCGTGACACAGTCCTGCGCCTGGTCAAAGACATCACCATCTCTGAGAGTAACTGCCCAAGAGGAGCTCGTGTTGCTTTGACCCTGTACAACAGCGATGTTGTCACTGAGGTCCGTTTCGCCGATGCATTGAAGAAGCGTGCTCTGACGCAGCGCATCGAGGGACTGCAGACCCTACAGACAGGCAAGAAGCGCAGTTTGGACACGGCCATGAGCTTTGTGGCCCAGAACACCTTCAAGAGGGTACGCAGCGGCTTCCTCATGAGGAAAGTGGCCATCTTCTTTGTCGGTGCGCAACTCGGTCAGGTACAAGCGGTTACTAATGCAGCTCTCCGCCTCCATGATGCTGGAATTGCCACTCTGTTCCTTGTCAACCGTGAGGAAAGAGCACTCGCCAGAGCACTGCAGGTACGACAAAGAAACAAATCACTTATCTCAAAGGGTAAATTTACAGCACAGCAGTTTGTGAGATATATTTACATTACACATTCTTTTTGTACACCAGGTCAACAACACAGCCCTGGCCCAGGTAATTGTCCTTCCCAACCCTGGAAGTCCACAGTATAATTCAGTCATCCAAAAGGTTATGAACTGCCATATCTGCCTAGGTAAGTACTCGTTTTGTACACTGATATTTACATTTGTATTTATTACTTGTTTTTCATTTTCACTGAACAATATTCATTTTTTAAAATATTGTCTGATTTCTGTTGTTAATGTTCATGAACGTTGTTCTATATCCTGTTGATTCTGTTTGTGTAAAGAAAATTCTGTGAGCATACAGAACTGTAATATATAACATATATGTCACCTATATTATTATTACATATATACATCCTCTGGATATATGAATATATAATTTTATAACATATATGAAATTCCCATAGTAAAAATTGTATAAGTACATACTTTATAAATATAGATATGATTAATTAAAAAAAAAAAAATATTAAAAAAATAGCACATTTCAGGTAAACACTCAGAGAAACCAAAAGGTGGGCAGGGCTTGGTGCATGGCTGAGAGCAGGTGACTGTTTTGTTGTGACATCACAAAGTTCCAGAAATCCTGACGGCTGGTTTTAAGGCTCAGTTTCTGAATACAGGCTGTGTGCATTTCTCTGTGGACTGAGGCTTTGATACTTTCACAGTATTAATATAGAAGCTAGACCTGCTTTATAATCAAACTACACATGGACAGCTACCATTAGACTATATGGGACCTTTGAAAATGAACACAGATTTTTACTTTTGGAAAAATAAGGAAAATAACGCTAATCATAACCTAATGTGACATCACATTACATTACATGTTTCTTTTTTTTTTTTGTCTTTTTTTAGATGTCTGCTCTCCGGACCAAATGTGTGACTATGTGCCACCACTGATCACCCGAGACAGGAGGTCTTCCACCACAGATGTGGACATCGACATGGCATTCGTCATGGACAGCTCTGAGTCCACCTACCCAACTGTCTTTACTGAGATTAAACGCTACATAGCTCAGATAGTAGAAAACCTACACGTGTCTTCAAATCCCACATCGTCCCTTCACCACGCCAGAGTGTCAGTAATCCAGCAAGCGCCTTATGAGTACCTCCACAACAAGACCGGCTCTCCCATCCGCGTGGATATCGGCTTGACTGAGCACAAGTCAGCTCAGGATATTGTCAGATTCCTGCTGGACAAAACACCGCAGTTAGAGGGTGGCCGGGCGCTGGCAAAGGCTATCGAATCAACAGTGGAGCTGGTGTTTGAGAAGGCGCCTCTCCCACGTGACAGGAAAGTACTGATGCTCTTTGTGACAGGAAGCGTGGAAGAAGAGGAGGAGCAGCTGGTGCGTATTGCCACTGAGGTCAAGTGCAGAGGCTACTTCCTGGTCATCATGGGTGTGGCTGAAAAACTGAGTGCTAGAGATACTCGCGTCTTGTCTCTCATGGCCAGTGAGCCATCAGACGTCTTCTTCAAAAGGCTGGACAGCATCTCGAGCTTTTATGACAAGCACCTTCAGACCTTTAGCCAGCTGCTGCCAAAGTATATCAGCAGTAAGTTGAAGACAGAGACCAGCATTTGTCAATCATCTATTATCTTTTCTGTGCCAAGTCCCTGTGAGTGACACTCTGTTTGTCTTTTCAGTTGAAAACGCTTTCTACATGTCCCCCGAGGTCTCCAAAAACTGCAAGTGGTTCCAGAGCGACCAGCCACTAAAAAACCCCTTCACATCATCACAGCAGCAGGAGTAAGTTTTGTGATATATATGTATATATTTTTGACACCATGTTATTGTTCATTGTGAGTTAATAGTTTCATTCACTCTTTATTGGTACATTTATAGGAAACATCAGAAGCATCATGAGAACCAGCAAGCAGTTCATCAAAGAAAGCACAAAGGTGAGATTGTGGATGTACTAAAATGAACTTATTAAAATGAAATACTTCTGCAGGCGGTTTCAGTGTAAGTGATGTTTGATTTGGACCGGTCATTTCTGTTTCCTTCACCATGAGCTAACCGCTAACACTGACTGCCCATGAATCCGCAATCAGCACTATTGTTCACACTCCTCTCAGACTGGTAGTTACATGTCTAAAAATGATGACCGGACATGAGAAGCAACATTATTTCATCCACCGCAGCGGCTGACTGACTCCTGTTTTCTCTGAACCTGTGATTTCATTGTGCCTCGACACCTCTGTCTTCTATCACCTCAGACGCAGATGAGCTTCACGTCTTCAATGTCACCTCCAGCGGCTTGAAGCTGCGTTGGAACAGCGCCGACCCCAAGCTCTTCGTCTACTTTGAGGTTGCGGTGACACGGTTGGCCGATCACGCCCTGGTACTGAAGACCAACGTCTCCGGCACTGAGCTCTCTGTGGACAACTTACAGAGTGCTCAGACGTATCATGTCGTGGTCACTGCCCACACTGCGGAGGGTCAAATTGTCTCTACCCGCAAAGGCATCGTCACTACCAGTAAGTCCATAAACACACCTACGCAAAGGTGCTGTAAGCTTCCTTTTTATCACACAAAATGGGATTGTTATTTAAAAAAAACAATGAGCAATGTTTCCCTGCCTTGTAACACAAAAGATGGCAGTAGACCAAACACGTAGTTTTGCAGGTAATATGATTTTTGGGCTTTTTTTGGGCAGAAAAACTGTGAGTGGTGGAGGGGTGTGGGTGTTTTTTCCAGTTACATCAGTCACTCCTCACTCATTTAAAAAAATCGAATTGTCTTGTCCAGTATTACCTAAGTGCTTTTTCGGAAATATGGGCAAAACATGTCGACTGGAATTATTCATAAGTGAATTTAGATGTTCAGAGTTTACATTTGGCCTCAAGGCTCTGACATTTAGTAGATTTTTACATTTAGATTTTGGATGTTTTTGGATGATTGTGTCACCAGCACAATCTTTAGTTTTTTACTCTTTCCATGCATTACAGCTTTTTGGTGGTTTTGTTAATCGTAAATAAACAAAATAAAAAACTAAAGGTACTCTAAATTCAAATTAAAACACTTTCCTGAATTAGCTCTCAAACTTTGCTGACTGCTTGTTTCACATTGACAGAAGCAGCAGAGCGTAAACCAGTCAGCCACAGGACCAGTACTGTAAATACCAAACCACTGGACAAACCAGAAACTGGTGAGTGACAGTGCATGCGAGTGTATGTATGTATGTGTGTGTGTGTGTGTGTGTGTGTGTGTGTGTGTGTTTAACTTTTATTCTGTAATTTTGAAGTTGTCTTTGAACTTTCTGCCCAACGTCAACGTTTTGTCTTCACTTGCCTGGTGCATTAAAGCTAAGTGTCTCTGTAGAGTTGTGTTTGGCTGGGTTTCCTAAGAAGAATGTAAGTACATAAGTAAAACCCGATGGTTCAACTCACAGAACATAATGTACTAAGCTGTAATTCAACAATATATAGACTGTTGCACAAATGTGTTGTTAATCAGCTCACTGGTGCATGCCAAAGCACACTGAAGGTCATTTAGGAAAACATATGAAGTCTACTGGTAAGGCTCAAAATGATCTTGGTTTGTAGGTTAAATCTTTTGCATAATGTGTTTTGACAAACCAGACAGTTGAGGTTGCAATATCTGTGTCATTCAGTTTACTTAGAAAACAGAAACACATGCACTTATTTGCTTTAGGAATAAATGCTTACAGCTGCCGACTTAAGAGACATGAGAACGTCTTCACTGGCTGTAAGCATGGGACGGTCAAGCTTCTTCACCTGCCCCGCTATCAGTCAGCTGTGATTATAAGAACAGCAATGCTGTCAGTGAGTGCAGTACTTTGATACTCCAGCGTGAGCACTAGCACGCTGCAGTTTAACACAATGCTGTTCCAGAAAGGAATCAGCAGTGAGGCTGCGAAGAAACTATTCCTGAGGTTGATTTATGGAAATGATAACATGCAGATAACCTGGACCACACAGCCATGCGGACGACTAAAAAGAACTAACTATGAAATACTAATGAACATTTAACAGTAGCTGTAGTTCTAACTAACTACCTAAACTTACACATTACCATTTTCATTCTACTGACAGCTTTTAATTTTCAAATGTAAAAACTCCCCAATAATCATATCAGCCTGACCCCTCTGTAGGATGCCATGTTGAATGCCAGTTCTTTTCCCCTCAGCACTTAGACTCATTTGACCCCATTAGACCACACATAAGCTTCTAATATGAATTTATCTGTTGTTTGCAACTTTTTAACAGCACACTATAACTGTATGCCTTGTGTAGTTGTAGATTTAATCATCCTCTCTCTCTGTGTATGTCCCCTATCACTACTGTTTTTTTGTTTTGTTTTTTGCATGTTCTAGTTAATGAGTTTGCAGACCCATGCTCACATGACTATGACCCTGGAATGCCGTGCAAAGACTATCAGGCTAAGTGGTTCTTTGACAGAAAGAACGGGATCTGTACACAGTTCTGGTATGGAGGTTGTGGAGGCAATGACAATAGGTTCGACACTGAGACCCTCTGCTTGAAACACTGCATGAGGTCAGGTAAGTGGTAGTTGTACCTGCCAGGCTCTGTTAGGGAATGTGCCGCTGTCTGGTGTGATAACAATCTAATGCAGCGTAGTATGAGCTTCAGCCCCAGACACAAAACCTACAACTGGCCTTTCACTAAACCCAACACCGCAGAACAGCGATTGTGCAACCACAGCTTACCAACCGTGACCAGGCATGGCAGGCCTCTCAAGCTTTGGTTTTCCCCACATGCCAAAATAATAATAAGAGTGAAACTAGTCTGAAGGATGGCGTCTTTTTTAGTCACCTTTCCAAAAGCAAAAGCAAAAGGACAAACATTTAAGGAATAAGTATACAGTGTCTTTATCTGCAGTAAGCTAGCATTATGAACAGGGGCAAGGGGAAATGCTGTTATTATTATCATTATTATTATATATGCATGGAAACCTATTGTGAGTTTATCTGCTCATAATGTTAGCAACTCTGTCCTGCTCTTTTAGCTTCAGCCTCACACAGTTCTTCCTCATCCTCAAAGCATTTTCTCTCTTTCTTTCCTTAAAAATGTAATGTCATTGAAGCATAAATCTGCCATTGATGTCCAATTGTGTTATTTAGAGTAATTTTTTAGACCATTTAAGGGTTATTTAACAGCATGAAAACATTATAGTTACATCAGTTTATCTAAAATACTCAATGGATCGTAATCTGGTGAGGATGCTGACTTTTAGTCTGGGACATACAGTATATCTGTAGCTTTAGTCATCATCACATCATGTTCCAGGCATTAAATCAAAATGACATGTGGCATGTTCATATTTACCCTTTTACAGGCTTTTGGTTTAAAACAAATCAGCTAAAAATAATAAAAAGATGGAAACAGTTTTCAGCCAACTCACAAATTTTTATTTGCTACTACTGCTACTGGCACCTGCAGTCTTATTTCCGATGTAGGTTTTTTATATTTTTAAGTCACATGTTTTGATTGGAAAGTAAAATCATATTATAACCTGTCACTGACCACATGAGGCACTGGAAAAATGTGTATAGCTACATTGCAGTGGACACCATTTTGGAAATCCTAATGATGGTTGTTCACTGAATAAAAGTCTCTAAGGTAAAACCTAATTTATTTTTAAATTTTTCCACAGAACCAGAACTTCAGCTCAAGGTGAAGCGGGGTGAACAGGTGGAGATCCTCCCGGCACCTGGTGAGATCTGATGTGCACTCGCTGAGATTAACAGGCCTTTAATAACATGAACAGTTTCCTGCGGACATATTTTGTCACTGTTCCTTTCTTTCTAACTTCCTCTTTTGACAACATAGCTGACTTTGATGTGGTCGCATATGCTAGGAAATATGAAAGAAAAAAGAAACTTCCTTCATGGTTTAGTTTTAAACAAGCAAACCCACATCCTCAAAACCTTTTCAGACCACCCCTAATGTTGGGTATACTGTATATCTGGACTTCAAGTGTTGCCATGTTATATGTGTTACATAATTCAATTTCCACAAAATGTGCTCATTTAGCAAAACAACAAGTCCTTTGTATTCAAGTACAAACCCACCCACCTCCTCCGCTGCCCCTCAGATGATCTAAATAACTGGAATGGATGGAATAAGTTAAAAGCCAAGCGCGGAAAAAAGAGAAGGTTATGCTTTTGTCACAGGAGTGAGCCAAGTCATAACCACGGACAAAATGAATAGAAGGCCTTGTTCACTGGTTCAATTGTTTCTCTGGCAGCTGAGCTCATACAGAGCAAGTTCAATTTGCCAGCGCCTCGTCAGCAGTGTAGTAAATTGGCTCAAGATATTCGAGTAATACAAAGTCTGCTCTAAACCAAATGCTCCATATGTTACGACTATGGAAGAATAAAAAATCTATCTTTTAGTTGCATGTGTTCTCATGTTCTCACTGATTGTTTTTCTTTGTCTCTCACAGCGGCCTTCACAGCCGTGGACATTTGCCAGCTTCCCAAAGAGGAAGGTACTTGTGCCAAGTTTGTCCTCAAGTGGCACTACGATGCCCCCAGCAAGACCTGTACACGTTTCTGGTACGGAGGCTGCGGTGGAAACCAGAACCGCTTCAACACACATGATCAGTGTGTGAAGGCTTGTGGAAAACCAGGTACATGCCATGTTCATAGTAGTATCAGTGACCATGTATTAGCAATGCACAGGGCACTGTCAAATGAAGAAAAACCAGCATGCTACAGCACGGCTTTTCCTCTGTCAACAGTACGTGTCATCAAGTTTTGAGAAATAATTTTTAATTGACAAACACCATTAGCAGTAACAAGCTGTATCCAAATAAAAAAAAAAAACCTTTAATGTGCTGTTCGTCTGACGTCTGTCAGGTGTGTACAGTTCCATCATATATACAGAGTTACAGAAAGGAAGAAGGAGAGAGAACACAAGAGATACAATGTATGGGCAACCATAAAAACTAAACTAAACTGAACTAAACTTGCTGTTTCCATAGCAACACATCCAATGAACATAGCTGTTAGCATTTGGCTAAACCTCACTGTTGTGTTTTTTTTAACTGACCCCCTACCACAACAACCTGACACATCTGCGTCTGTAGCTACACTCATTAGACAGGCTACAGATTTTACACTAACAAGAGCTCTATTTGGTAATTATAAGATACAGCATGACACAGATGAATAATAAAGAGAACTGAATAACAAAGATAACGGCGATAAGGACCTGTCAATTATGAGATACTACATCATCATTGTGGGATACAGAAATTATTATTACAAGATAAGGTGTCAGTGAATACAGGAGTGACAGTGTTACAGGAGTGCAACACTAACACTAACCACGTCTTTCCTTTCCATTCATCACCAGCATCCGTCAGCCAAGGAGTCAGTGCTGAAATAAGAACATAGGACTGAAGAGACAAACATGGCCAGTTTTTTTTACCTCTGTTTAGGGGATTCTGAGAAGAAACATCCAAAATGGCCGTGCTACAAAGATGCAATACCAAAGCAACGGTGGCTGCACTGGATCCACGAAAATGGACTTCATACCCAAAATTCTTGAAGTAGTCTTTTTCACAGCAAGAAGGAAGGCAACACGATTTGCTGCATGATTTGTTTTGACCTACTGGTGCTACATAGTATGTTTGTTTTACAGATGAAGTTTGTTTAAGTGCATTCAGTTTTGTAAAGTCAAGTTTTCTGGAACATCATATGAGTTTTCATATTTTTTAAAAATGCAGTTTTATAATGAAACAAGAATCGTATATGAATATCTTGGAACAGAGATTAGCAATAAATCAGTACATGCAGGCGTTACGCAGTGCAGTAATCTTTTTTATGTTGTGTTTTTTTTTTTTTTTTTTTACATTCCACATTCACATAGCAACATAGGCTTTTATTGATTTATGTTGTTTTCAAGCTCACTTGATTCCTGTTGAATCATTCCTTCACTATTTTTACAGTCACAGAATCCACAGCAGCGTTTACACAGGTCTTGTACGGTGGTGTGTGTATTTAAAAAGACAGTGACCAACTGCTTGGATGCAAAAAAAAAAAAACAATAATGTAACACAAAGTGCACTTCCGGAGCCACTGCCTCAAAAACACAAGTTCCGGCTGTTGAGAAATGGAATGTACTTGTCAAGCTGTTTTTTATTTTTGTTTTATCTGGTTTTATTGAAATTTGTGTTTCATCTGGGTGTAGGGGAAATAAAAATGAATCAGACTTTCTAATAAACATGAGCAACTGATTCTTTTCTTTCTTGTTTTGAATTAAGTCTTGGAGGCACGAAAAGGTCACAAAGAGTCAGAAGCACCAGAATATATTTGAAATCATTTCAAAGATGGCGCTCAAAGACTGCGTTAAAACAGATGCTAATGAAGGTCCACGTCATCTTTCATGTATATTATTTCTATACAGCAACTGGAAGAACTGGGAGCCATTTCTTGGAGTTCACCCAAGTTGCTTCCAGATAAGGTCTCAGTGAATACAACGTGCCTCCTTAAGACTATCCCTGGTGACGTAGGTATTTGGAGGTACTCAAATTTTACATTACTTTTATAGGGTAAATCCCCAATAATCTTCACAATAAGTGATTATATTAACTCACCCTTTGTGACCACCATATGTGAGGAGCAAACCTTTAAAACCTCAAACCAGCAGCAAATAAAAAATCTTTGGAGAGAACTTTAGAAATTAAAGTTACAAAGACAGTATTTATAATAAGCTACTACCCATTTCTACTGTGAAGGAAAACAGTCCTACAAAGTATGGAGTAATATCCCAGGACCTGAGAAATTAACATAACAAGCATACCATAATATCATAATACCATGCTTGGGGCTAGGGTTAGGATCATGTTTGGGAAATGAAGTCTTTTCATACAGTGTGATTAAGGGTATGCCTTGACAAGACATGGTGGTCAGTTGTTAATCTGATTCATCACAAACTGTAAGAGTCCTATAGATCACAAACGGTTGAAGTTTATATTCATTTTTTTCATGAACATTTTCAGGAATAAAAACACAAGAATAATCATACTGACTTCCCTCTGGTAAACACAAACAAATATTATATAAATATTAGACATAGAGATATTGGACAGTCTGGTCACGAGTCAAGAATTTGATGCTCCCCTTAGATTCTTGTTACAAATATTTTCTAATTTACAAACCAATCTGATAAAGTCACATTTCCCTGTGGAAAACTGGATCGATCATTTATCCACTGAACATTTTGGATGAAGACTTTGTTCACATTTATTGGCGAATGTGTCTACTTCATGTATGTTATGAACTCTTCGTTGCTTCAAGTGGATCTTGTCAAGTAATTACTGCTGCTCCCAGAAGAAGTTTGTGTCCATACCTATAACATGTTCACCTCCTCCAGGACCTGGGTCCTCTGAACGTTGTGGCGCATTAATTTGGGTGCTTCACAGAATCTGAAGGCCAGGCTGCAGCAACTAAAAGTAATGTGTTTGGGTGATATTTCATTTATAAAGTCAAACATCTCCAAGTTTATTACCAGTAAAGTTTCTGTCAAACAGTTGGCGAAGTGTGAATACCATCTAGAGTGTAAAGTGGGAAAACATATGTGTTTACACTACAAGTTTGTACAGCCAAGCAACAAATCAGACAGCAGGTAGATGTAAATATGTAGTATAAGTTTAACAATATGTTAGTTGTTAACAAGAACCATTATTTACATACAGAGGTCTACTTCATGTGATATATGCACTGATGACTGATGACAACCTGGATGCGAGTAGCCTGTAAAAGGTGATGATGACTTTCATTTTAAGTACAGTGCATGCACACGATGCACCCAGAAGTCTCTATAGAGTTTTATAAAGTTTTATACAGAATTCAAGCAGAAGTTTCTACGGACGGGTGATGCTTCAGACAGACAGGTCAACATAAAGTCATACCTTAGAAAAGGCTGTGGAACAGTAACTGATGGAGAACACGTTCTTCAAAAGAAATCAGGGCTTTAGCTGTTGAAGCCACTGAAGACATTGAAGTCACAATGTAGGAATATGTGGATAAACAACCTTAGGAGGCGCTTGTTTTACAATTACATTACTTATCTTAATTTCCCTTCATTGGAACTACTCAGCACAGACAGTGGTGTCCCCACACTTTTGGCCACATTGTGTGCATTGTATAGAAAGGTATAAGAATATCTGACAAGGTCTTCGGATAGGACAGAGTGTATAGACTCCAGTATAGATGCTTTTGGCTTTGGAGCCACAATTTCTTTCTTTCTTTTAAAATTATTTTTCACTGCATTCTGTCTAGTACATTGTACATATCTTTGTCCATTTCAATGGCCTCCATGACTTAAAGAAATTAACTTCCTGTCCTATTGGTGTGAAATTTTGATTTACCCATTCATAGCAACCACAGCAAGTTTGTTTTACTACTCAGTGGTGGTGAGTTTCATATGAAAACGTGAGTGTGTGTGTGCAGTGGTTATTGCTCATCATTACTCCTCAAACATTAAACGGTTTTCTTCAGCCAGTTTTACAGTCTGAAAACAAAACACTGCATATTGGCAATATAAAAATGACTATGTTATACAATTTACTCCAGGATTTGAAGTGTTTGACAGATACAGACGCCCTCTGAGAGATCAGACCTAAAACACTTGAAGCAAACAAGGTAAAGACACTATAAATGTGAGTTCTGCTGTCGTGTGATGAGGAGAAGATTAAATATTTGGTCAGTGAATTTAAAAGGCTAGGGGATTCACTCTGTCCTCAACCCAAACAAAACCTCCAGATGTCAGTGCTCCTGGGATGTTTTGTCAGAGTTCATTGTTTTGATAAACTCCCCTGATTTTCTCAAATACTCACCACTTCACTCCCCTTTTCATCGCTGCGTCGTTTCACACCACGCTCAACCGATTTTTTCCCAACGTGCAACACGAACAGTTAAACTAAATGTTAAACATAAATCATTGTAATGAAAACAAGGACTCACACATACAAAAAAAAAAAAAGGTTTACGCAATCTTTCAGATTAATTCTCAGAGTTGGTGTGTCGTGTGCAGATTTATGGAATTGAAGGACATTTCAATGCCATAGTATAAAATTATATGTGACAATCATGGCAAGAGTATGTGTTTGGCCGGTTCCTGTTGCAACATGTCAAGGCCCCCCTTGCAGAAAGTCAGGCCCACGAGAGATCATTTCCCCGATTCAGTGTGGAAGAACTTCTGACCGGCGTGAGTTGGAATAGGGATGAACTGGAATGCTGAATGTGAGCCAGGCCTTTTCACCCAGCATCACTAATGGACCTCACGAATGCCCCTGTGGCTGAATGGGAGCGGATCTCTGCAGCAGGGTCCAACATCTGGCGGAAAAAAGAAGTCAAGGCTGTTTTTATTAATGCCCGTGGCTTTGGAATGAGATGTTGAGCTATCGCATATGGCTGTAAAGTCTATATGTCCACATACTTTTGGCCACATAGTCCATGTTTTGAGTAGAACTACAGGCAGGTTCCCATTATTATGTGTGATCAGTGAAAAACATGACATTCTGATTTGCTTATGCTTGCTTTACACACTTTGCTGTCAAGCCTTTAGTTAGTGTGGGACTCAGTGTTTGAATGTCCCACATCACATACAGTTGAATCCAATTAGCATATTATAACTTCACACAAGAGGACAATTATTCAAATCCAAAACCCTTCAACAACTGCTCACACTTAGTGGTGAGACGTGACATATTTACACCAGCGCTGACTCTTTCTCTCCGTGGGTGGGAATTTGTACTTTTAGACAGATGTGTTAAAGCCTCAAACAGCTGTATCTAGCTTGGCAATGGGTGTAATAGCGTGCATTCACATGTGCACACAGCAAACCTCATTTCATATAGTTAATATACACCTACATGATGCACTGTGTAGTATGTATCCAGTTGGACTTGATCAGCAACACACTTTTCTCAGCCGTCCCTGTATTCACTGTGAGCTGTGATGGCACATTGTGCTGCACAAATTCATTAAGTCTGTGAAAGCTGATACAGTGAACCACCAACTGTTGCTGTCATCACTGCTCCAAAAGCCATGTTAGCGTTGAACATAACAGAAGGTCTTTTCAGATACTTTCTTGCACATGAAATTTTTTTTACAAAGGAAAAACTACAATCACCTCCTCATGGTTGTTTGTCTCCGCCAACCCACCAAGTCACAGGAAACATGCTCACAATCTCTCCTTCCTGAGCTACAGCAGTGAATAATGGATATAAATAAATAATATATATATATATATATATATATATATATAGATATAAAAAAAATAAAATCACTTGATTTTATCCTTATAGACATTTGAGTTCATTTGTGTCACAGTGACCTTGACCTTTGACCTTTAACCAACAAATAATAATCATCTAATCAGTTCACCCTTGAGTCCAAGTGAATGTTTGTAGCAAATTTGAATAAGTTCTCTCAAGGTGTTACTGAGATATCAAGGGAATCGGCTGGACGGACAACATGAAAACATATGCAAACATAAAAAATCCCCTTTCCAGCAGCAGTAAAGATCACTACTCATCACGTTATATTGTGTTTATTTAATCTGTACGAACTCCACTGTGTAAAAATGTCAATTTATGGTTCTATCAAAGTTTCTGCTGGCTGCCTGACAACCTCGCATTGAAAACTTCTGGTGACGCTATCGGACAAAAAAGTTACCTCAGCTTTTGTCAACTGGCAACATAATGCATTGGACAATCAAAAGCACAGTGGAGCAGTGGTTAGCACTGACGACTGACAGCAGCAAGAAGGTTATGAGTTCGAACCTGCCAGCCAATCAGGGCCTTCTGTATGGAGTTTGCATGTTCTCCTTATGATTGCCCGTACTCCAACTTCCTCCCACAATCCAATAATCGGCAACACTAAATAGCCCGTGGGTGTGAATGCTTGTTTGTCTCTATGTGTCAGCCCTGTAATAGACTGGCAACCCCCCCCCCCCGGTAAAGCACTGGTATCTGAGGTAACACGCCACCACTAATGCAGACTCTTGCTATTCTAACGCAGGGTTTTTATTTTCGGTCCAAGTTGACATGTTTTAGAAGTCGATCTTGCTTAAATGCACGCATCATTTTCAGATTTGTTTGATGTAACACTCTATTAGGTGTAGAGTACGTGGAGTAACTGAAAAAGAGAGGGAGAGAAAAAAAACGTCCTTGTCCTCTGTGCATAACAAAAAACAGAGGCCACAGCAACTGGCACCTCTGTGTCAGAATTTCCACACTGAGCAGGAAGTGACTAAGAGCAGCTCACGGCGGTACACTGCCGAGGCATTCAGCTCCAGCCAAGGCAAACCACCCTTTCTCTTCCAACGTGCAACCACACAGCAGAATATGAACTCAAACAAATAACCTCAGCTCCATTAACCGATGCAAATCATCATGTCGGTGATGGATGGGAGGTGATGAGAGGGTCATAGAGAACATGTGAAATAACGAAAAGTCCTTCTCTTCCTGTCCTAACGAATTCATGCTGCCCTTTCACTACTGTCTTTGTTCTCTATAGACTATTTTATTTCAAGGATACAGTTTTTCTCAGTATCTGTTCCCCTTTATTGAAGCTTCCTCTGTCAATAAATTGGACATTTATATTGATACAGGATTATATTGCATCTATTGTCTGGGCAGTCTAGGCAAACTCTGGACTCTGGACATGGTTTCATATACTAAGACACTGCAGTCCAGTCCACTGTAGATCTTTGATTTGGTTTGATTTGGGTTTTCTGATGAATAAAAGAAAATTAGACAAATTATGTTTTAAATTTTTTAATCTCCAGAAATCAACACACATTTAACTAGATTCTCATTTGAAAGAATGCAGAAATGTGATGGTAGAAGTTGATCAAATTCTACATATTCAAATTGTCTGCTTACAAAATGAGTAACACGTGCTAATTCTCTTCTCTGTGGCTGATTGAAGATTGCCTCAACTGGAAAACCATCTGTTTTACTTCTCTCTAACTTGCAAACTGGAACGATGTCCTCGTGTGCAACACATTATCAGGAGTCATTTAGACAATTGGGGCTGTCATTGCTTCCAGTTCACTGATCAGGCTCCTCTGGTTCTACCATACGGTGCCTTTACCGAACCGGTGGTTGTGTGGTATATTTCCACAAGCGGATGATTCATGTAGGACCGTAGTAGTGCCAGTGTAAACATTGTTGGAGGGAATGCCGTTGGTTGCTGAGCTTCAGGCCACAAACTCAAACTGCTGAAATCATTGAAGAACGTGTGGGTTCTCTGAACAAGGCTGGAGAAACTTTGAAAACCAAAGGCCTTTGGTTTCATCTGCATGAACTGTTTTTGAAGATGAGTGAAATAATAATTGGGGGTTCAAACTGTGTTTTGATGTTAGGAAACCCAAGGAAAGGAGCATTTAATGGGGCCTTGAAGTTGAAGCGATCTTCTTTGTGAACGATCATGTAGCTGTGGTTTGTTCGACTACTTTCCAATTGATGAACTTGGCAAGGTTAAACAAGGAGCGTGGGAGCTCTGCTTCATCCCTGGTGGCTTCGTGCTGTTTGTGGCCAAAAGAACAAGGGGAGGGGAAAGGGGTGAGGATTTTTTACTGCTGTAGTCGTCCCATCTATGACTCACACCGCTGGCTCTACATCTTTCCACAAGAGCTATTAAAAGTCAGGGGCCTGTAATGACTTTCACATTGAGCAGCAGAGCTGTAAATGCACTGCCCCTAAGTCATAGCAGAAAGCACCAGCAGAGTCATCTCCTCCTCCTCCTCCTCCTCCTCCTCCTCCCACTGTTTCCTTTGGCTCTCTTGGCCCAAACCAGGCATTCTGTGGCATCCCCAACATGCTTGCCCATTCATGGTCAGGATAACTGCTGAGCTAGCAGTCTGCAAATCTTCCTGGACCAGCGAATGTTGTACGCTGCCAAGTTAAATGTCTAACATGAAAGGCCAAAGAGATCTGAGAGAATATAAGGAGCAAAAGTTACTTAACTCCTGGAATTTTCCATTTTGTCCTTAAAAATGTTATAATTTTGGGGGAGACAGAAGAACCACCAGGGGCTTTATGGTTCACATTGACTGTCACAAAACCGAAGACTTGAGGAACAATTCTTTATAAGGCCTATAATTAGTCTCATGTAATTACACTCAGTCCAGTAAATGTAACAAAATTTGCTGATTTCAAATTTAGTATGAATTTTGTCCTGTAAAACGTTTGGAAACATATTTGCTCCTGACAAACATCATATTATCCAGTATTTCTCCAGTTTTAAGAGACTTCCAGAGCTGGTATTACGTGACAAGTATCACTGCAAGCTGCTGCAGGAGATCTGAAAACATATCTGACCTTCCTGGCTGGGTGGGGGACAGGTTTGACTGCGTATCAACCACACAAAGGGACGTCTTCTTCTGACAGTAACTGTTTAAGCTTGTAGGCCACTTCAGGCTTCTATCTGATGCAGATTCAGATTTTATTCCAGGGGTAAAAGTGTTACATAATCCAGACATCCAGAAGTCAAATAAATCACCCTCTTGAGATACACTTGTTCTGGCACATCAGCTGCAGCCCCCAGGACCTGTCCACCCCATGTGTGACTTGTACAGTGTTAACAATAAAATGAATAATGACTGAGTTCTATTTACTGCTTCAGTTTCAGGGCCCTGGTGTTCATCCTGGCTCACTGTCAAACCGTCATGAATCTGGGAGACATGAATACAAGAACAAACTCATTGTTAATGTTATTAATGACACCGGTGACTGTCACAATGGACGCTCTGTCTCTGTGTCAGTGATGTGCATATACATACAAATATAGACCACAGATCTAAAATATTCAAAACTCAAGGTTAGGTCAGTTGCAAGCCTTTCCCAGAACTTTCAACCAAATACCATTGCCTTCTTCATAGGCTAGTGTCTGCCCACATGCAAATGTAATGCAATGTGTGTATATATACAGTATATATATATATATATATATATATATATATATATATATATATATATATATATATATATATACTGTATATACACACACACACACACACACACACATATATATATATATATATATATATGTGTGTGTGTGTGTGTGTGGGTATATATATATATATTAAAGAGAGAAATTAATAAGAAAAACATATACAAGCATATAGAATTGTATATGTTTGTTGTTTTAATAAAGTTTCCTATATTAAATATATATTGCATTAGCAAATATGGTTGCAACATGTTTCATCATAGATATTTTAATACATGTACATATACAAATGTTATTTATATCTTCATATATCTGGATATACAGTATTTATGTGATAATAATATAGCTGACATATGTGGCAACATCTGTTGATATATTTCATATATTACGTTTCTGTATGAGTGAATAGAAGTGTGTGTTCCCACATATGTATTGAGCTCAAAAGCTGGTTATATACTCAGTCTGTCCAGTTTTGCTGCTGTGGCTGCATAACAACAGCTTCTCAGTCAAATTTGTTCAGGTTTCCAGAGTTGTGTTGGATTATGTTAATCACGTCATCCAAATGTAGGAGCAGTTGTTATACTGCTCATGCATTATAGCCAACGTAGCGAGAGCCTGTTCACACATAGTGTTGATGAGAGTGTGGCAGGACTGGCCAACAATTACAAATCACCTCTTTCACCCGTTTAAATTAGCAGAACAAAATGACAATATAACAATATGAAACGTCCAACACCGACATTCTTTATCTAAAATGTCAATATTAAAGTGCTTCTAAGCTGTTAGTGGTTGCAGTCGGTTTATTTTTTGCAATATTCCAAATTACACTGTATTTATGCTCCGTAAAACCGCCTAAGTAAATTATTTTAACAGTCTATTATGACATACCAGTCTCTCTCCACAAAATCTACATTCACACTCTGTTAAATTATCTGCATGTAGTTATATCACACTAAAGTTTCCAACCATAAACAAAGAACAGAAGTCTGTGATTATTTGCCATTTTCTTTTGTGGGTGATTTTAAGGCAAATGCACAAATTAAAACCATTGATGTACATTTGGCCTGAACAAAACCTATTAATTATGATAATGAAGAAACTTTTAACAATTCACCACAAAGTCTGAAAAGTAGTTAGCACAGAGGACAGGGATTTCTAGTCTGTTCCCACTGACTCTGACTCCTCGAGGCCCCTGACCTCCAGCTAAGGTGACGTCATCATTGCTGGAGGGATTCAGCCTGAGCGGATGAGATTCAAAACACATTCTGATAAGAGGAGTCTTCTCTGGCTGCATTCTTCAGATTCTCCCGAGGCCGACAGATGTTTTCACTCCGTCATCCTTCAAGTTTGTGTAGAATTTGCTGAATGTATGAATGAACATAAACCTGCAGGTTAGAAACTGATTTTCAAGGAGGAAATTACATTATTCAACTGTTCTACCTGCTGATGGGTGCATATAAAACATTCAGTTGTATAGTGATGTCACCGTGTTCCCAGGATTCAGCAGACATTTTGGCTTGTCAGTGGGAAAAGCACTTTGACTACTATTTATGTCGTGTCCAAGAGCACTGCTTTGTGTTCAGCGTCATCTGTGTTTCGAGGTTCAAGAATTGTGAGGCTACAGTAGAGAGACGTTTCTCTAATGAGTCTGTAAATATCTTCAAGGTTGTGTTGGGTATCTTTAAATATATATATATATATATATATATATAAACAGAATCACAGAGAATTTGGCTCCATCTCAATCATTCATTCATCACTCTTCTTTCAGTGTCTCCTCAAAAGTTTAGGGGAACACACCTGTTACAAGAGCATGTGATTGATAGCTTTAGATTGAGATGTTCAACAGTCACATATGGATGTAATGTTTGTGTGTCCATGTTCTCTGGTTTTTCCGCACAGCTGTTTCCTCTCAGGGCTGGGTTGGCGTGCACTGGCTGTGTTTGATCGATATTTCCCTCGTTGTTTTCTTAGTTTTCTAGCACATGTGGCGGGTTTTCAACATATATCTGTGTCATGGTTTTTGCTACATGAACTTTGTTAATGGTACATAATTCCCAGCACAGCTCTGGCCACCCATACAGAAATGTAATACATGACATACAGTATATGTCCTTTTATCAAGAGTGATGTTGCCATATATGTCACCTATATTTAAATATCTAATTCATGAAGTTTAATAAAAACAACATACATAAAAATCTATATTCTAATATATGGTTGTCCTGTTAATTTCTCATAGATTTGAAACATGTCTATCTTCACATTCTTGGAAAGTGGTCTCAGACTGTTCACAGGCTTTGGGATGGATATATATTTACAGGTGAAACTCAAAAAATTAGAATATCGTGCAAAGGTTCGTTTATTCCAGCAATTAGATTTACAAGGTGAAACTAATGTATGACATAGGTTCATAACATGCAACTCAAGATATTTCAAGCCTTCATTTGATATAATTTTGATGATTATGGCTTACAACTTATGAAAACCTCAAATTGAAAATCTCTTTATTTGTAATTAGAATATCACATAAAATTAATAGAAAGGGGATTTTAAACAGAGAAATATTGGCCCTCTGAAAGGTTTAAATCTTGCATATGTACTTAGTACTTGGTTTGGGCCCCTTTTGCATGAATTACTGCCTCAATGCAGCGTGGCATGGATGCTATCAGCCTGTGGCACTGCTCAGGTGTTATGGAAGACCAGGATGCTTTGTTGTTCGGTCTCATGTCTCTCATCTTTCTCTTGGCAATGCCCCATAAAATCTCTATGGGGTTCAGGTGTGGCGAGTTTGCTGGCCAATCAAGCACCGTTATCTGATGGTTATTTAACCAGGTTTTGGTACTTTTGGCAGTGTGGGTGCCATATCCTGTTGGAAAATGAAGTCAGCATCTCCATAAAGCTTGTCTGCTGAAGGAACCATGAAGTGTTCTAAAATCTCCTGATAGACAGCTGCGTTGACTCTGGACTCAATAAAGCACAGTGGACCAACACCAGCAGATGACATGGCTCCCCAAACCAACACAGACTGAGGAAACTTCACACTGGACTTCATGTATCCTGGATTGTGTGCATCTCCATTCTTCCTCCAGACTCTGGGAACTTGGTTTCCAAATGAGATGCAAAATTTGCTCTCATCAGAAAAGAGGACTTTGGACCACTGAGCAACAGACCAGTTCTTTTTGTCTTTAGCCCAGGTAAGACGCTTCTGACGTTGTTAGTGGTTCAGGAGCGGCTTGATAAGAGGAATACGACATTTGATGCACTAACTCCAGCCTCGGTCCACTCCTTGTGAAGTTCCCCCACACTTTTGAATGGCCTTTTCCTGACAATCCTCTCCAGACTCCAGTCATCCCTGCGGCTTGTGCACCTTTTTCTTCCACACTTTTCCCTTCCAGCTACCTTTCTATTAATGTGCTTTGATACAGCACTTTGAGAACATCCAACTTCTTTTGCAATTACCTTTTGAGGCTTTCCCTCCTTGTGGAGGGTGTCAATGATGGGTTTCTGCACAACTGTCAGGTCAGCAGTCTTCCCCATGATTGTGAATTCTACTGAACCAGACTGAGAGACCATTTAAAGACTCAGGAACCCTTCACAGGTGTTTTGGATTAATTAGCTGATGAGCGTGTGACACTTTGAGCCTATAGTATGGCCTATATGTAGGCTACATATATTACATTTGCATAGGTCCAACCCAAGCAGAGTTAAAAGCTAACAGGTCGTGTGGAGGCTGCAGTTGTAACGCAAGTGCTACTTCTTATCTTATTCCCAGGAATTCCTGTGAACCTGCATCTCCTGGATGCACTTAGTGCTTACACCAAGCCCCGCCTCTGAGGGTTTAGTGTTCTCACCCACGTGTAAGTCACTGTAACAACCCTAGTGCTGTTGTACGGTGTGCTGCTCTCTCTCTCTCTCTCTCCCTCCAGGTACCGCTCCCCCTCCTAATGGGAGAAGATGGGCTGCACGCAGCTGCACCCACTTACTAATTAGCGGCAGGAGTCATAGTGGAGAGAGGGAGCTGAGTCGGGGCCAGTGGCCCAGTGTGTGGCACCGACATGGCTGTGTGGGTGTGCATGTGTCTTACTCCTTGCCGTGAAGGAGGGTGCTTGGTGTCCCGATTACCTGTTTTCTTTTGTTCTCTGATTCCTGGTTGTTCAGGGTTTCTCAGTTATTTGCAAACCAGCGCTTTTAGTTAGTTTTTAGTTTTAGTTACTTTTCAGTGATTTAGTTGTGTTTGAGTTTAATAATAAAAGTCATTAGTTTTTCCCTCACACATGGTTTTGCTTCCTGATCTTTCTTTCCTTTGCACATTTTTACATTTATTACCTCCCCTCATCCCCTGGCCCCATCGGAGAACGTAACAGCCGCTTTAGATAAAAGCCAAACGAGTAAATGTAAACATAAACATAAAAGTAAATGAAAACGTAAATGCAAAAACCACCTGTGAAGGTGTGCCAGGACTTTAAGGCTGCAGCAACTAAATGAATGACCATGAGCTCTCAGACAGGTGGGTGTGTGAAAGGTGACCACACAGACACTTTGTCTCTGTGCAACAAGATGCATTGGAAACTTTAAAAGCAGCCTGACATATGTGGCCTTTATGTAGAGTGGTTCTTCAGTGGCCTCTGAAAAGTTCAACACACTTCAGACAAACACAGGCGTGGCGGATTTCGTCACTTCAGTTTAGTCAGTAATTGCAATCACAACAACGAATTGACAACTGTTTTAAAAAATCTGCCACCTTCTTTTTCTCCGTTTCCCGCTTTTCCCCACTTCAAGCTGTGGCGGTTTAATTAGATAGCAATAACAGTGAAGTTAATTTCCTGCCTGAGAGGAAAACATTCTTTCCACCCTAAGTCAGCGGCGTGAAACATGCTCACACAGAAGATGATTTCTATTAAATGAAAACAAGGAGCGGGTGCTATAACATTACAGGTCAGAGAGGATATCATATAAGTAAGTTAACAAATTAAACTCTGCGACAGGTTGCCTTAGTGACCCTGCCTGTTCACAATGGGATGTTCTATTATTCACAAATGGAAACAATCATGCCAACAAAGAAGGGGGATACTGGCACAGTAAGAGTAGAGAACAACAACAGCTTTCTTCTGAGCTGCTCTCCTGGCTTTACAATATCAACGCTAGCTTGCCAACCTGCGCAAAGTCACATGTCTACATGCCTTCTGGAAGTGGTTTTGTTGACTTGTTGTATAATAGAATCAGCCTGCAGCCCAGATTTGAGCTTGTATTGAATTTCCTAAAGCAAATTAAACGGCAAGCTCAGCTATGTTTTAGAAGCTTTGCATCTTCTCTTTATGGCCAGTGAGAAAGTTTCTCCTCGTGCGGACAAAAGAAAGTTTCAGAAGCTGAAGTTATTCTCTGTTTCTTCATGATGACACGTTTCATGTTTTTTCTTTACATGTTCTCACACATAATGACAAGTGGATAAAGGAAATTTCTCCTCCACCAAAACAATAAAAAGCAACAAATTTTTTAATTAAACATCTTAACGTTTCCAGATTTTGCTTCTTTGGGACCACTGACACTGTGGTGACAGAAAAACAACCTGCTTTGAATAATAATCTGTGTTCGGTTTGTTTTCCACAAATTGATGTTTTTGTGGTTTTTCTAGTTAAAATCATTAAAATTACACCCACGTCTCTTTTCTCACTGAAAGACATCCAAACTAGTTGTGATGTCACAAATCATGTTCGTAGCCATACACAAATATAATGTACATAAATTGAATTTCCATATATAAAAGACAAAACATATACGTTAAAATTGGAACAGTTTCATAACAAAACAAAAATGTCCACCCCATACAAATATGTATGTTTATGTAGACATATAGTATGTTATATAAATATATATCCATCCCAAAGCCAGTCAATATATGCTGAGACCACTTTCCCTAGAATGGGAATATAGACATGTTTAAAAAAATCAATGAGAAATAAATAAGGAAAAAAAAACCCAGCACGACCTGCTGCTGGGACCGACCGCTCCCCTGTGCTGTGTACAGTGGGAGTCTACACGTGCCAGCTCGGGCCATTTCGTTCACTTTATTGTTTTTTTGTGTTTTTTGCGTTCACAGATCAAATCTGATAAAATCTGTGAACGCAAAATTGATGTGTGATTCAAACAAACTCTCACATGTTGTCTCAGCTGCAGAGTTTCACAACACGCGCTCGTATCTCGTGCAGCTGTGCCTCTTAAACTCAGAGGAGGACAACTTTACTTCAGCTCCAGTGGAAAAATATCAAGCACAGTCTGATAAACTGCTGATTTACTGTATGTCACTGTGTGCAGAACTGGAGTCAGCTCTCAACTTGGTTCTTAAAGGAATTGTGTTGAAAACCTAGTGGAATGAAAATAGTTTCAATTTTATTTCAGCCGTAGTTCAGTTGATTTTTTTTCAGTATCATTTGTGAGCCTGTACCCTACAGAACGTTTTCTCTCACCCTGCACAGTAGCCAATAAAGTTCTCAGATTTGAAGTGACACACATAGTAGGTCAATAGCACCAGAGTCAATTTCCTGCAGGGGGAAGCTGGATCTGTGACGTTGAATTTCACGATGGATCCTGTGGTCAGGAACAGCAGGAAAACCTCCACAACCTTGGGCTTAAGGAACCTCCCTGGTTTTATCTTTCCCAATTAAGTAGAAAGAGAGAGTAGAAATGGGACTCAATGTTGGGAGAAGAATATCTGACCTTCCTGTGTGAAAACAAACCAAGTGTACATTGGGTCAGTGTGATGTGGTTTTACACAACGCCACATTCCTGGGCTTTGCCCGGTGACTCGGTACGTTCAAATATCCAGAGAATTCAGAGAAAGTGAAAAATAATAACATGGGAGCGCGCTCCAGAGGCTCCTTTCAAACCACAATGACATGTTGGGATTTATCCTTCGGGAGCGCAGGCACATGCGGTGCAGGATGGTGAGTTGAAGACACTTACAGTGCATGGACGAATGGTGTAACTGGGTAAAGCACAGAAGTCTACTGGTGAGCTTTTTTACAAATGAAGCTCAGAATCAGTTCAATCTTTATACTTCATTTATTCACAATTCTCTCTCGCTCTCTCGCCCTGCTTCTTCCAATCAGCTGACTATGGGCCTTTTCAGTAAACCAATGAGATTTTGCCACAATCTCTATCAGCCAGTCACGCAGCTGCTGTCAAACTTTGAATCTGTTCTCCTTTCTTCTGCTGTCAGCTGCTGCGAGTCCACTCCTCATCACATCCCTCCCCTTCCCATCACTAGTGTCTGTAGACCCCAGGGCGATGACATCACGATGGGCTCCAATCACCATAGACTCTCACATCTCTCCCTTTTCTTCTCTTGTTTGTGCACATGGCAATATAAGTTTTGTTTTATCACTCAGAATGACGTCTCTCCTGATTGAGTGTTTGGTTAGAGCTTCCTAAAGGACATGTCATTCTACATGTTTATTGTTGTTGATAAATCCTGTTTGCGTCTCATTACCTTCTGTGGCGTTCACTCACTCCTAATGAAGATTCATTTTAAATCAAGACTTGTCTACTGCAATGCTAATGGCCCCTTAACATCCATTTCTGGTTTAATGTATTAGTTCAGGAAGGTTAACGTGAGAATATTTGCTAATCAGCACTGAATAGAATGAATAAAATGTCTTTATTTTCTTTATTTGTCATTGCACAGCTAAGCAACAAAGTTTAGTGCATCTCTGTTTTAGTAACGATCCCTTTTTTTCTCCTCTTCCTGTCTTCCTGTACCTCACTGCCGTTCTTTTCCTCATCACTGATTGGCTCTTGTTTTCACCCTTACAACCTCTCATTTACCTGACTGAGTTTACCTGGTTTATTTAAAGACTTCACTCCAATTCATTCATTCTTTTTCAGCTTTTGCGTGGGCCAGCAGTTCTAGTAAGAGTTCTTATACTTTGTCCATGTTAGTCTCTGAAAACTTTATTTATTCTTATTTCTTCAAGATGGACATATGAGATTATTTTGATTTATTAAGTTTAATCTTTAATCTCTTTTTGTTTCGTTTCCAAAGCAGCAGCCCATGTGTGTTTCCCCCTCATGTTTATAAATACAATATTTGAGAATAAATCTTTGTCAGAGGATTGATGTTTCATGGACTTTTCCTCTCCACATCCTAACCTGCTGCCCACGATAGCTCACTTTTTCTGAACTTCCTTAACATCCGCAGTGGCACAAACGTTCAGGATAAAAAATATAAAAGACAAAACAAATGCACAATAAATTGCATAAATGGCATACACGTGAAGTATAAAAACAGATGATTAATAGTCTGTATTGCACCACTTGTTAGAGTTCAGCAGTATTATTGCATTTAACCAAGATATTATTGCACAGACTCAGCAACTATTGTAACATTTGAGTTTTTTGATGGCACTTGAGTATCCACTTAATGGAGCTTTAGCGCCTTCCGGAGGGCAGCAGAGTAAAAGAGGTGGTTGCCTGGGCCTGATGTGTCCTTGATTATGTTTGTGGCTCGACGTAGGCATCTTAGGCGCGTCGTAGGCGCCCTCTTCACTGGGGAGGTTTGTGTTGACGGACCATGTGAGGTCCTTGGGAGGTGTGTGGGCATCTGGAATTGGAGGCTGATCTCTGTCCTCCATGTTTCCTCTGATGCGCAACAGAGCAGGTTCTTCCTCCTGTTTCCTGAAGTCGATGATCAGCTCCTTTTTTTGTTTCGGAGGTGATGAGTTCCAAGTTGTTGTTGGAGCACCATTCTGCACACCTCACCTCAGACTCGTGACCGCTGTGCATCAGTCCCACCTCAGTGGTGTCATCTGCGAGCGTAATGATGGTATTTGAGCCGTGGGACATTGCGCAGCAGAGTCATGTGTCCCCAGCCCGACAGTCAGACGGTGCACAGTTCCTCTACAGTGTGTTCTTGATAATAAAGGAAAATGTCACAATGTGTGACAATGTGTTTGACTGATGTGTTCCTAATGTCTGCTCCTGATTATGGTGATAGTGTAAACACGTATGCTTCTCCCCCCACCCTGAAGCCTCTTGACTCCGTGTATCACGGCGCACTGCGCTTCATCACAGGTGACACTTTCCTCACTGAACACTTGCATCCTATATGAAAAGGTGGGATGCTCCTTAACAAATAGAAGGGAACAGCATTGTATGTTCATAAGGCTGCAAAAACTGCCGGGTTATCTCTGCTCTCTGGTTACATTTAAACACACGACACACTTACACACACAAAGTCAGGTCACAGAACATTTTAACTTTTTAAACTTCCTACCTCTTACTCACGCTGATCCCAGAAAACTGGTTTCAAATACTGTACTGCAAACAGATGGAATGAGCTTCAGAAAATATGAAGTTACAGATTCTTAAATGTAAAAATGTTTAATGTATGTCTCTGAATGATCTGTGTCCATTTAAATACTTGTAAATGTATGTGTCTCTGTATAAACCCGACAAAGGTCTCTTGAAAAAAAGATCTCGATCTCAATGAGACACCCTGTTGAAATAAAGGATTTAATAGTTTTTGGGACAACAATGGAGCTCTGTGGCACAGAGGAATGAGACACACACACTCACACACACAAAAATGAAAACAATGCTTGTTAGTAGACTCAGTTCACATTTTGTTTTGGTCTTTTACAGGAGTCGTCTCTACAGCTCAACTTACTGCCACCTGCAAAAGTTGACAGGGCGTACAGAGAACTGACCCAGGACCTTGTGGACTGTTTTTCTTTCTTTGTGCTGTTCACTTTGCTGCTGTGATGCTGGAAACTTCCCCCACTGTGGGACTAATAAAATTATATCTTATCTTTTCTCATGATCTGTTGAAAAAGGGAACAAATAGAGAATATCATTCCATTCTACACTCTTCTATGAAAAGCAAAAAAAAAGCTAAATCTTTCATTTGAGGAATCATGGCCTCCAACAGAAGTCACGCTAATGACTGAAATCGACAGTTGGCGGGGAAGAGTGATGTCGTTATTCCAGCTGGCTGAGGCTGACTTACTGCAGGAGTTATCTCTGTCTGTCACATTCTAATACCTTCCAAAAATATTATGTAACTCTGAAGTGAGTCTTAATTTGAAAAATGTTTTTGGCATAAATGAAGATTTATATTTAACTTTGTGTCTTTTTGAAATAAGAGCAGACTTAAAGGCCTTCTGAAATGAAAACATGCTTTCACGTGTCCTAACTCTACCCTTCATTTTCCTCACTTAATTTCCTCTGCAATTACAAAAAGTCTAAAAGACGACGTACCTGCAGGAGCAGGACATGAATGAAGGTCACATAGTGGCCTTATAAAAGACCTATTCAGTTGTGGCTGTGAGTAGCACCCTTAAAGCCAAGTCAAGTCCTACTGGATATCTCCACTTTTAGTAGCGGATTAGGAAATCTCCTGGATGAGAGATGTGAGGATCTGGGAACTCATACTCAGTCACATGGCATGGAAAACAGCTGCGTAAAAAAAACTGCAACTTCTCCATTCGTGAGAATTAATTCTTCATGTTCTTTTGGTTCTCATGAGCTCATGTGGCGATGCATGTTTCTTTTTTTTCAAATATATGAAAAATGTATGCTTTTTTTTTTTTTTTTTAGAGCACATGTTATTTTTCATGCTAAACCAGTGGAAACATGAGTGATTTATGAATCCACAATGCTTTAAATCTGTTTAGATGTGGCTTGTAATGATGAAACTGTGGTGCATGTAAAAAAGCTTCATTTTGAATATATAATTTAAATGCAACCATGCAATAATCTCTAAAAATCCCTTAACCTCAATGATAGTGTTGGAAAATTCACTTTTAATGCAGCTCTAGTCAATTGGCCCTCTCAACACTTCCTTCACTCTCCTTCTCCTCCCACCACTTCTCTCGCTTTGGCTCCTACTGGCCCCTCACACCATCTCTCTCCTCCTCCTCTCTGATCCCCCCCTCTCTTCATCCCTCTTTTTCTCATCACCGTCCTCTGTTCAGTCTCCCACATCCTCTTGGAGTCTTCTCTTGGTCTCATGCTCATGACTCATCGTCCCACATGGAAACATTTTCTCTGTGAATGTGAGTGAACTTTTACTGCTGTTAATGAAAATTTAAACAAGCCCCCCCCCCAAAAAAAGAGTTGCGGCAAAGGGAAAATGTGAAAAAAGGGGAAATCTGCTTTTTCTCCTCTTATCCAAATATTGCTACTTTTGATGAAAGCCTTATAACCTTGTCTATGATGAATCTCAGTTCCTGGTCACAGCAAACAATAAGTCTGACAACTGTGAACTCTTTGTCAGTGAAGACTGCCCCCTACTGGCTCATCCCCTCTCTTATGCAACCTCTCCCCCATCCTGTTTAAACCCCTCAGCTCTCATGACTCTGGAGAACAGATCATCTCCACCTGATTTCAACATTTCCAGGGCTGCTGAGCTGTGCCATCCAAATATGTAATAGCATTTCCAGACTCAGACTGCACAAACTATATTTTAAAAACATCCATTAAGTTGCAATGTTACTGAGTACGGACAAGTATACATAACCACCAGTGTAATTTTCCATGTGACTGTGTTTTACGTACTTCATGAACAAACACAACTGCGCTGATTTAACCCATCTCAAAATGAATAGACAGGTGTGTAGCAAAATACACTGTTAATATTATATTAATATATTATAGTTTTCTGTTATTTGATTTGATGCATTATTAGAAACAAAGTCCAGGTTTCAAGAGTAGGTGACACAAACTGTTTTCATTCGCAAAAAACAAAAGGTAATGTTTTCTCAATCTCTTCATACTGTGATATCTATAAAGAAAATATTGTTAAAAAAGAAGTCAAGCATCATCACGCTCTCTTTCTCTCTCTCTCTCTCTCTCTCATATATATATATATATATATATATATATATATATATATATATATATATAGACTAGACTAACTAAGTTCATTTACCCAAGTACTGTACAACCTGTAAGTACATAGTAACTTGTTTATATTGCTTTATACGTTTTACTGCACTACATTTATTTTATAGCAACTCAGATTTTACAGGAAAAAAATGCATATGTACATCATTATACATACATACATACATATATGTATATCTATATAATAAGCTTATCAATCAATGCATCATGTTGTGGGAGATTAAAGCTGTCGTCAGTGTCTGGAGTCTGTTGTCAGATGTTTATCAGCTGTTAAAGGTTCAGTTTGAGGCTCAAAGACGTAAAATGACCAGGTTTTTCCACAAAAAAGCAAAAACTACAGAAACATCCAAAACCAGTGAGTGCACATTTGTGTTGCAGTTGTTTTTTCTCCTTTCCTGTCTCATTAATCATCTGCAGGCCCCTCATATTTGTCTTGTGACCCTTTTGAAAGGCTCCAGCCCTAGGTTGGGAACCACTGGAGTAAACCACTGATAAAATAGTTAAAACTAGCTGCACCTCAACCGGCTACATCGATGAAAACACTGCTAACACATTAGTGCACCAGAATTAAAAGTCTAATAATGTCACCGGACAGCCTCTGTAACATCATGTTGCTGGCATGTTCTGTGATGAGGAAGAGGACACCTTTGACCCCTGGAAAAAATGACATCACCAACCAGAGCCTCCAGCCATAAGAGAACATCTGGGCAAAGACAGTGACTCAGTTAAAATCCCATGAGATTTTCTTCTTTATTTTTTTTTCACACAGAAAAAGAAACAAAAACATGAAAGATGTCCAGGTCTTTCCAATAATCTCTCCTCTCATCCTCTGTTTCTTCAATCTGCTCTCTGTCCCACAGATCACTGTAAACAAAAATAAGAGCATGGTACACATAATAAAAACAGTGATCTCAGACACTTCAAGGAAAACAGGCTGGACTGGAAACATCTGAGTGACAAAGACTTCTGCAATGTAAACCATTTGTATCTAAATGATGAAAAACTCAACAAAGGAAAGACTGATTCTAAGTGCTGACAACTATTTTTGTAACAACAGCTGGAATTCACTACACATCCCTGATGATGAACAGCTCACTGTCTTGTGCTGGTATTTCATGCTACAAACAGCAGTGACCAGTGAGTATTGTTTACACAGTTAATGTTACTGTTTTTAGAATTGAACTCTTGACCTTTAACCTTTACTGAGGCAAGGAGCTACTGCTGCTTGTCTCTGTGGGGCACTTTACTCAGAGGTTGAAATAAAAGTCGGTGAAACAGAAAAGATCAACATTAATAGAAACAGTTGTAGATCCTTACTGGCCTTCTTCACTGGACCAACATGTGATCATTAAACCTTGATGTAGTAAAAATCCAAGACGCCTATTCTGGAAACACAGTATGACCTTATGTCCTCACTTCAAAGTGTCGGCCCAGCTGCTTCTCAGCACTGACATGACATTTTTTATGTGTCATATGAATCTGTAAAACTGCATTAGTTATCTGCATGGATCAAGTTACGCAGCATTAAGGGTCTGAAAGGGCTTTAAAGAGAACCAAAGATGTCCTCTGAAGACTGATTTAGTATCCACATGCAGGACACAAGCTCAGGCTTTTCAAATTAACTCACAGTCCTCCCTGATTTAACTTAAACGAGGTCAGAGTTTTGTGCTGCACAGGGCCTCTTTCCTGTCTGTGTTCAACAATGCAGGGCACATACAAATATTTACAGAAACTTTGCATTCACAGCATTCAGTTCTGAGGAATGCGTTCCTCCAAAGCACTTTATTATGTGGTTCTCAATCAGCCACGCACAGACACACACACACACAGACACACGCACACACTGGGGGTGGGGCTTCTCTGCAAGGGACTAGCCATCAAAAGCAACTGGGGTTCAGGTATATGAGAAATTGCGAAATTCAATATTCATCATACACACTGACACCGAAAGTGTCAAAAAGTTTAGAACACCCAGTTCAGGTCCAGTGCATAAGCTTAAATGGTACAAAGGTAAACTATCTGAGGTTAAACAGGTGAAAAAGTTTATGTACTAATAATCTAAATCTGAAAAGTAACTACCGTACTATCTGAAGCTTTGAAACAAATGTGGTGAAGCTCCCTCCTAAATAAATTCATGAATTTCCCCTAGGGGATAAATAAAGTATCTATCTATCTATCTATCTATCTATCTATCTATCATACAGTATAAGTATAAAGCAACATAAAATAGAAATACTAATGTAAAGTACAAGTACTTCAAAATTGAACATGACTGCAAATTAGTAAATGTACTTAGTTACTTTCTCCCACTGATGCCATTGAAGAAACTGAGAGTTACAGGGTAATGTAACTGTAATGTAATTATAGAATTTCAAATAGTAATTCATTTCAGGTTGATGAAAAAATTATTACGTAACTGCAATGCAATCCTAAGTAATGCATAACTGTCCAATACTATTATCAACAGACACAGTAGTACTGAACTGAATGTGGATTCGTAGAAATGAATTACAGATATTAATTTCAATTTTTTAAAAATCATTATTAACATTTATTTGTTTATTAATTTAATCATAGATTTATAAATGTTTGACTTTTTTCATTTAAATATCCTTGTATTTATTAATAAACACTTATTTATCATATTGCATGTTTATTCATAGATGAACAATTTGTTATCAGTATTCTATCAGATACCTCCCTCCTTGACACATTGACAGAAGCTAACTGTACAGCAGATAGACGACCCACATGTAACGAAAAGATTCAGATGGCCCGTACGGGGATCGAACCCGCGACCTTGGCGTTATTAGCACCACGCTCTAACCAACTGAGCTAACCGGCCATGCTTCACACGATAGACGTACATGTAAACCACGGTTTTCTGATTTAGCATGTACAGCATCGCCGCTACATCTGTATTAGGGCCCCAGTTTGCTCTGTATATGTCATTTGATGTTTTCCCTTTATTGGTGTCTATTTCTAAACCAGGTGGCAAACAGTCGGTGCACTTGAAGCTGTACTGCTGCCTGTCGCATTAGACACACCGAGGTAATACAGGTACGCTGAGGTAGTTTAGTCTGAGCAACTTCAGCTCAGCATTTCATCCCTCCAGTAGACTCGTGTGTTTGTTTGTGCCAACACGTTCACATTTAGTCCTGTCGTGACACTTTTCGAGGTCAACAGCAAAACGGAGTGAGGAGGATCAGTTACCTCCTCACACTTGTGCTGACTGGCTCTGGCAGGCTGAGCTGTCAGAGCTGGTTCAACACATGCCTGGACTTGGGCTCGAGTCAACACGTGTTTGTATACAGCTAATGCACAAACACATACTGTGACATTTCTATTTATAGCGAAGAGCAAAACCAAAGCACTAAGATGAATTCAGGACATTGAATGAAAGAAAAGAAGCCACATTCACTGAGTAATGAATCAATCTATTTTAAAAGGCAAATCAAAGCAATGCATATAATAAGATGTAGCATTGTTACTAAAATGGATTTAACATGGAGATCAAGGCAGAACAAAGCAAATGTAAAAAGTCTGGCATTTTCCATGTTTGCAGTCGACTAAAATTTACCATGGTTGAAGCAAAACACACCATGTCATAAAGTAAATGAGTTTCTGGCCACAACAAACATGCAAAGAATGGCCCTGATGTACATGATTTCACACTAAATCACATCAAGTGCCCGCTACTTCCTTTCCACGTTAAGCTACAGTGAAGATCAAATAACTTTAAACCAAATAAGTGGTGTATGTTTCAAATTCTTATTCAAAACAGGACGGAGAAGGGACTTATAGAAGAAAAAAAAAATCACAAGGCTTTTATTTTCTATAAATGAACAGATGGCAGCCAGATTTGCCTTTACCAAATAGAATGGCAATGAATTTTCAGTGATGTTAATTCAAGCTAATTACAGATTTAAAATAATATTTAATGATGACTCGATGTTGTCTTTGAAGAAGTGGTGAAATGAGCTACAAATCGTACAGCTATTTTAAATCTTCACACTGACTGAAGTTTGCATGCTACTGTAGTCCAACATGGTGAAACAGACATGAACTCCACGGCCTCTAAGGTTAATGTTTCATCACCGATTAAGCTGCAACTCATTTCAATTCCCAGAACAACCCATGTCATTTTTTATGCATGTATGTGGAGGAAACAGAACAGATTTGACTCTAATTATTTGCTCATTTTATAGGTCCATATAGTCTGAAGGCAGATGTCAATGTGTAGTTTGATTATAAAGCAGGTCTAGGTTCTATATTAATACTGTGAAAGTATCAAAGCCTCAGTCCACAGAGAAATGCACACAGCCTGTATTCAGAAACTGAGCCTTAAAACCAGCTGTCAGAAATTCTGTAACTTTGTGATGTCACAACCAAGCAATCACCGCCCTCAGCCATGCACCAAGCCCCGCCCACCTGGACCCACCATCCAACCTTGCAGGATTTGGTTTTATCTGAAATCTGTTATATTTGTATTGGCTCACTCAGAAAACAGTCAGCCAATCAGAAGAGAGGCTCAGAGCCTCCTCTCTTCCGATTGGCTCACCGACCTGTTGTGGCTAGAGCTCCAGAGAAAAGCCTGAGAGAGGAGATGTAAAATTACACTATACACAACATGGTTTTTGGTTCTTAAAACCACAAATATATCTTCTTATGGATCAACACTTCAAATAAAACACAAGAGAAGAGGAAAATATGGAGCTTTAAGTCACCTGCTGGTCTAATGTGGCTATAACATTAGCATTATATTATGCTTCCTAACAAATTAGGTTCTTCCTCATGTATGCAATTTGTTAATACCAGGCCACAGCTGTCTCATGTCATGATTGCATGAGACAAAAATCATACTGGGAAGCCCCAAAGCCCAAACATATTTAAAAATTGATTGAGCCCAGGCTGCTCTCTAAGGCGGTACCAACCTGAAACAAAAGTCTTGAATAAAAGAAATGAAAGAATACTAAATTAGAAACAGCAAAAAATATTTATTCACCAGTCAAAACATAAACTTCAAAGTATGAGGTCTGAGGACTGAACTCCACACGGTGATGCATGCATGCCGACACTTCTTTTACCTGATGACGTTTGTTTCAAGGCGACCTTTAAGTGCTTGAACAGAATGTACTGTGCATACTGGTTTGTGTGTTTCTATTGTGTGTGAGGGGTTTGTTGGGTTAGCAATAAAAACATTGTTACTGTGATGTAAAGCATACTTCCTAAGTAATACCTACTTTGAAATCAGACCCAAATTTACACATCAGGCGGATTTCAAAGAGCACAAAAATATAAATACAACATTGTAGTTTGAAGAGAAGAAATTGTCAGGATATGAATTAACAGGGAGAAGATGAATTAGTCAATGAACATAAATAGGCAGGTCTGGGAGAAGAGCTTGCAGCATTCATGCAAGATGATGGGTGTGTTTTTGGTTCGTCTTTTATTGGGGAGTGGGACTTTGCAGAAAGGAGGAAGAGTCTATCCAAACTTGTATTCTTCCTCAGTACCAAGCAGGCGAAAAAAGTGGTGCCAGTGGTCGTGGTGGGTTATCAGTTCTCGAGGAAAGCCACGTAGTCAGTGAGTCTGGCCAACTGCTGCTCATTTGGAACCAATGAGACGGGGGGAGGATCTGTTGAGTGAGAGGAGAGAAACACGGAGGAGGAGAAGTTGAGTCAGACCGGGGATTCCTCATAGTGCCAAGAGCTATCGATCTTCTTACGTCTCTGCAGTTTTAACTCTATAGCCCACGTGTTCTAGCTCTGAGAGACTCAGGAGGGCACAGGTTTCAAGTTCATCAAGACATGAGCTCAGTGCCTCCCCCGACCTGTTTAACAACACCACCTACGGAGTCTCCCATGTGACCGTGAGACATACAACCTGGAGCTCACACCAGGTACCACATTTAACATTAATCCCAACCAGGAGGATTTCCTGTGTGAGATCCACTTTACAACCAAAATCACCAAGTGCTATTAAGTTCCTGTGGCGCTGTGGAGGGGGAAAAAACCCAGACATGTGGGGATTAATGGTGAGTGGGTTAGCGTTTCTTTGGGGCTGGACATGTGCACAGCAGATGCTTCAGCAGTAAGATCTGATGATTACAGAGGGGAAGACAAACCACAGCCTCCTCCTCGTCTGCAAAAATCAATAGGTTTCTCTTACAATCAATCCGTGACCCTCTGACTTGAGGACATGTGATGACGTGATATAAATTCATACAAAATAAGGGAAGGCAGGGGAAGAAAGGGAAAAGAATGGAGCAGGGAAGTTTGGAAAAATGGAGTTAGCAAATGAAAAACGTCAGTAGATTCTAGGGAAAGAAAAAGGTCATCAATCTTTCTATGGGATTAGAAATCTCTCCTAAATCCCTGGTCTCAACATTTTTATGAGTGTCTAATAAAATGTAGGAGGAAGAGTAACAGGAAAGTGGGTGCAGGATTACTCATGAGGAGAAAACAACACAACAGTGGGCTGATGATGGGCACAATTTAAAAGAGCAATACTGCCACCTACCTGGCTTTTTGGGCATCACCATCCTGGTGGAGGGGTCTGCCTGCCAGCCTTGGCTCACCACACCTTTGGACAAAAACAGAAGTGGGAAAGGAGAAGAAAATATGCTCATCAGTAAATGTGTGAAGTGTTATGAAATGGAAATTAACTGCATTACACCCCTGTGGAATATACTATACAAAACCTTTTTTTTTTTTTTTTTTTTTACTACTTTTTTGAATTATTTAAACACGAGTGTGACGGTAAAACTTTTCTGTGAGGAGGCTGTGTAAAATTCAATCTTACCCTTTACCGCCTCCTCCACTGAGTAGCCAACAAAAGCAGCGAAATCTTCTGCTGTAATGGAAGTGTAGGCCTGGGCCACGAGACTGTAAGCCCTTTGCCGCGTGCTCTCTGTGAAAGATCCATGAACCAGACACATTAGTATCAGATACATATGGAGCGCATACATGCTGAAACAGTGCTCTGGCTCTATTTAAAGTGCATGGAGAACATGGCCAACTTACTGTGAACTTACAGACACAGGAACAGCATGTTATGTCATTTTAACATGGTATTTCAGAGTCTTGTTTCTTGTAAACAAAACTGCTAATGAGCAACAGCACCGTGTACAACTATTAATCAAGAGTGACAGGTGTTTGAAGCCAGGGGCCGTACGCTGCTATGATCATTAGCAATCACAGGTGTGTGTTTTGGTAAAATGTCAAGTAAATGCTAAAGGACTGTGTGGAACACTTTTCATTTCATGTTATTCCTGCTCTTGCAAATTTTCCATCTTAAGGTTTGGTTATGGTAATTCTGTGAGTTTGAGTTAAGGAAGTTGCTTTTCATGATCTCAAATAAGCATATGTTGATGCACAACTACAACTCTAACTAGAGTTGGTCTGGGACCTAAAATAAAATAAAGCTTGTCCAAACAAAAGCTCTTGTATGCCTTGACTACTTTTAGCATCTGAGTTTGCTTTAAGTGAAATGGTGCGTTTGTTGTCAGGGAACCTTTGATTTGACTGTCATTTTATTAAAAGTTTTCCATAATCAAAAATACTTCAAATCAAAATGTTAAAGGACGCATTTTTAAGACGAATTTTGCACGTCATGAGCAGTGCTGACGCTCTACTAAGCACTGAAGTCTTTGTCAGCAGGCGCTGGCTTAGGCTTCCCAACTATCCCAGCTGCTCTATTTTTCCAGCCGGACTTGACATGGTGCTGTCGTTGGTTGAGATAACGGTATGAGTGACAGGGCCTCACAACAGCAAGGAACAACACACACACCAGCATGTATTGGCTGCTGTGTTTTATAGCCTAGCAACGGTTTATGTGTATCAACAGTCAGCTCCCAGTCTGTTGCAGCAGTAACAATAACAAGTGGGATGGATGAGAAGAGACAGCTGTGAGGGGGAAGGCTGGAGATTTGTCAGGAGTGCTTTCCCATTCTTCTGTCCAAGGGGCTTCCTGTTCTTCCTGTTATTGCACTTGTCTAAAAATATGTAGAAATGCTAGAAAAATATACACTTAAAGACAATTAAAGCAGTGCTCAACTGTCTTTTAAGTTACTTCATTTGTATTATAATATGGCTTTTAATCAAAGTTATGTTTGTAGCGTAACCTTAGTCCTTTAGACACTATGATGATTAAAACAAACTGTTTTAATGGTGTGGTTAAAGAAAAATGTGGATGAAATATTATTGTTTTGTCACTATGCTGTCTCACTGCTGATGAATGACTAAAAGAGTGATTGTTTTTCCTCTATAAAGTATAAAAAGTCCCATGTGTAAAAGGTCAACACTGAGTCACACTTCATAAAACTGCTTCTTGTGCTGGACCAACTGTCTTGCACCTGACTGGCTGCGTATTAGAAGAGAAATGAGGACTCGGAGCAAATGCTCGCCACAGACAGCCAAGCAGGTCATCGCAGGGGGCTTTTTGTAACCCAGTCCCCAGGCAGACATGTATTTTTACCTTGGCCTCTTGACCATTAGGAGATGACTCCTGTGGCAAATGGACCAGCCTTTCTTTAGTATGCCCTTCTGGCACTTTGGAGTTGGGTTGGAGTTGCTGAGCAAGATGTCCATGAGTGAGATAGCAGTAGTTTTATGGAAGAGAAACAGGACCTGGTCTCTCCTTCCCTGACAGTCTATTCCAGGGCCACTATCATTTCTCAGCCTCTCACCTCTTAAAAATAGCCCCCACTTTTCACCGGCAAAGGCAAAGCAGGCAGGACATGGCAAGGACTTTTATTTTTAAATACAGTCTATTGCCAAGTAAGAGCAGCAACAGGCTGGGAAACATTTTGATAGAAGCACTCCAAGGACAATCTATATGACCAAAATAATACTGGGTCTTCATGTGTTTCTTCCTTTGTATGTTCCTTTAATTTAAATGTCATGTTAAGCCCTAAGATTAGCAATAAAGAAAATACATTGTTAACTTTCATGCAGTTTTATTCTGTGTTCAATTAAAGACAGACTTGGTAATTACAGGTAGATCACTATTCAACACAAAATGAGAAAAACTACTAAAACAACTATTTTTCATAAGCTACAAATGAAGAAAGTGATGTGTACGCCATCTTCAGACTTTCTACATTTACATGTATCTACCTTACTTTTCCATAAATGGTTTAGAAGTACAAAAGTATAAAAAAAAATTAAGAAAAGGTACGAATACGACACTGAAATTAAATATTGCACTGAAAATAGGGGCAAGCCATTTTAGCCCACTTCCACTGTCACCTCATCTTTCATTCTACATCAAATACAGTCCCTGCCTTAAACACTTTTGTCAAAAAATCCTTCAAAAGCTCAAATTACAGTATTTCTTTCAAGTCCATAAACACTTTCACTTTTAATGTTTATTATTCCTCTTCCTCTTCTTCTTCTTCCTCCTCCTCCTCTTCCTCCTCTGCATCTTCAAATTCATCATCATCACGCACCCCAAAGTCCATTTTTCCTAGGACTGCTTCAACATGCTCTGTTGACAAAGTGAAGTGGTCCATCTTCTCGAAGCCTGGCTCTGGCCTCTCCTCCCCCAGTGAACCTTTAGCAGCATCTTTGGTCTGCACGATGAGGCCTTTGGAGGCCAACAGAAACTCTGCAGCGCCACTCTGCTCCAGTGCTCTCACAGCCGAATCTGTGAGCTCTGAACTGGCCTGCAGTCGTTCACCGTAGCGCTGAGCTAGTGCACGCAGAGCTGCCACCTTTTCATCTTGCTCTTTACCAATCTGCTCTAGTAGAATGGTCTTCCGCTCTTCAAGGACGGCATACAAAAGGTCAAAGCGTTCGGCTAGCCCTTGCTTAGCACACTGAGCATTCTCCTGCACAGCACGACAGGCATCTTCCATCTGGTTGAGCAGAGCCTGCAGGCGCCCGTTGCTGGCTACCAGGGTATCGATAGCATTACTCAGCTCACCTTTCTGGGCCTGGTAAACACTTCCTAAAGGTGACACCTCACAGTCCTTATGTTGACCAAACACTTTGCACATGGAGCAGGTGGGTACTTGGCAGGTCACACAGTAAATGTTGATTTTCTCATCTTCGTGTTCCTGGCACATTGGTTCTTTGGATTCTTTAGGCTTCAGGGTGGTTTCTGGACTTCCACTGCCGCTGCCTTCTTGCTGCTGCTTGTAGATGTCGATAATATTTTCTACCAACAGGTTGCGTTGGAGCCCATGCACACCGTGGCGGTCAAGCACGACCTCAAACCGACAAGTAGGACATCGAAAGACACCGCCAGAAAAGCGGTATGGGTTGCGGGAGTCATAGAGGTCACTAGCACAGCTACGGCACAAGTTGTGCTGGCAGGGCAAGATGACCACAGGTTTGGTGAACATGTCCAGGCAGATGGGGCAGCTCAGCTGCTTCTCAAGGCTGTCCATGGGGCTGGGGGGTCGAACCATAGTTCCTGTCCTCTGGACGTCCATTGTGGAAAAGTCTCTGCTTACAGCTAGATCAGTACTTTCCCAGAAGAGAAAATACTTTGACTCTCTCTGTTGGTTTCAAAAAGTTACAAAAATGGAGGGTGGGCTCTATCAGCTTCTCCTTGGTGTGAGCTGTTACTTGTGAAATGCTGTTATCTCTTCTGGTTGAGAGCTAGCAGCTCTGTCCTTTATACCAGCCCCTCATAGCTGGTGACACCCAATCCTTTTGACCAACCAGAGCAACATTCCTGCCTGCTTGCTGCCCAGGGATCTTTTCAAAGAAGTGGCCCCTCCTACCCGGGGTGGCATGTGTCACATGTCCCGGTGGCCACTGTGTCCCTTCTAACAGTGACAGAGGTGGTGGAGCGAGCAGAGACAAACAGGGTCCATGTGAGGCCCCACCTGATAGAGGGAGCTCGATCTCACTAGTAAACAAGTCAGTGTCAACATCCTGTGACTAAGTTGTTGTTTCCATTTTATGTCTTTTGGTTTGTTGTCATTGATTTGTTTCACATTTATATAACCTGCCTGACTTATTACTACAGTAAACAAAGTAAAGGTTTCATTGAGATTTTCATATTATCTTGAAATTAAGTATGTAATGTAAGTATGTTTGTCTAACGCTTTTTTATAAAATGTAAATTTGTGAATCCACACATCCACCAAATAATTATCTTCCCTGGTTGCACAAGTTTCTTTTGACATGCTGTACATCAGCATCCATGGCAAAGTAACACAAAGTACCGTAAACATGAGGGAGTAGCTATTCTTGCACTCTTGCACAAGGGAACCATCACATGGTAGAAATGCCCAAACATTTGTGAGCATGAGGGGAATAATACAAATACTGTGGTTTCTCAAGATGATTCTTTAGATATGAGAAGAGAACGTGTGAAAACAAGACACAAAAAAATATTAGGATACTCAGTTACATCATGAGAGAGTATCGGTGTAAGTATGTGAGGAGATAACTAATTCATATGAGTTGTGACCACCTGCATTACCCTTCATGATACCCATGTCATACTGCCAGATATCTTTTAAAAACGGTTAAATTTGCTCCCCTCATTTTTTTTTTTTTCCCCCTCAGCTGAGTTACATCATTACTTGAACTGAGTTCCCGCTCATTCCCCCTGCTGATTGTAATGATGCAGAGGAAATGTAAATATTTAATTCACTATAGGGAATTTCACTACAGTTTCTGCAGAACCCAATGTGTAATGCATCAAAATATTTGTAAGTGTTATCAGTCTGAAAGCCTGCATGAGATGTAAAAAGGATGCGAGAGAAAGGTCAGACATGATTTTTCTTGTTACCTCGAAGGGCCTCCATGACTGGAAGGATATTCTCTGTCCACTGGTAAGCTGCGATGGATGTGTAGATGCCTGGAAAGTCTCGCTGCCAAATACGCTGGCCAACAGCCCAAATAGCTGCTAATTCAGGGTTTGCCTGTATACAACAAGTGGAGAAGCATTTCATAATCTATTCTGAGGCCAGATGAGACTACGTTTTATACAATCTGATAACCTAAGCCGAGTTTAGCATGTGAGAAAAAGTAGTGATCTGAGTGGCAATAACATTATTCAGTTTTTAATTGTACAATTGACATAAGATAATACTAAATTATCTCTGGTTGTCTCAGCAGACACAGACTGTGTGTGTAACCAGTGTTGTGCATGAACGTTCATACTGATTCGTTTACAAAGGATGAACTTAAACGCCACATGACGTCTCCATAGACACAGCCCAGCATGGCTGGTGCTAGCGGTACAGGCAGTTTTAAATGAAACTCATGTCTGTGATTCTTCAGTGCTATACAATAGTTCATTTAGTTTGGGCGTGGCAATGATTTGTGGCTGGTGATGGATGAGTAGAACAAGGTTCTATTAAAAGAGTATAGTGGCCTATTTATATAAAAAACAAAACAAACAAAAAAAAAAAAACGGTACAAATGAACATGAACTAGTTCATTTTCATCTGTATGAACTGAACTTTGAACTAGTTCTTTTTAAGTGTGAACTGGCACAACACTGTGTTTAACAGTGCTGCTAAGGTTTCATATCATTATGATTTGCCAGCATTTATGCAATTATAAAACTCAAGGCAGCAAATGTGATGTTACTAACAACCAGTTACGATTTACCTACTGTTGAGTTATGTTTCTGTAATGGGCAGAACATGGTTGTGAAGAGGTAAAATATTGTGTGCATTTAGTATTAAATATGGTGTGTTCAACTTGATTAACGGACTTTAACTGATGTTACTCATTAATGCTGGCTTTTCAGACTCCTCTGAATTATTTAGATGTCAAAATTTAGATGACAAATCACATTAAAACAAACAAAAATAAAACAACAATAAAACAAATTTCAAGTTGTAATTACACATAGATATTGATGTTAACGATATTTCCAAACTGAAAATTGGTAAATATAATAACTTCCATACAATGAAATCAACATGAGCAGTGCTTTGCAGGATAACATGTATAATAATGAAATGGGTTTCAGTTAGGACTGAAGGATATGCAAAACATTTGGGCAGATATTGCGGTTACGATAGTAGTGACAATTTCAATTGGTAAATATTTCATCACCAAACAAGCATGTTACTTTACGTCTGGAGAAAATGATTTGTAGGCTGGGGCATTTCTGCAGCACCGCATTTCTGCTTCATTTATGGTCTGTTGTGGCACATTTTCCCTTTATCAACAAATTGCAGCTCCTGTGATTTGGATATTTCACTTGGCCATATTGTGATTTCGATGATAGTTCGACTTATTGTTCAGCCCTAGTTTCAGCAGTACTTCCTTAGCAGTGTCTGTGCTGTTGTAGCATGCTTACCGATTTTATTGCTTGGGGAATCCTCTTCCATAAATACCTGGCATTATTCCTGTTGGATGCACATCAACACAAGTTAGTCAATACATAGAATAAAGTTGAGGAAGCAATACAACACAGGATCAGCAGTGAACAGAACAGCCTGAAGTTACCTACTGTATTTTGTTATAAACACATACATTATACAATCCAACATATTATCTGCAAAGCCATCCATCTAAATCAACTGTTGTTCCTGCTGACTGCACTCACTCAATGTATTACTTTTTCTTACAACTCCAGGAATGAGAGTAAATTCACTTCTAAGAGGGCAGATGGGTTAAAGTTTTGTGTTAAATTTGAATGTGTGTACTGCAGCTGTAACAGCTAGAGTACACTTACATTGTGATTAGTGATCATGACAACTATTTATTGTTTACTGTAACAATTTCCTTTGCTGATTTAGTTCATATAAACTACAAATGTATCACAACACGTATAATGATAAAATGTGTCTTCTGCATCTAAGAAAGTCTGGAAGAAGAGGAAAAAGAACAGACCACCTGTTTTGTCAAGTTATTTTTAAATTCATGACACTAATATTTCTCAATTTTCTCAATCTCAAATCTGGAAAGGAATCATACCCCCCACACTTCTAATCAAAACACTGTATAAAAAAACCATGTCAGCTACTGAAGACAGACACAAAGTTGACTTACATGTCATTATGAAGTAAATAGAGCGCCAGCAACTGAGCGTAGACTTGAGGTGTTGCAATGCCCCCTGGAGCCTGTTAAAAATAAATGCAGGTGTGTGATTAAAGGTTTAGGCTAAAATAAGCAGAGTATCGAGTTCTCTTTATTTCTCTAAAGAAACCACATTGTATACTTTGAGAATTATTTGCTGGTATACATTAGCTAAGTGACGTCAGCTACAAACTGCACCCGTGTAAACCAGCACTAGCTTGTCAGTTAGTTATGTTATTTTGCTCCTTAGCTTCCGCTAACGTTATAGCACTGGTCATTTACCTTACATTATTATAAGTATGAAGGTAAATGGTCAGTCCTAAATTTACCTGACGTCACACAGTTAACCTAGCAACATCTTTTAAACCATGAGACCTTAAACGATAGTGTAGTATGAACTATAGCTATGTTTACCAACATAACGATGATATCTCGCTAGCTAGCTAACTGGCTACCACTGTATGCTAACTTTATAACGATATCTGCCACTTCCGTTTAATTGAACAGTTTGTGGGCATTGTTCGCATGGTACATACTAATTTAGGAGCTAACTTGAAGCGTCAATGAATTTAATGGTGCGTGAAAGTAAAATTAGCCTTTACACTACTTAGCTTCTTAGCTATAACGTTATCTTTAACTGGTCATGACCTGACTTTCTGTCAGAAACTAGCAAGTCTTAAGCGGCAGAAAGCCTGTGAGACAACATTCAGTGTTGGAACAAAAATGTATCAATCTCACGATTCAGTTCTTACCTCGAGTTCTTGAGCTTCACACTGCTCTAATAATTTATCAAAATTTTCCTCCATAATCACAGCAGTAGGCATGATGATGCCTAGCTGTTGCACCGGAATCTTCTTCTTCCGTGTAATTGTAGTCGATTAGCAGCACGTCAGAGATGCTGGTGCCCTCAACTGGATGAAGCACAAACTACAGAATCAATCGCTGCGATGGAGATGTGGTTGGAGATAGACTTCGCCCTACTTGATGGTCAATGTGAACTGGCGGTGACTGGAGTGGTGAAGCGTCTGCTACCCGTAGCGCGACTGAGCTCAGTTCATCTGTATCAAAGCAGCAGGTTGTTCACACAACTCATTAAAAAAAACTGCAGATGTGTGTTGTGTTTTTTCATTTAAAACAGTGTTACCCTCAACATATCAGACTAGTTTGAAAAACCTATACTCGCAGTTTATTCACCCAAAAATGTTCTAACATTTTCAGGCCGGACACAAGTTTACATATGAAATTACATAATGTTTTATGAAAACATTGAGGGCGAGGAGTTAAGGTGTATGGGAGAAAGGTCACACATAGAATACTGGCTAGAGCAACACAATAGAAAGATAACAATTATTTGTTATTATTATTATTATTTATTTCTGTTTTATTGAGTAACATTGACTGAGGATACTGTCAAAAACAAACAAACAAACAAACAAACAAAAAAAAAAAACAAGGCCCACCATGTTGCCAGGAGGATGAAAATAAATTACGTCTCCTACAATAACAAACTAAACTGTTTTGCTGGAAATTAAAAATATAGTGTCGGTGCCCTTATGTAAAAAAAAGAAAAGAAAAACGTGCTGCTAGAAGGAGGAGGTTATCTCCCCCCTCTGGAGAGATAACTACAACAGAAGCTCTTACAATAAAAACATAGAACTTGTCTTTCGTGTCAGTGAAGCCTTCAGCCAATCAGGGTAAAGTTCTGTCGTCCCCGAGGTGGTTCCCAGTCGGTGCAGCCAGAGGAGAGCAACTGCAGGAACCTTGCTCCTGCAAGGTTGTTGTTCTTACACTACACTGTTAGTAGGGTCACCTGTTCTCTGTCAGCTGTTACATCATTGTCGCTGATGAGGCACAACCACTGTTGTGTCGCCAGCAAACTTAATGATGTGGTTGGAACTGAAAGATGCCGTGCAGTCGTATTTCAGCAGGGTAAACACGTGTGGTGGTGCTGGAGGTGTAACTGCCAATCTGGACTGACTGTGGCCTATCACTGAGGGCTTCTAGGAGCAAGTTGCAGAGGGAGGTGTTCAGATCTGTAGCTGGCTCAGCTGTTGTGTTGGTGTTATGTCATGGAATTATTGTGCTGAAGGCTGCACTAAAGTTAATGAATAGCAACCTGACAGGTGGGACAGGGCTAAGGGGAGGGGCGATTTTACAGCATCTTCAGTGGATTGGTTGGAGTGGTAAGCAAGTGTGATAGACAGGCTGGACTTAATGTGCTGCAGGACCAGCCTCTCAAAACACTTCATGATGACAGGTGTGAGTGCTATGGGGCGGTTCATTCAGACTGCACACAGGAGACTTCTTAGGCACAGGGATGATAGTAGTTGACTTGAAGCATGTGGGGATGCCCTCTTGGGCCAGAGAGATGTTGACGATGTCCATGAAGACATTTCCCAACTGTCCAGCACAGGCCTCGATGGCATAACCTGGGATTTTGTCTGGACCTGCTGCTGTGTGACAGTTAATGCCAAAGAGAGTTTTTCTGGTCATCTGGGGGAGAGATGGTCTTCATCACCTGCACATTAGTAGTCTTAGATGGCCTGGAAGCCCATCTAAAGCTTCCAATGTGTCTCTGCTGTCAGCAAAGCGGCTTTTGATTCTCTGTGCATAATTTCATTTTGCTTCTTTGATGCACCATGACAGGTTGTTCTTGCTGCTATGAGAGCTGCTTTCTCCCTGGATCTGAATGCAGCATCCTGGATCCTCAGCGACGTCCAAACCTCTGCTGTCAACTTTTCCGGTGAGGTGATGGTTTTAGTGAGTGTCACATCATCAATACACCTATTAATCTGAGCTGGCACAGTCTCTGTGTATATTCCTCCAGATCAATGCAGTCCTCATAGGTCCTCATCTCTGAACCTTTTTCTGATCAGTGATTTTGAAGCAGTGCTGCAGTCTGGCCATACTGTGATCAGTTCATGGATTGGTCTGGAAAGTTTCAGGTGTGGTGTGTAAACTGGGATGAGCGTGACAGATATGTGGTCTACTTATGTAAACAAGTTCCACTGTATCTTCTCCTCTTGTTGCAAATTTGGTATGCTGGTGAAATTTTGGCACAACAGATTTTGAATTTGGATGATTTTAGTCACCAGCAATTCTGAAGTTCTGTCTGGCCTTGCTGTTTGTTGAATGCTGACGCTGCTGTACGGCTGTCATCATGCCTCTGTCACATTAGTGTCAGGGAGGTGGAAGGCTACTACAATAACAACAGTGGTGAACTCCCTCAGCAGATGTCCTGAACGTCACAATCATAAACTCCAATAGCAGAGAACAGTGTTTGGACACAATATCCTTGCACCATTCTTTATTGATATAAACACACAGCCCACTACCATGAGCCGCCTACCAGACAGTGATGATTCCCTCTCTGCTCAGCAGCAAGTTAGCCTCTCCAGCTCAATGGCCATGTCTCGAATATTGCTACGTAGCCATGCTTCAATGAAAACAAACATGCATGCACTTAGTAGTTGTAACTCCAACTTGTTGTGCGTTGAGTTAGCCAACAGGATAGATGGGAGAGCAGGTGTGGCGGGGTTAGCCTTTAGCCTAGCCTGGATAACTCTTCAAGTGCCGTGCTTCAAGATTCTCTCGCATCGCTCTCAGTGCTTCCTGTGTTTTGCTGCAGAAAAGGTGGTCTCTTTAACAGGTCAGTGAGAGGCTGCTGCGTGCGTATGAGCATCATTATCCATCAAACTAACAGCACTGAACTCTTTCCAACCAGTTGATGTATTGGCCTGTGTTTAAAACTGGGGTATACTATGTCTCACACTAAAAAGAGGGTTACCACCAGTGCTCCATCCATCAGGAAAAACCCAACGATTATGTAACTGAGCGTCTGAGGGCGAGGTTTGATACTGTGTGAAATCTTTGACAACAGGGTCATTGTTCATGCAGGTATTAAATACAGATGGTATGAATGTGATTCAAGCCTCACGTTCAAAGTGGGAAAAAGGAAGTCATTGTTGGTTGATTTCAGCTAGTTGCCAGTTGTGAATGATTTCCTGTTTCCCAATCTGTTAAAGCAGAGAAACCTGTAAGTTTAGATATATTCTTTGTCATTTCTCCCAAGGGATTTAGAGACAGTTTCTCTCCTTTCGCCGGTTGTTTTTACTTCTTTTAGTCTGGTCTTAGTGGACTCCACAGCACTGAGAGAGAGTGGCTTTTCTCTTTTCACTAATGATCCTCTACTGTTAGCCAATGCAGGGGATTTCTGTATTTTAATTCCTTTTTGAGCCATCTTCTTTGATGCTGTTGACTACACATATTTTTCTACTCCAAAAAATGGCTTGGCAACTCAGGCAGAACTGTAATGTGCTTCACCTCGTCTGACGTTTTTTTTTTATTTTTTTTTTTATTGGGAATAGATCTGCATTTTCGTTCATTTTGCCTTCTGCTGTAGGTGTAGACCTCTCTAAATTTCTTCAGTTTCTTTCATTTTAATGACAGTAAACATTTGGGGATGTATTTGAACTCTTTTTAGACTTTGTAGTCTGCTACAGCCTGACCTCAAAAGTCTCATCCGAATGTTACACCAGCTGTCTGAAACTTGGGAATGTTCTCTTAAAATCATCTTTCATGATGCTTAGTTTGAAATACTTTTGCAATCGAGCTTCCCCCAGGTGAAAAGCAAAATATATTGATGTCAGTCATTTCTAAGCCTCACAATCTAGTTTTAATCATAAAGGATTAACAATAAAAACATGTTGCAATAATTCTCCAGAGGGAAAATATGCAAGTTAACAAAAAAAGAGGATGGAAATAAATAAGGATCATGATGGTCAGGTGGTAAGTTTGTGAATGTGTGACTCAAAGGTTCAGTCTCAATCCCTTCTGTGAAAAACAACCTGAGCTCCAAAATCCTGAAAAACTGCCAGATTTAGGTTAAAAGGCATCCTCACATAAAGTATTCATGTTCTTGTGAACCCTGGATTGTGTGATAAATCCTTCATGTGCTTTTTGCATGATGCATTCGTTCAGTTGCGACTGATCACGAGTTTAAAATGTGCATAAACCTGGTATCTCATGCGTGCACATGTTCTGGCATAGAGCCACACTACAGAAGGAAGAATTCTATTATACATGAAGCTTATGATTCTGCAATGACTGAAGTCGCCACTTGTCAGCAGCATTGTTCAAGCACTGCAGTGCTTGCATGTCCTGTGTCAGAGAGCTGGTACCAATCGTCTGTAGTATAAAACACTGAAAATATATTTAAAATGTATTTATGATCATTATGAACCTGCTGACTATCTCAAGGCTTAAAATGTTTTTCTTGCCACTGCCTTTTATTAAATAAAATGTGAGGCTAGTCATTCATATTTTGCCTTTTTCTATTATTCTATTTATTTTGTTTTATTCAGTTTTAGTTGTTTTTTCTTTTCTTTTACTTAATTCTTTTAAAATCCTAATCATATGTAATCATATTCTATATTGCCTTGCTTTTCTTTTACTTTTTAATGCTTTTTTATAGTCTCATGTAAAACATTCTTGCTCTTGAAAGGTTTTATAGAAACATGGTTAAACTTGGCTGTTTTTTTTTTCAAGGATAAACACTTATCTCCCAATATGTTCTACTATATCATTACCGTCTTTATATCAATACTATACTTTATATGAAGCAGTCTGATCCTCCATTTCCTTATTTACTGTCTTCTCATCTGTTTCTGTTAGATGAAATCTCACACTTGAACTGAAACAGCCAAGTATGACAAACCAAGACAGTTGTTATTCGAGACGCTACCTTGATGCTCTTTCTCATCCTCAATAATTCAAACATTTCGTGACCAGATCCCCTGTTGTGATACGGGCTAATGGAGAAGATCAGAGGCAGTTTAGAAATTTTCTCAAACAGAATCCCTGTGACACATGAATCAAAAATGACTAGAAAGAAAATATGAGAACATCTTCCCTCTCTGAAGTGTGGATTTATCAGCTATAAACTAGGGGTGACCAGCCACTCAGACCACACCTACACTGGAGGAGAGGACTTACATAATCTTCACTTCTCATACTGCATAGAAGCAGAGATGATGTAAAACCGACAATAACAAAGAGTGTATCTGATATACAGATTGTATTTATTTAACTTCTCTGCTGTAAATGTACAGTATCTCTGTGTTTAGCCTTGTCTGCAGCATTAATGGAATTCATCGGTGTTCCTAATTCTTCTTGTAAAATGCTCCCCTCCAGTCTCAGTGTACAGCACTCCTGTGGTTCGCTTTGGCCTCAACAGAGTGTGTGTTTCAGAGAGAGAAAAGGGACAAACAGAAATAGCTTGGTAAGGTTTGCCTCAGGGCGGCATGGTGGTGCAGTGGTTAGCACTGTCACCTCACAGCAAGAAGGTTCTGGCCTCAAACCTGACGGCCGGCTTGGGACCTTTCTGTGTGGAGTCTGCATGTTCTCCCCATGCCTGCGTGGGGTCTGTCCGGCTTCCTCCCACAGTCCAAAGACATGCAGGTTTGGACAGGTCGTTTGTCTCTACATGTCATCCGTGTGGCTCCAACCCCGCGCCCCCCCCCCCCACACACACACACACACACACACAGATAAGTGGTATAGATAATGGATGGATGGTTTCAGTTCATTTCAGTATGCTGTCAGAATCAACTCCAGAGACTTAAAGCTGGAGTGCAGAACATTTAAATATAAATGAACATCTGTTACATTCAAGCCCATTGCCAAACAAGTTCACACAATGCAGATGAAGCTGGTCAGCAGCAGGTGAATCTCTGTATGGTGTCTGTGGTGACTTTTACCACGCTGTACACTGGTATTATTTTTTTTTACGTCAACCAGTGATCTTGCTGAAGAGGGTGTTCTGTTGTCAACATGTACAATATAAATATGTGGAGGATCAGTTAAGCACATGAGAGAGAGCGGCATTATTTCTCAGACTTTTATTATGTGTCCACGCTGCTACACGGTAGCCTACAACATGCTGAAGGTGAAATGCATGTGTAGGAACCTTGTATCGGATCCACTCCGAGGCTAAATCTGGCCTGTTAACCAATCCAACACACAACTACCCAGAGGGAATGTATATCTCTGCCTGTATATCTAGGCAGTACTTTTTTTTATATCAATGGACAAAAATTCATGATCACCTTTCATCATATTATATTTCGAGTGATCTGAGAACAAACTAGACATCTGCACCTCCTGTTTTCAGAAAATCCAGACCGGGAGAATTTGGCCAATCACAGGTGTTTTCAGAGAGAAAAGGGGTTACTATTGGCTGTTCTACACTTGCATATGCATGTGCACGTCCCTTCAGATGGACATGTGTGGATTGACATGAGACTGAAATGACAGCAGACAGCAGGAGAGAAAGGAACAGTTTTTAAAAGTTTGTCAGCTACAGAGGTTTTGGTCAAATCTCATTGGTAGAACATCCTCGTTCCACTGACTGAGTTGGAAGCTGGAAAAGGAAGATCGAACGCATGAGAGAAAGAAGAGAGAACATGTAGATAGGAAGTATAAAGATTGACCTTTCGCTAAGCTTCGTAACTGCATTTCAAGGTTGCGTGGATGGGTCGATAGAACAATGGACTTTAACATGGGAGGCTCCTGTTTGTTCCCAATTTCAAACCGGTTGCCAAAATTGTTTCTTTTTACCATGATCACGACAGTCCTGTAATCTTATATGTGTTTATTATTGTAACCACAACGGTCAGCTAGCCATTAAGAAGTACTTATTTCCAAACCACAATCTTCCTAAACCTAACCAAGTCATGTGTTTTTAGCCTGAGCCTAACCAAACCTTTCCCATAGCAACAGTTTTTAATACTTTATCTGAGGCATATCTCCTGCCACTGTCAGGATGCTTATTCAGGAAACAGTCCTATGGAGACTGTCCTGCAAAAAATGAGCCCATAGGTCATCTGTGCAAGCAGCTTATTATGACCTACAGTTACGTTTTATTGTTAAGTAACATCTAGTGGCTGTAGTAATTATGACTGGAACAAAGAAGGAAGTCAGGTGATGTAGTATAAAGGACAGAGTCTGCATCAGAACAAAGGTGAACAAAAAAGCACTGGACTTTGATAAAGGAGACTGCTATTTGTTTCTTATCTGAAACCAATAGTAACCATTGTTTCTTTTAATCATGATCAATATAAAACGTTCATTTTGTGTTTATCAATGTAACCATGACGTCAAAGGTCCTCTAACCGTAATTGAGTATTACCATGATCTTTTCCAAGTGTTTTTTGTGCCTAAACCTAATCAAACCGTGGCTGTTCCTTAAGCTAAACCACACGTTTATTGTTGTAACCATGACAACAAAGGGCTGGTATGCCTTTCCGGCTCCCATAGGTCTTATGAGAGACTGGAGACAAGTGACCCATACACTCGTTTAGGTTGGAGGATTTAACACACAATATAAAAAGATTTATACATAGAGTTTTTCTCTGTCCCTGCTTTTCACATTATCATTTACAATTACCAATAACAATATGTTTAATGAATGGAGAATAGCAGCTCATTCTGGTTATTGTGCTTCCCCTTTTCTCTTGGCCCAACCAATTCATTCAAAATAAACAGCCAAGTGTTCCTAAATTGAGACAGAACACCTTTCCAGCCTTTAATTTTCATCCCTCACAGTGTAGTGTCGTCATTGACTCTCATCCATTGACGTTTCGACCACATACATGTGGAAGCTTAGATCTGGAAGCCGTGTCAACACATATTATTGATTTATCCAATTGTGTTGGGTCTACCTCTTCCCCCTTTCACTCGTTTAACTGTTACCCTGCCACCACCATATAAATCATTCCCTCTGACTGTCGGTCCCAGCAGAGGAGAAACCTGCTCCATGTTTAGACGAAGCGAGACATTTGTTTGTGTAGAAATGAGGTCGAGCAGCGTGTTGTCACTTTGCATCCACCACTGAGGTCATCTCAGCCTTACTTGTACTACTGTAACTGGTGTTCCCTGTAGATGGTTTCCGGCTTTCACTCCATCTGTTCCTCTCTTCAGTGTTATGTTACATGTTCTGCCTGGTGGGTTTGCAGAGTGAAAGAATAAAGACAAACAACAGAGATGGGAGGGAGGGTAAAGAAAAGCAAACAGATGTGACTGTCTTAAAAAAAAAAAAACAAACACCCCTTTTGTGCAATCAGCTTATTATGACCCATAGCTATGTTTTATCGTAAGTGATGTCAAGTGGTCTAGAGAGATAACATCGTCGTTTCGGCAAATGCCCCGAATGGACATACACACAGTTGTTGTTTAGAGAAGTGTTGATTCAAGTGTGTGATCATTTCGGAGGCTGTAGTTTGTGATGCTGTATTGAATTATACAGAGTAGTATTTGTAATTTAACCTATCCTCATATATATAAGTGGGGTGGACAAAATAATAGAGACACCTATATGATACAATTCAACAGCACCACAAATGTTGAGGTATGGTTTAGACATTACTGAAAAAGCTGGTGGTGCTGTATGAAAAATGATGGTAATTAGGATTCATTTTCTGGGCACCATGAACGTCTTTACTTGATTTGTGGAGATATTTCAGTCTGGACCAAAGTGGTGGATCAACCGACTGACCGACATTGTCAGCACTAGAGCCATAATATGTTGTAGTAATAGGATATTGTGGCAATACAAAAAAAATATGTTGTTAGTGAACAACAGATTAAGCATAAAATTATCATGATGATATTTTTTCAATGTGCTAAACACATTTTCCACGCATTGGTGTTCCTCTGGGGTCCCCAAGCTGTTTTAGCTGTGTAAAACTTGTCTGTCTGTGTGACCTAACATTCCCACACCTGCAGGTGCAGAGTTGATACTGTGTGTCTGGTGGGACACACTCTTCGCAGCACGTCTACCTTGTTGTTGAAGTGAGTAAAGGGACCATAATTTTCCATTTTTGGTGCTAATGTGACATGGGGGAGGGGGAAACAATATTCTCATGAGAACTTTCCCGCACCATGGGCATGAAGGTGTGTGTGTGTGTGTGTCTGTGTGTGTATGTGTGACCTACTGTACTCACACCTGCCGAAGTAGAACTGATATTTCCCGCGCTGTGGAGAGCGGGGTATTCCCGCAAGGACATTGGTAGTTCATGCAAAATAATGGAGGAGCAAACATATAAAAGCTTGCACGGCAGCCCTCTATCCAAATCATTCCTCACTCCTCTGCACGCTCGCTCACTTGAAAATGTCCTCTGGGAAAAGGTTTACTGTCAATGATGTTTTGGAACAGCTCTTTGACAGTGAAAGTGACATAGAGGAGAATGTGTCTGAGACAGAGGTTTGTGTCAGTGGTGTAGTCTACGTGATACGCAGGTATATGCCGTATACCCACTAGAAAAGGTCCCGACTTACCGTACAACCACTAAAAAATGCGCAAAGATACGTATCAGTATGGGGTTTTTGACATAACGTTCAATTTCCCTTTAAAATCTGTGTCGCGAACGGTCGCGAAGCGGGCTCTTTTGGACCACAGGGGCTTCCGTCAGGCGTAACGTGAAACCTACGTAAGTTAAAATATTTCTGGTGGGAAAAAGAGTAAACTAATGGGTGAACATTATTCATCATCAAAGAAAAAGCAATGAAACGAAAGAAGAACCAATTGACTCTATTTCAGTGTTTCAATGCTCGTCCGGTAAATACTGCCGCCACTTCGGGGGATAGTACAGATGGAGCAGCAAACATCTCAGAAAGAGAGCCTGATGAAGAGGCTCTAGTATCTGATGGCAGGGAAGAGGAGACTGCTAACGCTATCGCCGTACCTGGTAAGTGGAACTCGTGTGTATTGTAATAATACTAACCGCTATTGTAAGAGCAGATGATTGGCACTAACACTAGCTAACTGGTGGTTTGGTGAATGCCAATATAAATAGAAAAAGGACAATATGTATTATATTGTTATTTATTGACGTCTTTGTTTACATCCAGGTTGTGCTATCTGCAGTGCCACAAAGTCCACTGGTGTCCTCACAGAGAAGAGGGTATCAACATCTGAGGAGTGGGTGTCTTTTAAAATCCAGTGCTTAGGTACAAGTGACAGACAAACAGCTCTAGCGTCCTATAGGAACAAAATTCGGCGACATGACATGTCTAGGGCGCACGAAATAGCTCAGGAGCTAACAGAAAAAGGAAGACGGGATCAACTTGGAAATATAGTGAGAACTGTGTCAGAGACTGTGTTAGCCGAGACTGATGCTGTATTCAGAACAGCATACTATCTTGCCAAAATGAACCGACCTTTCACTGATCATTATGATCTTATTGAGCTTCAGCTGTCAACATGGGTACTAGTCTGCACTCGAGGTACAGTTCCACAGCAATTGTGCAACACATAACAAAAGAGATGCAGAAAAAAAATTGTTGGCACTATTGTGTCATCTTCAAGCAAATTGTCTGTTCTCATTGATGAGGCTACATCTCTCAGCCACAAATCTGCCATGATTGTCTATGTGAAAGCCTCTATAGATGGAGCTACTCCTGAATTTATGTTTCTGGATTTAGTTGAGCTGGAAAGCCAAAGAGCAGCGGGTATAGAGGAAGCTCTGTTGAACTGTTTAAACACCGCAGGCTTCAGTGAAGAATGGCTTCAAAAGAATTGGGTCTCATTTGTTTCTGATGGTGCCAGTGTCATGCTAGGTAAGAACACTGGCATTGCAAACAGGCTGACTGCAAGATACCCTAACCTTTTCACATGGCACTGCATGAACCATCGTTTGGAACTGGCTGTATCTGATGCTGTCGATGAAGTTCAGGCAGTCAACTGCTTCAAGGTGTTCATGGAGAAGATCCACAATCTCTACAGTCAGTCCAGTAAGAATGCACGTGAACTTCAGGAGGCAGCACAAGAAGTGGGTTCACAAGTCCTGAGTATTGGCAGAGTTTTAAGTACACGATGGGCGGCCAGCAGCTTTCGTTCTGTAAAGGCTGTGTGGAAGGTCATATGAAGCACTAAACAAACACTTTGAAAATGCTGCGAGAGACCAAACAAGAAACAGCAAAGAGAGGCAAACTTACAGAGGCCTGGCACATCGTTTGCAAAACCAAGAATTTCTGTGTGACCTTGGACTTATGCATGATGTCCTGTCTGAACTCTCAAACCTGTCTCAGCAACTCCAGGCCCATTCAGTCACACTTTTGAAAGCAGATGAGTTTCTGAGGCGCACTATCAGAGTCATGGCATCATTCAAAGACTCTCCAAGTGAGAAATCTGAAGAGGCTTCCCAAGCACAGGCTTCGGCACATTTTGGATCCGTTTCCCTTGAATCAAATTCAAAGCTCACACCAATCAACGCAAAGCAATTCCTCCAAAGTCTGATCAACAACATGGAGTGGCTGTTAATGGTATGAGAGATTTCCTTGAGCACCCAGACAAAGAGCCGGAAAGCCTAATACCACTCATACGATGCATGCAGACCATCCGTTGCAGCACTGCTGAATGTGAAAGAGGATTCAGTCTGATGAACAATGTATGCACAGACAAGAGATCTACACTGTTGTTGTCCAACATATCATTTAATGATGATTAGCATCAATGGGCCCCCTCTTAATTGCTCTGCCACACAGGCAAAAAGAACATGCAAACCAAAGAAACATCCGTACAAAAACATTTGGAAGGCCTTGTAGACAACAGGCCACTTAACCCACCTACACCTTCTCTTCTTACCCCTTCTTAGTGTGGACTATTGGTTTAATTTTTTCTAATTTCCAGATCTGTTTAGGAGTCGGCTGTTACTTGCACCTCTTTAGAGAATTATATTTGCATGTTTGTACCACTGTTTACACTTGTTTTCTGAAATGTTATTTTTTGTACAAGTGTATTATTTATTTATTCATTTTTCTTTATTTAAACTTGTTTGTCTTGTACTGTTCTATTGTACGGACAAATCCCTACTGCTGTTTGACAGTTAATAAAAGGGGATGAGAAATTTAGAGGGGAAGCGTGTGTATGGGGACAGTTGGAAAGACTTGGATGTAGTTGACTTGGAAGCCCACATTGGCTTGCTCATTTTGGCCTTTGGAACGCTGAGACTGGAAGGGCAATATTTCCAGCCACCATGTCTCTGACGACATTCCAAGTTTTGTCCCATGTCCCCTTTGATGACAAACAAACAAGGCAGGGCCGACGAAAACGTGACAAACTTGCAGCAATAAGAGATGTGTGGGACAAGTGGGTGCAGCCTTTACCCTGCTTTTACAATCCAGGCCCCCACGGGACTGTCGATGAGTGCTTGGTTGCGTTTCGTGGCCGCTGTCCATTCAGACAATATACGCCAAGCAAACCTGACAATTACGGCATCAAAATATGGGCAGTATGTGATGCACAGTCCAGCTTTGCCTGGAATATGCAGGTTTACACGGGCAAATCTCCTGGCGAAGCACGGGAAAAAAATCAGGGCACAAGGGTTGTGCTTGATATGGCTGAAGGACTGAATGGGCATAATATTACATGTGATCATTTTTTCCACATCTTACGCCCTGGGTGAGGAACTGCTCAAAAGGAAGGTAATGATGTTGGGGACAGTGAGAAAGAATAAACTAGAGCTTCCTTCTGAACTTCTTGCTTGAAAGGGAAAAATGTCCTGCTGCTCAGCACCATGCACAAAGATGCTGCCCTGAGCAGCAGAGAAGACAAAAAACTGTCTGCTGGTGCTGGACTACAATGAGACAAAGGGAGGCGTGGACAACCTGGACAAGGTCACAGCCACATACAGCTGCCGACGCATGACTGCCCGTTGGCCCCTTGTCATCTTCTTCCACATCATTGATGTGAGTCCATACAATGCGTTTGTGATATGGTGTGAAATAAACAAGGACTGGAACAGGGGAAAACTGAGCCGACGGAGGATTTTCCTGGAGAAGCTTGATAATGCACTAGTGAAACCTCAGATTGAGAGAAGATGGTGCCTTCCAGGAGCATCAACAGCTGCTGCAGCTATTGTGAGGGACATACAGACAGAGAACCCAACTCCAAGAAATGTGTCAGGTGTCAGGTTTGTCCCACCCGAAATGATTCTAAGACCAGCATGACCTGTTCACAATGCAAGAAATATGTCTGCAAGGAGCATGCACACCCTCTCTGCACATCCTGTGTACAGTAGTGCAGACTAAAAACTTGACTGTGGGCATAAAGAACTGTTCCATGTTCTGACTATCTGACTGATGTTCTCATTATGATTTTCTGTTTCACAAATGGGTGAATTCTCAAACATGTAAATTAGAGTTGCAGCATCAGCGCTGAGGCAGTTGCAACATTGACCTTTTTGCTGGCAAGGTGCTGTGTTTTCACACTGCCTGCATCCTCGTCATAACATCGGACGAGTACATCTAGAATTTTATCCATGCTTTTGTCCGTGGCCTCATCAATGTTGAGTGAAAACATGTTTTTCTTAAGCTTGTCAGACAGATTTCTTTTAAATTCTGGTGAGATGCCGTGTGTAATAAGATAGCTTGCATGCTGCCTCGAGACAGACAGATGCGTAAGGGCGAGTTTATCCTCCGCTAATTTCTGACACAAAGTGACGAGTGGATGAGCGATTGTAAACGATAGATCATACTCGGCAATGAAGGAGCACAAGCGAATTTTTAAATCAGCCACGCGATCGGTCATTGAGGGTGGGATATCTGCTGTGGCTGTTGCCCCCGGCAAACGTGAGACATGTTGAATTGCTCGTAAAGCTGCTTGATGACTAGCGTCGAACTCGTGCCGTGGCAGCACTTTTTTCCCGCTAGTTCCATATAATATTTTCCTTGCACACAAAGTGCAGAAACATGCTCCTGGTTGCCGGAGTTTTTGACACCAACTTCCAAAGGGCTTTCCGTCTCTACCCACCTCCTCTATCCAAGACCAACGCCATTTATTCTTTATACCTTTACCTACAAGTTTGGTGTCTTCCCCTGGCTTCATAAAGTTGCACTCCATGACTTTGTCTATGTTTCGTGCTGCCAGTGTGGGAAATACATTCGTAGTGTATGGGAAACACAAAACACATTCGCACGTGGGGTGACTGCTGAATCAATCTGATTGGCCAAAACCCAAGACCACCCCCCTACCCTATTACCGATTGGCTTAAGTAGGCTATGCCTGCTGGTGTGGTTTAGAGTGAAAGCGCCTCTCGGATCTTGGGAATTGTCAGATCACGTAAACCTGATTTTTTTTTTTGCAAACACCTCGGTACGCCGGAAATCCGGCGCTATCAGCCCTGTAGGAGGGTTACGTTACTACAGAGCTGATACCCATTTAAAAAAAATGGGATAATTTTCAGTGAGCACATAAATCTGATCTGTCAGTTTTAGACTCTATTACCCCAACTTGGGCTGTAGTTCCTTTAACTCCTTCACTTTCAGCATTCATCCACTTACAGCAATCCACCATATTCCAGCATGTTTGACCAGGCTGCGTCTCAACAGCTCCACAGTCAGCTTTTCCCACTACAGGAACATACATTCATGTGACTTAATATGCAGCTTTAACTGTCAACTTTGATCTGTGATCCTGGACCCACATTTTTAATACTGATGTTTAAAAGACACTATGTTGAAACATGAAAGAAAATCCACGTAAGCTACCCTTCATCCATTGTTGTTTCAGAACGCTCACGTACATACTTACTTGCCTATAACAGAGCATAAAAAAAACATTATAGTTTGTAAAACACAGTGGAAATGGAAGGAAGAACCTAAAACTAAAGCCTTAGTAGTACTTGCTTCTGGACACACACGGAGAGTTACTAGACGTCATGGATGCGTAGTTGCGCAGTAGATCGGCATTTACAAACTCCGTGCATGCACACTACAGGTCAAATCAAAACAGCGACATCCACGCATCCATCCATGCATCCATCCTCCGATGACGAAATGTACGCCAAGTGAACCCTAGCGGACCATTGCGGATACAGAAAGTATAACACCGGCTGTAACACGCCTACTTCCGAAAGCAGGCCGAAGTCTCCACCTTAACCGTATCAAAGCGGGCGTTATCTCAGCTAAACTGGGCTGGAAAACAATACAAACCAACCAACCACACCAGTCAGTGATGGTGTGTTGTGAGAAGTGAAACTGACTTTCAACCAGAGAGGGCAGACAAACACTGCTTTAAAAAGGCTGGTGTTAAGTTACTCTTCAAGTCAGTTTTAGAAAATGGATTTATTTCCTTAATCCTCGCTCAGTAACCGAGGAGGATTTCCATGGGATTGTCACGAATTAGATCCTACAACAACTTCAGCTCAGCCACATATCGTAACTCATCTTGGCACCATCCCAAACCTCTTTGATCCTCCAGTTTGTTATGTTCTCTCGCCAAGAACGGCGCAGTTCATCACCATTCAAGTTCTTTCAACGAGGTGAAACTCACGGATGGTAGGCGGGTGAATGTCAAGATCTTTCTGATACTCTCATAAAGGATGGAAACATGCAATATTTATGATTTCACCGTGTGTGTGTGTGTATGCGTGTGTGAATGATGTGTGCCGGGCCGTCAAAATGAAATATGTTTGATATGTTTATAATTGCCCCTTGAACTGCTCCCGTTCTTTAATGTATGCGTTTAGATAAACACACCTACACACATGCAAAACATCTGAATAATTCAGTCAACACTTCACACTGCTCAATTCACAGCTAAATCACCTCCAACCTCAACACGCGTTACGTTTGTGGGATTTAGTGGAATTTAAATAATTTCAAATAAAAACAGATTCTTTTGCAGTGTGTGTGTGTGTGTGTGTGTTTGTGTTTGTAAAGACCTGTAGGCAGGGTTTTTATGTCTATTATCTTTCCTCAAGCATCTGAAAATCTTTGGCAGTTGAGTAATGGGTTGGTGTTCTGGATTTCAAAACATTCATTTTAAAAAGGACTTTATAGATTCTTCAAGGACTCTAACACAGACTCACAAGTTGAGATGGGTGTATGCTGGGGGATAACGAGGAGCTGCGGTGTGCCAGGTGTCATTTAGTAACTTCATTTATAGCAATCTGGACAAGAGAGTCATTCATGAAGGTTAAAGTTACACAAAAGACCAAACCCAATGTTCTGTCTGTCTAAAACCCATCTGTTCCTACTGAAGATGTAACTCTTTAAAAATGGGTCATAAATATGTAGTTTCATTTTGTAAAAAGACTGTGATTTCCTAAAACTAACCATCTTGAATCAGGAGGAAATGGTGCATTTACTGGGGAGTATTTTCATCTTTAGTGAGTGTAAATGTACAGTTTACAATACCCCATTAAATCTCTTTTTCAACATGACAGTTCCATTCTCTGCGCTGTGTAGAAGATGATGTTGAAGTAACGGCTGGTAGGTGACTGGTTGACTCAAACACAGACAGCTCCAATGTCGATTTACTGACTTTTTTTTATTTGCTTAGCAGCACCAGGGGATCTGATGGATACAAGCCCGGTCTCAATAAAACTATTCAGTGTGATCACTTTCTCTCTCAGATTAAATGTTAATATTTACAGATCATCATTCAACAGTCACACACTCATCTTGGGGATACAAGCTTGGTCTGACTTGTTCACCCGGTAATGGATTTTATATAGTTGTATTGTTACCTTGGTAACCTAGCACTAAATATGAAAATATAAAATAACATAAAGAAATATATATAAAAATGACACAAATGTGTCACTTTACAGCAAACAAAAAAAATAAAATTATTGACAAAATGCATTTCTATATTACAAGATTTTGCTATTAGACATAGTAACAATTTAAAGCTCCAAGTAAGTGTTTAATGTAACATGCTAGAGACACATTTTACATTTACAGTAGTGGTCATTTCTTATGCTTTCGGAAATTCCTTTTGTGTTTTTGGCAGACACACACATCCACAAAAGACATTATGATTAAACAGTTCCTCTATAATTAAGCTACACATTCACTAAAGAACAGGCTCAGCTGTGTTTCTGTGTGGATGTGGAATAAGGTACAGTACATCGGGCTTTGACTACACATAATACTTGAGCAGTTAGTAGGATACAGTCATTGATGCTTTCATGGGATTTGTTGAAAGAGTATCATCGGCGCTGTTCTATAGGAGAGATGTGAACATCCTGTTCAGAGCAGAGGAGATAAGAATGATAAAACTGTCCTCTGTAAGGAGGACAGTCTTTTAGCCCACAGCTCAGCAGCCCTGCTGTGCTTCCTCAGTGATATCAGTTACTCGCCTCATGCGTACACAGACAGCTGTGGACACCACGGATGCATTGTGGTTTTCGTAGATACTCCGCTTTGGTGATGCGTCCATACATGCGCAGTATGCTTTGTCTGCTGTAGTCATTATTTGGAATTTAAATTAGAGTAGAGGTGAGGGAGGCATTGGACCATTGCACAGAGCCTCTCTTTAAACTCAGCATCCATGTTTGTTTTCCAGCTCATGCACGGCTGGTGTTCTTGTAGTGTAGTGGACATAAATTGGTGGGAACGTGAATGTCATGATGGATGGAAGTCAGGACCCACAATGCAGACAAGACACTGAATGGGTGCAGGAAACACAGGTGTTTATTACACAAAAAAAAGGTAGGAGCGGCTGGAGCGGGGCAGGGGTTGCTGGATCTTGGGAGGGTAGCTTGGCTGCTGGGGCTTGGAAGGGTTGCTGGGCTGCTTGGATTTGGAAGGGTGGCGGCAGAAGCAGGACCCGGAAACAAGGGGGGAAAACACGGTCAAGAACTCAGTCATAAAACTAGCGAGAGAGCTAATGAACGAGAAACTGACGAATCTCTGAGCCGATATATTTACTATACCACTTGGGGTTAGCTGACAATCTGGCAAAGAGCTGTGGACTGGACCAAGGCTTTATGCAGACTGGAGTGAAGGTGACTTGATTGCAGATTGCTGGCAGGTGGCTTGATTACTGACGGCTGGCAGGTGTGCAGGTCGGCTCAGCCCAGCTCCAGACAGAAAAACACTAAGATCCTGACAGTGAACCTCCACACCAGAGCCTCAGATGACAAAAATTATGTAACACGGACCCTAGCGGACCCTCGCATACTCACAGATCCACAAAGTATAACATTGGTGTTACACCAGCTTCGCCCCATCTTCAGCCAACAAGGTTGACAGTGATGCTTGCAGATGAAGACTGACACAGTTTTCACAATGTGTATGTGTGCACATCTACACGTTTTCTTGTACAACCCTTGGATTTGTTCCTGAGGATACGCTCTGCAAATCTATTGCATATCTTCACATACTTTACTAAGTTCTCTATACATTTTATATATCTTGACATTAAAAGACATGTGTAATCAATCATTTATATTGCGTTCACTTGCACATTGTGCACTTACATTCCTTTGACTCATTGTTTGGCTTACTTTTGTTCTGCTTATGTCTAGACATATTCAAGTTTATTGTGTTGTTGCATGTCCAGTAAAGACTGTGTCCAAGTTACAACTACAGTTACTCAAACCTGGATGAGGAATGTCTGAAAAGTGTGAATGTGATACTCTAATTTACAGATTAGAATCTACATATTAAAACCTCTGCCACGTTTCTGATCTCTGTATTTAATCTGCAGTGAAGCGTCATTGACTTCAGGTTCAACCAGTTAGTCAGAAAAGGAGTGCACAAATAAAAGCTTTGCATAGATCTTAGACAAATGTGATCAGCATATTGATAACATGCACGGGGAAATAAATAACTGGGTTACTCTGTTCTACTTTACAATCAAATAGACAAGGTAGCTGGGATACAGGTCTACATGTAACCTGAATCAACTACCACTCTGCAGATAGAAAACACACAGCTGTGAGTCCAATAAAGAGTAATCATACACATTTCACATAGCATTGTTTTCAAACCTATACTATATATATGGTATATACACACACACACACACACACACAGTACACTCACTGACATAATACATTACCTCACCCCTACACCCTTAAAAAGTAGTCTCTATCCATGAGGACCTAAATTTTTGTCCCCACGATGATACAAGTCCCCGTGGGTTAGTGTGTGCATTCAGGTTAAAGTCCCCACTGGGATATAAAAACACACTCACACACACACACACACACACAAATATTTGTGAGGCTTTTACATCTCACAGAAGGCTGGCCATGCGTTTCCTGATAAAATGTGTTAGTGACCTAAAAAGATTGTACAGATGAGACCTGCACAGACACACAAAAACACACACGGTCGCAACAGTGTGTATTCATAGCTTCTAAAAATACTACACATGGTCGGAGACTAATAAAACAGCCCTTTGGGTCTGTGCTAACAAAGCTTTCTAAAAATAAGAACTGCTCCTAATTGTGATTTTGGACAAAAGTCTCTAAAATGAGAAGTGATTCAGTTTCAGCCTCTAAAGTACTTTAGCAGTGACACTGTATACATGTGTGGCATATTTGAAGGAGTGTAGCAATAAAAAAACAAGGTTATGCTTTGAAGTCTTAATATCATTTTGATTTGAAACCAGTCATATAAAGATATTTCTTAAAATATGCTGTAACAACCATGCTTTAGTAGGATGGAGTTCAGCAGAGTCTTTAAAATAACATCTTGTTAACACTATTATTATGACATTGAGTTACAAAAAATGTAGGTGAAGTAAAAATAGTTTCTTAACTATTTAAAGAATCTAAAGAAAAAAAAAGTGAGGATACATTGTCAACATTTTGCACTGATGCCCTCATAAAGCAGAAGATACAGAAAAGAGAGAAGCTGACACCTTATAATTGATGCACCTTTTATCAAATTGCTATGATGTATCTTTATCACATGAAAGCTGAAACTGATCAAATACATATTGTATAATGGCAGCCTCACTCACTGCATCCATTACAATACCAACAAGGTGCTTAAAGATGATGTACTGTAAGCTTAGTGGTTCTGAGGAAGTGACTATGACTTCTTCTCATTCCATGCTGCATTATTTATACAACTATATATATGTGTATATGTATATATTATGCAATATATGTGATGATGAGTAAACTGAGGTTAATCTGTAAAATTATGTACATTTTTTTTCAAAAATATTTTCTTTTAGCATAGACAACATTTTTTGGTTGTATAATATGTTTCATTTCAAGAGCAAAATTCTTGCCTTAAAAAGATCTTTTCTGTGTAGCTGAACATGGTTTCTTGCCGGGAGCAGGTGGTGGTGGTTATTGCTTGACAAGAGCTTCAGCAATTGTTGCATTTACAATACAAGAGGTTATAATACGTCCTCAGAGCAGCGCTACATCTTCAGGGCAGATTGGAGGCTACAGTGAGTCGCTATGGAAAAGTAATGAGATGGACCAGGGCTAGCTGGTTAGCATGCTAACTGCAGTAAAAGGAAAGAGGTGATAGAGGCAAGAGTTAACATTGGTGTTTCTTTCCACCTCTGGAGACAGCTGTTGATGGGTAAATGAATGAGTTTGATGCTCAACTTGCAGCGTTTCCTCTAGACTGGTAAGTAACCAGCTGTTAATGCTAACGCTAGCTATGTAGCAGTAGCAAAACTTATAAATAGTTCCTTTAAAAGCAGACACTCACAAAGTGAGAGACATTCACAAATTTAAGGCAACATCTGTTCACATTTGACAAATGTTTCCTCTTTATACATGCTGGGTGGAAAAACAAGGGAAACACTTGACTATAAAATGTAAGGTGTAAATCCAGAACACTTTTATAGCCTCAAAGATGCAATGAAATTAACAACTCACTAAAAAACTTGGAACTAAACTTTCACATTATGAAATTCACAAAAGTAGTACATTTTAATTCCAATGTTGTTTCATTGGATTGCATTGTATGGTAAGGAGTTCCTATTATTTTGGCAACCCATGTAGCTCAATGCTTTGGCTCAACATCATCCTTGGTTTCTGTTGTTAGTTGTTTTTGGATTTGTCAGACTTTGTCATTACTTCTTACATGGCCATATTCAGCAGTAGGATTGTATGAACAAGAAGTGGAGTCCTAAATACCAAGCCAACATACTTGCCACTTTATACAAACTGTATTATCATTATGCAGATGACACCCAGATTTACCTGCCTCTGTCACCAAGCTACTACAGTCTCTTAGATTCTCCCTTGTCCAAAGTGCTGCTGCTTTCTGGCATCTGACAGTTTGTACCATCTGTACCCCGTGGGCCTCTCAGGTCATCAGCTAGAGGGCTACTGTACAAACTAAACATAGAGAAGCAGCATTAAGTTAATGTGCAGCACAGAGCTGAAGCAAACTTCCAGGGGATGTCAGACTTTTGACCTCATTAAATCCAGGTTAAAACCTTTTGTGTTCTGCCATTGCTTTTGACTGAACCTTGAATATTTAACTTTACTTTAAAAAAATGTTCCTACACTTTTAACTTGTATTTTAATGTTTTTATGTTTCTTTTCTTTATTTTTCAAATGTTTTAAGCATTTTGTAAGGCACAAATTAGCTTTGAATTAGCCTTGTGTATGAAATATGCCAATAAACTTGCCTTACCAGCTGGACAGTTTCCATCTCCGTTTAGTAACTACTGATAAATCAGATTATTTTTTTAGCAGCACACAAATTCAACCTTTTTAACCCAGACTTGCTTATTTATTCTAAGATGCTAATCTGGCAGCTCATTATATGTTGTATGAGGTATCACTGTTTCTAGCCACCTCCTTGGTTCACTAAGATGCATTAACATTTCAGCATTTACCAAGGGACCGGCTGTGGCAGCCCTCAACAAGCTACCAGATCATCCTGAGCTTAGAACAGATTTGCAACTGACCCAAATTTTGTCTAATGCTTGAAAGTGTAAATAGTGGCTTTGCTGTAGTTTACATGGCGACTGTTGGAAGTCCTGGAATACATGTTTTAGTTTATCTTGGCTCATATTGACTAAATAAATGAGGACGTACAGTAGATAATACCTTAAATATGCCAATGAAAGTATAGTGGGTATGGTTAGGGCTATTTTTGTGCAGTGTTTCTGTTTTTTGGGCAACAAATTCACAGGTGTGTGAATATCTTAGTGGATATTGGTACAAAGATAATCAGGACTTGGAATTACCTTCATCTTGTGTCTCAAATGTTTCCTGACGACACGGACGTAAACAAAGATCACACATGCTCAAAATTATTTCTCCCACAAGCCACGTGATACACTCATATACAGAAAACAGTTGCAGTAACAGGGCATTGCTGCGAAACCTGAATCTCTTTGTGGATTACAGCGTCGTCACCGTTTCTGCTCCAGCTGTTTTATTTTCCTCGTCTCTGCAGCGGATGAGACAGGAGCTCTATGGACTCCTGCCAGTCCTGAGCTGCAGCTCAGCGTGTGTCAATTGAAATCAAAGACTGTGTACATCTATTCATGTATTGCAGTAAAGAGGGGCTCTCCAGTAGATAGCCACGGCTATTGATGACAATCAGGCAGAGTGCATCAATAATGTAAAATCTTATCCGCGCTCCTCTTGAACTGTCTGGAAATAAACAGAGCAATGTCAGGCCACTGATGGAAATTTTGAATTCCCTCTGACAGTAACTGCACAGACAGACTTACAATTACTGGGAGCACAAAGCACACAATCCTTCAAAAATAAATTTAACATTGAAAGGTTTGTTTCCAGGGGCTGAATGTTCCATCTTGATTATTTGTTTCTAAGTACGCCGCTGTTATTATATACACGATACACCTGATATGTACATATGTGCGTTATTTCTTTTTCCTTCTCTGTCTGAGTCTTTGGGTGCTGTTTTAAGTTGCTGTGTATTTGTCCATCCATGATGTGTGTGCCTCTGCTTCACTTCAGGCTGCTTTGTGGATGTCTAAGTACAACCTCTTAGGCAACTATACTTCCTGTTTAAGTATGAATAAGGGGCAAATCATGAATGTTTGTCTCAAATCGTCTTTAGGTTTTTCTAGAAGAAAGTACTACAGTTGATGCATTTTACTAGCCTATAACACAGCATCTAATGGAGATGCTGGAGAAGTTTTGTGGGAGGCAGCTATATGCTAGGTTGCTAAACTAACAAAACTGCAGGAAAAAGAATGGCTGCCTTGGTTTTGTCGCAGTGAAGATGTTACTCCAGATGGACGAGAGCACTAAATGGAGGAAGTTAAACAGTCTCAGTATCTAGACGAGGCTGTCATTACATGAATAACGAAAGCATCAGCAGTTTCAGTTAATGCCCCAAAATGATATATGAGAACGTTCAAGTGACAAAGCCCTGAAGTCGTCATATAAATTATGGGGGGAGGGAGAAGAGGAGGGAATAGTGTGACATTGTCATAGAGCCACAATGTCTGACAGGGTGAATGGATGGGTCTACAAAACATGAACTTTAACACAGGGGATCATTGACATACAGTGGATGTTAGTTTCTTTTAAGCATGACCACTATTGTTCCCTCACCTTTTAACCACATGCTTTTTATTGTAACCGTGACAACAAAACCTCCCTGATCTCAGTTAAATAGTCATTTTAATTCAAATGATTGTTTCCCTAAACCATAGCTGGGAGACAAGAACAACAGTGTCAATTGTGGTGTTAGATCAGAAAACAAGCCTGTGTTGTTCTGGAGAGCCGACCAATGCTGGATTTGGTCCTTTATTGTGGAGGACTTGTTTATCTTTTAATTGACTGTTGATCATTTAATTTAATAGCCATGATCTCTTGTAACACCATCTACCCAAAACAAGAAATTTATAAATTTGCTTTGGGAGGAAAATATAATCTCACCAGACAGTTAGCAGTCTTATACAATAAAGGGGGAAAAACATCATCAGACAGGTGTAAAATGCAGGATTTCTTTCTCCAGACAGATCATGGAGGCTGTGTGTCACGCCTCATCAGTCTAGCCTAGTCCTTTAAGACTTCTTCCCAGTATTTGTGTTTCCTGTTTTATTCTGATACTCACTTCTCGTCTCATTTTAGGCCCCTTCACTTCCTGCCCTGCTCTGTGATTAGCTGACCCCGTCTAAATGTGTTGCACCTGTGTCTCGTTGTGTCCCCTGCCCCAGAGCCTCACTGTCCCAATTCCAATACACTCTCCCCTTACCCACTCTCACTGCGTTTGCGCGTTCGTGTGAAGGCTCTGCCACATCAAGTGTCGTTCCAAACTAATGACCCTTCAGTGGGAGTGTGTCACAAAGCCCTCCAACACTCCCAGACGAGTGCAGCATTGAGTCCGGGATGGATGAAAGGCCATATACCTAAAAATGTTCCGTGTGTTTATTTCCAAGGGATAAGTCATAAATTACCTCACATCAAACAGACATTTGACTATTTCCATGCCAAGTTAAAAGTTACATTGCATTTTGGAATGAACATGCTGCTGTGTACCGAGAAAACGGAACATAAGTTTTTTTATTTTTTTTATTTTATTTCAAGAACTATGGAAAAAACAGGGATTTAATCAGATTAAGTTGGCAAACTAACTATGCAATGAATGTAATGAGTGCCATGTCACTGCCCACACACCTGCATCTTTGTCAGTGCTGTGTATAAGATAAATAATGATTTAATTACATTGTCCTGTATGAATTATTTTGGGTTACAATGAATTTCCTGTTTCCTTCAGAGAAAGGTGAGGGCATCTCAAAGCTTACCGCTGTATTTATACCCTCCCACCTAATGAAGAGACCGCGAGTGTGACTCTACACAGAGTTACACTCCATCACAGAGTGGGAGGGTGCAGGGGCCGGTTTTCGGGTCTCAGTGTTCCCTTCCCTCTGTGCCAGTTCCCCTTTTTTCACCTTGTGGCTTTGTATGACCGGTTCGTGCCTTGACCTTACCTTTAGTCTCTCGATTTCATACTGTTGCTCCTTTGGACTGACTTCTGTGTACTGGGCCTTTTACCTGAGTAAAGACTGCTCAACTACTAAGTGAGTCACTTGGTCAGTCTAGTCTGGTCCCTTTTTCTCTTCTTCCCCGTGTCGGCAGTATTTGTGTTCTGCGTTTGTACTGCAAAGGACACAGAATTTCGCAGAACTGTTGTGTGATCCTGTGTTAACATACCACACACCATAGCCCTCCAGCTGGGAGAAACCCTGAACACTTCATTGTTAAGACTTTAATGGAAGAGCTGTTTTTAGTCTGAGTAAATTAAGCCTTGTAGCTTTTTCCCTATTAAATAAGATAGAAGTGTGCTGGCCTGCTAAGAGTCTCTCTTTTATGGAGCTTTTGTATGAGCTGAGCATTTCAGAGAGGGAAAATTGTTTGTCTGGAGTGAGGGTTTGACAAATTAAACTGTCCTCCCTTCAAATATTCAAACTGACATACAGAAACTAATATACCATTGTCTATTGTATTCATTTTTATTTCTGGGAAATCTTTGAGTAACTTACTTCAACCTGAAGTGTGTCACATCTTCTAAAGACATGCTATTTTTTACAGATTTGAGTTTGTCTTCAAAGTAAGACACTTACTAACATTGAAGAACTTTCCCAGAATAGAAACACGGCTGAAAATTGTCACTGCATAAATTCATGTAGACTCACTGCAGGTGCATATTGCTAATTCATTTACATGCTGTACCCGTGGGATGTGGAAGTTGAAGAAACATAACGTGTGGAAAACAGAAATAGCTACAAGAACTCAGAACAACAACAACAACAACAACAGTGGCTGCGGGGAAGATTGAGAAAGTTGGGGATTAGGAGGTTTAGAAATCTTTTTATCTGTCAGAAAGGTGCAGATATCTTCTAACAAACCCAGACAGTCCAGACTGATTCAATGTGTTTAAAATGAAAATATTTTATATTATGTAGTGGAAGGTGTGTGACGAACTCAACCAGTTTAACCATCATATCACACTGCACAGTCCCAAGCAAAATATAAGCTCCGTTTTTTATGAATTCATCTCTGCAGCATGTCTACTGTGGCCCAATAGCATCACAACAACAGAGTGAACAACACACAAAGACAGCTGTTTTGGAACTCAACACATTTGCTTCACACCCATTCAGCAACTTAATGAAGAAATTTATTTTACTCAAAGACAAACAGAATGAGGATTACTGAATGGTGAGACCGGCAAAGGTCAAAGAAGAGAGCTGTCCAAAAGCCAAACAAGTCCAGAGAAGGTATAAGACAAGAGTTCAAAATTCCAAAGAGGCAAAAAAGGTCAAAATCCAGATGAGCAAAACAAGAAAAAACCAGGACCTGAAGCACACAGTAAAGGAGCACCACAAAAGGCAAAACACAAGGCTGTAAATACCCTGAGACTACTAAGAAGTCAAGTGTGCGGGGGGAGCTAAGGAATGAAGCTGGGATCTCAGGGGTACTGCCTCGGGGCTGGGCAGGGACGGAGCAGGAGAACCAGTGAGCAGGGCCCAGTATTCTAAAACTTTTAATCCAGATCAGAAATTGGGTATTTCAAAACAGAATATGTCATCCTGATCCTACAAAATTTGGATAATCCTACCCAGAATCCAGATCAAATGTCAAGTTTGGAGCTCCAAGGTGGAGATTAGGATAGGTTTGATGCCAAATATCAGGATTTCCCTGATCCCACTGTCAGGGTGGATTCAGCTTGGAGTCGAGGTGGATGTAGAGACATGAAGGACACATTGCAAATATTCATCAGTCTTATTACTTGATGTTTGCTTATGAAATTGACAGACTACGACAAAACAATATTCAGCCTTTATTAAACAATTAATCAAAATAACATTATCAATCAGAACACATACACACACAAAACTCAAAGCTTTCAGAAAAATGACCATGGACGATTTATTTTTATAAACTCCTAAATAATCTATGTATGTGTGTATGTTTCCTGATGTCAACATAAAATAAAATAAAAATGGTCACAAAAAGAAAAAATCTCAGAAAAACAAGAATCCACATTCCCCCCTGTGGCAGTGGAATATCAGCATCTGTCAGCGAGGAGAAGTTTCACCTCCCTCTGTTGAAGCAATGTCAGTCTGATCTGCTCCTCAGCTAGAGATCCTAGCTTGATCCTTTGGGTCCTTTGTGAGAAGTTTCCTCTTATGTGGCGGTTCCACCCCTGAAGGGTGGGGGCTCCTCTTGCATGTGGGGGTTCCTCTTGCTGGTGTTGGGGGTCCTCTGAACTGTGAGGGTCCCCCTGCTGTTGGGGATTGACATGCTGTGCCTCAAGATTCAGGATAAAAAGCTGGGAGAGGAAGAGCCGCAGACCCTTTTTTCCACTGATGATGTCTAGAACAACATCAGTAAACTCACCCTGCTTATACGGCTTGTCACCTGTTTTAGGGTTGTGAGACTCAGTATTGTCCTTTGTGACCTTTCACCTGTTCCAGAGTTCTTAATTCCCCACTCCCTGTGGCATTGACACTGTTGGTGATGTTCTTCCAAATGTTGGTTTTCATCTTGGATGTTACTCTTTTGTCAAGTCTAGCAATCAGAGTGACATAAGGTGCCCTCACACCATCCAGCAAGGCGTGTGTTTCGGCTAGGGGGAAATTGCTCCTCTTTGCAGTACCTGCTTGGTATGGTGCTGCTGAATGGAAGCTGGGGTCACTGGGAAACTGAGGCTCTGAGGAGATCTGACAGATTGACATCTCTGTGGCCCATGCTTCCTCCTTAGGGACCCCAACCCCCAGATATCTCCCAGGAAAAGCTTGGTGACTAGAAAAGGAGGGCCATGAGCTAGCTGACTTGGATGCAAAATGGAGGCTAGTGGGCAGGAAGTAAAAATAACGGCGGACAAAAAAGATGGGTGATTTCAAAATAAAACAGGAAATGCTTAACAAAGTCTGGGTAGGAAGTCACACATGGGCAAATTGTGACAATGGCCTGTGCATCAGTTTGACCGCACCACCCTCAGGCCCGAGGCACCTCCATGACCAGGTCTGAAACTGTTTTTGTGTCTGTGTCACGTCGAGTTCAATTGATGCTTTTTATGTCCAGGAGCTGCACAGTCAACTGCTCCTGCTTAGTAAATTGTACTGTAGAAGTACTACTGAGTAATGAAGTGTCACACCAGGCAGCAGACATCTTTATACAGGATCCATTTGCAGACAGGGTGCTAATCAATTAGCAGAAGAGGGTCTTTGCACCGGAGGAAAATTGAACTGTTGGCCAGGTGATATATGTGCTTTTCACCCAGCTGAATGCAACAATATATTGTAATGGTATTGGATAAACATAAAATAAGACTCCACTTGCATTAGCTTTGATTTTGTTCAGATTTAGTGTGTTAATCTGCATGGACTAAGATTATTTTGAAGTCTGCTGACATGGGCTTTTCCAGTTGATTGTCTTTTCTTTTTCATTCACCTAGTAATTTGACATAAATGCTGCTCGCTGCTGCAGCATTTATTTAAACGGAAACATGATTCTATCTTTTCATCTTCCAGTGTTCTTTCACTGTGGTTAATAATAAAATGTGGTTTTAAAAATTGCCTGCGGTCATGAGAGCAAGTCAGTGACCTCCTGCTGTTAGTGCTGCGAACATCACCAACATGTTAGGACTTTTTAAACCCCGTCTGCACTGGAAGCAGTCATTGCAGATCATTTATGGTTTGATTTTAATGTATCTGCAGGAATATGAAAGTGAAATGACGATGAAAACAGAGATGAAATACAATGATCAAAAGAGATGGATCTGGATCGAGGGGGTTGCTGCAACACACAATATTTGATGAGCCCCCCCTAGGCCAAAGGCCACACATACAAGCCAGGAAAGGAGTGTGGGCCAATGCAGTAAGATGTACAAGGTAAACTTTCACTGGCCATCTGAAGCACTTGGAGAAATCCCAGTGGCCACATGTGTACAAATGCAAAATTCAACAGTTACAGCAAAAACAATGTGAGGCAGCTTTATATTCCCCCAGAATTGTTAGGGCCTTCATTCAATTATAATAAAAATGTATAAAGTCAGAGCAAACCACAAGGAGAGAAGTCTTTGCAGACTTCCCACACTCTCCACCTGAACACACTGACTTCATTTGTTCCTGACGGAGCGACTGTGTTTGAGAGCTCTCAACTTCAACTGCTCAACATCATTTTCAGTTTTTTGTCATCGCTCCGACTCTTCAGCTTGTTCTGTAGTGAGATACGGCAACACGTTCCTCATGGAGCTCATGGAAGGCGTGTACAGACCCATCAGGGTGCTGCTCAGCGCACCCATATATCAGCGAGCTCTGCAGCTCTGCTGGAACATCAGTTCTTACAAGGCTCCGACTGCACTGGTGACTGAGCTGATCGGGCTGCAGCGGGAGAACAGGATCCCACCTGAGGTGACTGTGGAGGATCTGACGGAGCATGCTCCAACATATCAGCTTCTCCTGCTCCACCAGGGACAACCTGGTGATGTCTATCAGCTCCAAGGTGAGACAGACTCACACTGACGTGAACTACGGTCGGTACGAAGCAGAGGAAGAGCCAGAGCTCAGCTTACAACCAACTTCTGCCGTGGCTCCACTTCCCCCAGTTCTTCAGACCCACCCCATCAACGTGCTGTCATCACTGCAGTGCAGGATGACGTGAGCACCAGCCAGGGTGACACAGAGCAGCAGGAAGAGGTGGAGAAAACCTCCAACACCACAACAGAACGACGTGTTCTCGACTGGCTTCAAAAAACAGTCCAGTGTGCTCGAGGAAGACATTCGTTTTGAGTCTTTATCACTTTGGTTTTTGTTTGTTTAATTTTTTCATTGTTATTTCACTATAATTTCATTCATTTTCTCATTATTATTTCAGTATTATTTCATTCATTGTTTCCAAAAATATAAATAATAAATTCATTGTTTCATTGCATAAAGGTTTGTTGCATGAGTTCATCTAGTATTAAGAAAGTAAATCCGCCAACATGTCTCATAGAGTTTTCTTCTGCTAATGAATAACAGGATGTGTGGAGGATAATGTCGGTCAGAGTGTCGACCACATGTATTTATCACACAGTAAACAGCTGAATAGATTCTGTTTTATAAAATGCAATATAATAACAGAAACTCATGATGTAGTTCTATCAGAGCAGATGTAATGACTCCTTTAAAGAATAATCTTTTTAAAACTTTTATCATAAGGTCCGTAAATAGAAAATATTCCACATATGATATTTAACTTTAAATTTATCTTCCAGAATATCACATTAAAAAGAGAGCATAATGTAGGGCAGCTCTTTCCCATCCTTTGGATTATACTGGAGATTTGTGGACGGCTAGCGCCTGTCAGGATAGCAGCTGATTCATGTAATTTGCTAAAAGGCCAAATGGGTTTAATCCTCTATCTAAAGGCAAGTTTTATTAAAATATTAGAGTTTTGAATCCTTGAATAAAGTATGCTGTTACAACTTGGCAGTTTTGAAAGTCATTTCATAGTCATGGCCATTTTCAATAAGAATGAGATCTTAAGAGGAGGCTTTACGGTGAAATGAAAACGACTAAATTAAATGTATTATAACTCCCAATGTGGCGTTCTTTTATTTTCATATAATCACTTTCGTCGTCCAGTCTCCACAGCTGTAGTTATAGCACTGTTCTTTCTCAAATACTAGGTCAAACATCATTAAAATATTATAAAATTTCTCTTTGGTACATGTGTTGCAGGCTCAGTTCTCAATTCATCACAGATGTTTTACTGCGAGGGTTATTCCCTTTGTGGATTTAGCTTCTCTCCCTCTATTCTCTCTGTAATTACAAAAAGCCTTAAATAGACCCATGCATTAATCATTTTCTGTCAGCCATGCACCCATACTGTACAGTGAAGTGTGTCATGGCGCCGGTCCCAGCAGAGGATACACAGAAAAGTGGAAATGTGATCCTGCTGCTCTCTGAATGTGGGTTCAAGGTTGAACCTGTAGCTTACACTATGTTCGTCCACGTAGAATGAATGATTGCTTTTAATGTACAATGCGGATAAAATACAGCAGTGGCATTTTAATTCAAGCTGCATAACAAAGCACAAAAGCTTTACTGAGAGACTTCCTGAGGAATCGTTATGGGGTTTATCACTCAGCTGTGTGTGACGCTTCTCCAAGGCGAGGAACACTTGGATGTGCAGCTCTCCAGGACCTCCTCTCCATTTCCTCTTCAAGAAGGTGCACAATCCCTGGTGTATCCCCCTACCCTTGGCCCTATACCATCACTGCTCCTCCGCCTCTCTTCAGAGACCTCTGTCTCATTCATAATTAATGGACGACGTATAAAAAGGTAAGGGAATGCCCCCCCAGAGAGCGAGCTTGAAAACAGACTTGAAGAGGTACATGTTGAAACAGAATGGTAATGTGAGAAAGGTTTAAAAAGAGAATTAGAGCATGGAGCTGCGTGAGCTAGGCTCTGATTAGATCAGCTTCCACTTTAAGAGGAGCTGGGGTGTTAATCAGAACGGAGGCAGGAAGGTCACCCGCCTAATTTGCTGTGAACAGAGAGTGAAAGGTCCCGCCCATCCTTTTGAGGTAAATGCTCACAAGTGGATGGACGATACTGTTTTAAGTACTGGTTCTGTGCAGAGAGGAGAGAGGAACGGCCTCTTCTGTAAAATAAATTCTCTCAGTATATAGCTAGTACTCATTTGCAAACAGCAAATGCATTTTACAAAGAAATTCAATGCTGCCTGGATTTTGGAAGTGTGGATACTGAACGTATCGGTGACATATTTCATTCATTTTCCAACAGTATCTTGGTTGTCCGTATTATGACACATAGTTAGGTTTTGTTGCTAGGCGACATCTAGTCGACAGGAGCAAAGGGAAAAGTGCGGTGACGTAGTATAAAGAGAGACAAAGACCACGTCAGGAGGAGGCTGTGGTGGAAGGATGAATATGACGCAGGAGAACGGCGTTCGATTCCCCTGTGAAAGTAGTTGTTACTACTGTAACCATGACGACAAAGATTGTGTTATATTAAGGAAGTACTTATTTTAAACCAAATCATGATCTTTTCCTAAACCTAACCAAGCCGTGACAGTTTAAGACCATGGTGAGGAAGGTTCTGTATGTGACTGTTGGTTCAGTCCATGTATTTATTATTGGAACCATGAAAATCAAGGTCTGGTATACACCTGCTGGTGTAGCGGCGCTATTTCAGGAGACTCCCGTGGGTCGTATCAGAGGAAAGAACGACCTGTGTGGTTGTTCAGGTTGTAGGACTTCTTCTACGTCAGTGAAGCTGAAATGAGCCAGTTCAGGCTGGGCTGCCTGAAGTCTGATGCTCACTTTAATCAAAGTGGTGTATCGAAGTATTGGATTGACTTTAAATATGTGAGGAACTTGTCAACATAGTCCATTGGGTGTGTGTGTGTATGCGTGTGTGTGTAGGTGTGTGTGTGTGTGTATGTTTTTCGGCCAAAGGTCATATGTGTGAAACGATGCTTCACTTACTAACACTATTGTTCTGTTGCATCAGTTTGTTCTGTCAGTTTCAACAGCCCCAACTCCCATCACAGTTAAACAATCTGACGTTCACTAATCACTTCATGTCAGTTCAACTTTCATTCATACATCTTTAATGAAACCCATCAATAGTTTTAAATCAGGGCTTCAGACTTCCAGTACTCGCAGCATGTAGCTTGTGAAATATAAACCTTGCACATATGTAAATCTACATTTTATGAGAGATGCTGTGTGTGTTGATTTTCTAATATATTCTAAGCATCTGTAAAATATTTGGAATAAATTAAGGTTATTTTCGCAGACTATTCTCCCTGGGTGAAGCTCAGTTTTGGGGGTATTCTTTATATCTTTCAAGATTCATGCTGCAGCTCAACTCAGCCACACTCATTGACAATCCAAGCTTATATCGATGTGCTGCTGGTCACCCGCTATCATGTCATGATAAGGAGAGATTTTCTTCTCTGAGGCAGTTGATCCTGCTGGCCCTGACATGGTAAATTCCAACAGTGGCTCCTGCTGGGCCCTTGATCTAAGGGAGGAAGACCTATGATGACGGTGGATGAATTGGATGAATAGGACACTGTGGAGGACGAATGTAATATAGCAGACACCCAGACCGTCCTGTTACGCTGACAATTCCACGGCTTCATTCCTCAACACAAGAGAGACTGAAAACCTGGTGCTGCAACTTCACAGGTACTGTAACGTTAGCGTGGCTGCAATCAATATTTTTTAGAATAAGAATGTGTCAATGTGAAAATGAGATGAGATCCTACAAGCGTCTTAGTCTGACACCAAACTTGAGGAGTAGAAGAAGAAGGCGGCACGGTAAACAATCACAACAGGAGGAATGGCAAATTTCTGGAATCGTGACATCCCTAATGCTAACATGATGCTAAGTTTGCTAATGGGTCACCTACACCTGCGATGTGAATGGAAGATGGCACTAGGTAACGTTACCCAGTTGATAGTATTGAAAATAAATCTCATCCACCTACTACTTAGAATTTACCCCGATTCAAAAACCATTGCCATCAAATCCTCACTGTGTTTACATCATCTTGGAAAATATATTTAGTGATAGAAATGAATTGTATGTAAATTCCATTATCTTGCTCTCTTGAAGTTTCTTATTTTTTGAGACGTCACTTTTTCTCATAATCACTTATTTAGGCCAGTGTTTCTCCGCTTTAGGATAATGGGCCTCACATTACTGTTTCTCAGCTGTGAGAAGTGTCATTATTGTGGTTATTGTTACTGTGCAGACCAATTTTACATGAAAATGGAAGCTGACTATAAGCCAGTAGGGGAAAAAGACGTCCAGACCACTTTTATAGCCATTTTATTGCAAGGACACTGACACTGAATACTTTTCAATTTGAGAAAATAACAATTTCCTATTACAGAAATAAATGAAAGTCTCATGATTAACTTCCACCTGCAAAGCTCCAGCAGTGCCGACAGTTCTAGGAATCCATCAAAGACAGAGGATGAACGCTTCCTCCGTCTCATCTTACTGGGGGGAACAGTTGCATCCATCTCGCATTAATATCCTTCTTCTGTAGGGGAGGTAAAAGGAAAACACATCAGTTGGTGCGGTGTGGTCACTGCTAATGAAAGCGCACAAATAATGCCATCTGGCATCGTGGGGAGTGGAGGTGGAGATTTATTTAATGATTGTGAGCGGCTGTCGAGCTGACTGGCTCAAGTGTAACACATCAGACGTGTGTGTAAATAGCATTTCCTCAGCTTGGGATTGAAATGCTGAGAATTAATACAAAAAAACAAAACAAAAAAACAAAAAAACAAGGCTCTGACGGCTGCAGAACATATAAATAAACACTCTCCTGCTCCCCTGTGGGAACTGAAGAAAAGATGAGTGACGATAGAAGGAGAATTGAAGGAGAAATTCATCTCGCTCTTCTATTTCCTGTCGCTGATTGAAGGAAGTAGAGACAACACATCACTCTGACCGGGAGACTGATGGACCGATTGTGACATCAGGAGGTCAGGTTTGGACTGACACAGCAAGGGCCCCCGTGCACTTCCTCGTCCACGTGCACGTGCACTGCGAAGCTCTTGGCTGCATCAGCAGGGAATAATTCTGTCGTGTAGATCAAAGAGGAATCAGTCATCGTATACCGTAAGAAGAATACACACGCTGCATATGAATGAAAAAGCCGAACAGGGTGGAGGAGTAGACGAGACAGATTAAAAGGAATTTCTGAGTGGACAAAGTCAGAGTTGGGTTGTGCTGTCACTGCAGAGGAGCCTCACCCACATCGTCGTGGCAACCATTTAGTGAACCCGCATTAATGTGTTGCTTTCTGAATACAAATTTAGACTTGGTTTGGAGTCTAAAGGAGATCAAACACAAGTTAGAGGAAAGGAAAACAGATTGAGCAGAGTAAACGTGTATTTATACACCTCAAACAAAGGAAGCAAAAATAGAGTGGCTACAAGAGACTAAAATAAGAACAGATTGTGAAGAAAAAAAAAAAAGCTTTGTTATGTAATATCAGACACATTATCCGCGGGCCAGAGATTATAAAAGAGTCAGAGGGATTAGTACACTTGGCACCCATATGGGAAAGGGCAGCGTGGCAGGACTGAATGCACAGAATCAGCTCATTGTAAAGACAGAGAGCTTTGTGGTGTAATAACATGGTGGGAAAGATGCATTCACATTTCTTTTTCCTCAAAGGGAAAAATCATTGAATGTTCAATAAAATGCCACAGTATGTGCAAACTGTGGGTGGATACAGGAAAACGTGGCCGCTGGAAATCCGTCTGCTGAACCATGTGGTAAAGCATCACGTCAGACTCCTGCATGAAACAGTGGAAACAAAGGAGTGCAGGGAAATCTACATCTCATTTTTAGAAGGGGCCCAGGCACATGCTGTTTGGAAATCAAGTCAAGACCCAAGTCCACCCAGACAGAAAAAATAAAAAGCAACCACCAACTAGTCAACTAAAATTATAATATGTTTCCATCAATTCCCAAACCACAGAAATCCGTGATTTTAATCCATGTTAACACTCGGTGTCATTTGGTTGCCTGTCAGTGACATCACACCCTCTATGATCATATGTCACAATTGACTTTTATCCAGGCACATTTTTAAGATACACTGTTAACACCTTGGTCATTTTCTACTATCTATGTTTACCAGATGAAAGATTTTAGTCATCTTGGATATGAAGTTATCAGAGAAAAACGCTGAGTAAATATTAGACAGCTCAGCTCCCAGCTGCTGGACACGTCCTGAATCGCTGATTTTTAAAGTGTAACTCTTTTATTTGATGTTTCTAGCAGTTTGTTATGGAGAGGACACCTCTGTGGATAATTGCTGGTAAAAACCTCCTCAACATCTGGATCATAAGTTATCAGAGAAACAAATGCAACAAAAGTTAGCAGTCTCAGCTAGTCTCCCAGTCTCCCGACCTTTCCCTGATGCCTTATGTCCACCGTATAGCAAACTGCTTTATTCTTTTTACAGGTTATAATCAGCTGGTCCGTTTTGTTTTGTTTAGTTTTTTTAGAAGAGGAGACCTCTGTGGATAGTTCAGCTCCAGATAAAAACCTCCTTAACAACTGACACAGAAGGAATCCAAACCAGCAGAGTTTAATAAACTCAACACTATGATCACGCTGTAGCCTACACTTTGTTGTTCCGAATTACTCATCTGTTGTCTATTTATTGTCCTATTTCAGTTACTGTGGGTGTGTGTGCCAACTGTAGTTTGTAGTAACATACAATGTACAATGTTTCACAATAAAAGCCCTGTTAAGAAATGAAGGGTTTCTGTCCACTGAGACACTAGATGGATTTTAATTCAAAACTGTTTTTTCTACATCATCTTTGTAGAAAAATGTAAGCAATCATGCATATTAAACAGAGGGAATTAAAGCTGTTACCTGCTGCAGTTAAGGTTAATAAACACTCCAGTCACTTTTTGACTTGAAACTGAACTCAAGTGAAAATAAATTTGAACATACTAACTAAAATATGAGAAAATGTTACTGTGACTAGCTAACCATAATACACCAAGCACCCTTCAATTCACACTTTACATTATACTGCCATCTGGTCGAAGATACAGGACTCTAAAATGAAGAAGAGTTTTCTGCCATGAATAAACTGTCTCTTTGACACACTACAGAGACTCATCCGGATGAGTGCACGCACACATATATAAGTATAGGTTGGGAAACAGGCATGGGCATGAATGTTAATGAGTGGGTGTTACCATGTGTGTATTTCATGTGTTTCTGTGTGGAATATGTAAAGGCTGTAAAACAAATCTATGAGGTTTGCACATATTTATGCGTAAAACTACATGTCTTAAATGGAGATGCTTGGTAGTTTGGTAAAACTTTGAACTCCTTGGATATTCCTGTGCAAAACTAATAAAAGTTAAGTTTCAGAACTTTCAGGAAAAACCGAGATAAGTCAGAGATAATAAAACAAGACTTCCCAAGACTGAGAGCGAACGCCACAACTGCTGTAATGGCTCAGTGAACCAAGGTTTGGACTTGAAAGTATGACTCACAGACAAGGTAGGTAGGTCAAAAGCAGAGTTTTTTTGTTTTTTTTTTGATTGTGTCAGAGAGACAGGCAGAAGTCAGCATTTTGTTGGCACTTAAAACAGGTATGTCCCCGAGGGACATAAAATAAAAAGGCAAAAGTCTGAGAAAGGCATGGTTCAAAAAACAGGACAAGCAGGAAACAGGCAAAAAGGTTCACATACTGCACCTAGAGGGCTTAATAGATGAATGATCTGGCAAAGAGTAGGTGGAAACAGAAACCTTTTTCACAGAAGATATTGTGACATGTCATAGAACAAGAGCAAGTAAAAAAAACAAGTATATGACTGGACCAGGATGCATTTGCATTCAGTCTAGTTTCAGCTCTTAATCTGTTTTCCTCCCTCCTCCTCTGTGCTCACATATACAGTACATTAGTACAGCTGAATTCACAATAAAGCTGTAGCTGAAGCTAAGCTAAAATCTTGCCCAGGGCACCAAATTGGTCAGGGCCGGCACTGGTGGCTTGTGGCATTAAAAACCAAATAAAGAAGTAAACTGACTGTCGTCTCATTAGGTGTGTCAACATACTGTTGACCTATTGTTGAACCGATCCACTGCAGTTCTATAATAATCAATGAGTAAGAGTGCAATATTATAATTTTGTTATGTTGCAATTGTTGCTTTACTTATTTGAATATTTCTCCTCTGGTTACACCTACATGCTGAATGTACAGTACAATCACACTGAATTAGTGTCTGTTTGTAGGCTTATCGATTTGATGTAAAACGTGTCATTTTTGGCGGATCAGCTGTGGATACGTGTCGGGGATGAAAGCCCCAGCAGTGGATGATGCAGATAGGGCAAAAGTTCAAATACATACTGTCTTTCTATGCGGGGAGTGGGAGGGAAATCGACTGGAAATGGACTGTTGTAAGAGTGCAATGTTTTCATTTTGTTTCTTTGCAATAATGGCTGTTGCTTGTATTTAAGTTTGGTCTGGCTTTTCCCGTGCTGAATTTATAGCATATGTAGACCTACATTGGTTTTTCTTATTTTATTTCATTTAGTTTCATTATTTTTATTTCATTTATTTCTCATTTGTTGAATGTTACCGTTACATAATCCTGTCATGTTCTATGTTATCTGGACCCAAATGCAGAAAAAACACAAATGCTGGAAGGTGGAGTGAAACGACTTTACCAAAAACACAAGGAGCACAGGAGCAAAGGGATGCAAGGAAACATCAAAAATCCAAACAGTCCTTTCACAGGGTAAAGCAGGACGAACTGGCTCAGACAAAGGGGAGCGCAGAGACTAAATAGACACAAGGGAGGCAAGAACACAGGTGAAACTCATTGGGGCGGGGCAGGCAATCAAATTGGAGGGAAACAGGACAAAGACAGGAAGTAAAAACATCATACACACAAGGAAAGTAACTACAAAATAAAACAAGAAATGACCATGACCAAACTAATAAACTCCAAACATAATACAAAAGCCCAGACATAAATTGTCCATCACGGCAAACCATGACAAATCCGTAATAATTAATTTGTTAATTAGCCTATTGCAGACAGCCCGTTTTGTGTAGTGCTGATGGACAGCTCCTTTAAAACTCTGTTATACTGAAAGAGTGGCAACATGTTTCAGATGCTGTGTTAGTGACTGTGGATCTTCACCTGCCCTCCATGGCATGCTTGCCCATTATTATTATAATAAAAAGTGCTCTGAGAACCCATTATTTGGCCTCCTATTGTTATGCTGCATGTCAGATATGCGCCGTCAACATTTTTGACATTTTCAAGTGGGCCGTGAGTTGGAAAAAGTTGGGAACCCCTGTTCTAGGGGAAGTTACACCGCCTGTGTCTGCAACCGCTCACCCGTTTTATTGCAGTGTCCAAGTTCTCCAAAGTCTGCACCTAAGGGATTTCCACTTGATGGCAAAGTGACCGTCAGGCAGACATGAGAGTAAATGTTATGCTTTATTCGGTACATGTAAAATTTTACAGTGTAAATGAAATATGTAGTGTACATCGCATGGGCAAACCGCCCCACAATGACACTTGTCCAAGCTTGAGTCAGTGTTGACACAAACGGATGATGATTCATTAGCCTCTGAAATCTCTGGTGGACAAATGAGTGGATGAGTGAACATTGGATTGATGTTCAGCACAGTCCAACTGGGTAATGTGAAGCAGGTGTGGGAGCACACTGAAGGCTGATGCTGGCCGGATGCACGTACGAGGAACTGGAACTACAGGTGAGTGTGTGACGGATGAATGGGCAGGGAAACATCAAGAAGTGGCTGACGCTGTGAAAACAGACAGCTCTGCCTTGTGCTTATCATCGCCTCTCTAAGTGGTAGGGATTTAATTATGAAAATCAATAACGGATACGAGCCTTTTAGGTTTTCCATCTTAAAGAGATTAAGCTGCTTAAATAGTTTCTAAACCATAAAACTCACACCGGCTCAGTCTTGTTCTGTGCTGTTACCGTCCGTACAGGCCAATACTGCCCGGTGACATTTTGGCGATCGGCTGTTGGACAGTGACACATTTCCTATCACACCTCGACCTTTCATGCATCAAAAGGTTGTGTCTCCCACTCTCTAAAACTGGATACACGCTTTCAAGTGAAGGAAAGCAGTGGCCTTCAAACTGTGATGAGCTGACAGAAGAGACAGCCTTTTACTCATTGATGTTTGAGGCAGCGTGGACAACCTCTGGTGTAGTTTACAGCAACTTTGCTATCACTACGTAAGAGCTCACAACAAGATAGAACTGGTGTGACACCCTCTGTCACACATTTCCCATCTCCTCCTACAACTACAATAGTGTGAGATCTCTTCCGAGTGTGTTTCAAGCTAATTATCTGAAAATGTCACCGCAGTCGAACATAGCTTGTAGGTAATTTCACTCTGTCAAAGGTTCGGGCTGGCTGCCTGCACGTAATACCAACATTGATGCTTTGATTAAATCACTGACAGTAAACCTCGTCATGGAAATACATTCAGACTTTTTTTTTTTGTTATATAATAATAGTACAAAACTTCCTATACTATAAATGTCAAGCGCAAGGCCAAGAAATAAGGGTGCAATTTACCCATTGTAGGAGATAAACTCTTCATGTCAACATATTGTGCAAATATTATCTATATTGCCCCATTAGATATTTCAGTTTGGTAAATGTGCTTTGCTTTCATTAAACAGGTTTATTGATATGAAAATCAAACCACGGCACAGGGAGATGACTTCACTGTGACTTTTAATGAGAGCGAACAAGGCGCTTCACTCGCGGTTCACCCAGTAGAATTACAAGAGCGTTCACAGGTGTGACGAATCCATACTCATAGGTCACATGACCAATTATCATCGCCTCATTCTGTTTTAACATTTTATCAAGAGATAAACATATTACAAAGGTAAACATTTTCCAAACAAATATATTCCGACAACAATATTATACATTATCAAAAATCCGGGCATTATTAACATCACTAGAGTTACAAAAGTTACATGGTTTTACACAGTATTAACAAAAATACGAACTGACTCCTGTATGCACAACTCGAAAAGGTCAAATTATTTACACAGGTCCACTATAGGTCCTGCAGCTGTCCCGTCACTGTGGAGTGGAGAGTGGAGAGGGTGAATGTCAGGAGACTTAGTAGCTCATCTCTCCAAATAACCTGTGGAGAGAGATATAACAGAGGATATTCACCTCACAGTAATGATCTCAAATCTTGTGTTTCATTAAGTCCAGGGTTAAGGGGTCAAATGTGTATAAATCCAAAATGCTTCCCTTCTTAAAAGCTGATTATCAGATTACCCCCTCTTGGACTGGGGCATACTTTTTCAATGCCAATAAATGTTAGGGAAGTAGATGACCCCTGGTTTTTCTCTTTGTATTTTCTAGCAATGGCTTAATCCATGTTTCCATTTCTAATGGCAGCGTAATGCTCAGTCAGTCTGAGACTGTCTTTTGTACGGCCTACATACAATAAGCCACAAGGACATTTCAAGATATAGATGATGTGTTGAAAGACAGTTGATGGATTCTTATATATTATATTTCTTTCCTGAGTGAGGGTGATTAAATGTCTTAGTATCAAATGTATTTGAACAATATGCACCTCACCTATAATTTCCAAACACTTGTTGAGAAGTTAGTTTGTGTAAGCTCCTGATACAGAGAGTTGACAACTTTATCCCTGATATTTCTGCTTCTCCTGAAGCAAATATCAGAGACGACAGAGGACGACAAATGATTCAGACAGGATTTGTTTATAATCTGTTCTGATCGGATACAAAAGTCATTCTGTTTTTATTATTTATGTTTAAGGGGAGGGTTCAATCAGGTTTATTGATATATTTTAGTGTAGAAAGAGAACATGGAGTCTTGCCTGAGTCTAAGTCCTTTTTTCCCCATGTTTCCCCTTCATCGCTCCAATATCACGGAAGTGTTGTTTTTTTTTTAAATTTTATTTATATAGAAACTTTATTTTGTTGTCATAATAAATTTGAGTTATTTTATATATACCTTTGGTTTGATCCCTTGTTTTTCTTTCTTTTTTTTTGGTTGGACTGTAATTCAGAGCTCATCCAACTGCATGCATCATACCTGTGTTGCCAACAGCTAGGTTTTAGACAAACTTTAAATTCAATATAAATCCAACAGCGCCACTCCCTTTTTCTTTAGAAAGCAAGACACACATTTTTAAAGCAAAACACTTTTCTTAATGCGATAAGCACACAGGTACTTGCAGTGAGGCTGTGAGAGTGTAGCCAAGCATCAATAAAAACAGAAGTGAGTAGCAAAAAAAAAGGGAAGATTTATTTACAGACTGGCAAGAACGCTCCCAGAATTCAACCAATACAGAATGCAAATTGGTTAATATGAATATGGCGTTGGTCACAGAATGTAAAAACTCTCCTCCACATATAGCCAAGTAATTAAAAGTAATTAAAAAATATTGGTACAGCACGAGTCGGAAGATAATACTACTACTACTACACAATGAAGTGTGTAGTAATGTGCTGTCTACCGTCAGAGCCGCTTCAACTGATAAGGCTCTCCATTTAAGAGTCAGCCGATCTTGATAAAGCAGAGTTGTGACAAAAGAATAGTAATAAATAGTAGTTAAATAGTTTAAACCGAGTCTGGTCCCGACACCCTCTCTGTGCTGATCCAACTTGTAGTTCACTTCCTTGTCACACCTGGCACACCTACAACAGATCTTCACATTCAGCAGCCCGTTCATCCAAATCAAGACACAAGGAGAAAACTCATGCAAACGATCAACACTTCCAGCTTTACATGCAAAGTAATTAAAGTAATTTTGAAATAGATAGTACATAGATTAAAATAAATCAAAAAACAAATCAAACATGGCTACTAAGGTATAGACCTTTAATAATGCATCCGGTGGCTGTTACACCTGGAGCCCTCAGGCAAGCATGGATAACAGGATTGTCTGAACATCCATTATTCAATTGATCCTCAGGAAGAAAACACTAACACTTTTAACTATCTAAAACACAGAATTAAAAATGCTGTGCTGTGTATGTCAGAAAATAAGGAGGCAGCATTGTTCTTCAATATTGATTTTTGCAGTTGAATTAATAGGCTGCTACATGTTTTTGAGGTAAGTGAGCTTTTCTTTTTTTTCCCATAGACTCAACACATTGTGTGGTGACAAAAGATGTACTGTATTTCTAACCTTGAATTTCATATATGACCATGCACTATAAATGAAAGCTGCATTCATATCATGGCCTCTCTGGAGACAGTTAGGTAATGAGGCTCTATTTTCTCATGTTTTTTTCATTCATTTCTTTGGATGAGGAAACTGGATGATCCATTCAGTCCCAGACCCGGAGAGATAATGTGAGCTGAGTGATTTATGTGATGTTAAGAATTAATCAGTTTACTATGAACTTCATGTTAATCTCTTCCTGAAAATGCACAGGGGACATTACAGGTTGTTTGATATGAAAGTAGATGACTCTAGTTCTTAGTCCAGTCAGTGTGTGACGTCATCCCGAGTCCTGCTAATCCAGGGCACCAGGCTCCAGCTGTAGCAACAGCGAGAGACTGGCGGCTCCTGGTCGATCTAGGGAAGCAGCTGAAGTTTCCGGACTTCACTGTCGCTACCACACTTACGCCAGACATGGTCCTGATGTTTGGGTTAACCAAGCGAGTGCTGTTGCTAGAATAGACTGTCCCCTGAAGAAGACCAGAGGGAGGAAGGCCAGGAAAGAAAGCAAGCTAGCTGACCTGGTAGCTGAGTGCTGGAGGAATGGGTGGAAGGCTCGCTATGAGCTATGAGAGCCATCGAGAACGTCTCAGAAGCTGCAGAGGAGTCATCCCGTTGAGCTCTGGTTGAAGAGGGGTGATGAGTGGCGTAGTGCGCTACCTGGACGCAAGTCGGGGCCTGATCATCCCCAGCTGGGTCACCTGGGTGAGGGTGTGGAATATGAAGAACCACAACACTTGAGGATGCGTCCAGGTTGCACCTCCAGGTCTATCGTAGAACTAACAATACATGTTTACATGCAAGATGTTTGACAAAGCTCACTCGCTAAATGCTAAATGCTTACCATCGATATATATGACAGTTTTGTGTGTTTAATGTGTGAAGTTTATATCTGACACATGTATACAGAACCGTGTACTGGCTTGCTTTATTCTTTTTATTTCCTGTCTTTGACGGTAATATAAGTCATGTCTTGTAAGCCCATGTGGTCTGGGCACTTTAAGGTGTATGACTCTTGCATAAAAAATATTCATACATTCATTCATTGTCCTCTATTGCTACATTTCCTCTGTTTCCTCCAACTCTGAACATTTTTGTCACTTGTTTGTCACAGAGTTCCTCTGTTTCAGAAATTCTCACATCATCTTATTGGACCAATCATCTCTTTGCCCACAATCCTTGAGCCAGTGGCTTTTTAGATGCTGCTTAGACCCACTGTTACACAACTCACCACCTCTCCATCATTTCCATCTAACCTTCAGGATGTTCAGGGTGGTTCAGCTGCAGGGCTCCATCTTCCCCCCACTGGTTTATTGACTCCTCAACCAGCAGCAGACTAAAAACTCCAGGGGGATCCTGTCCAATCTCTTAATTCCTACTGTATCTCCATGGGCGTTCACGTAATGAAAAGGCCTTTCTTTATTGCTGCCACAAGAAATATTGATGCTCCCTTTAATACTAACTGATCCTTAATGAAATACCCATTGGTCTTAATAGACAGAGATGATTATGTTTAGTGCAACACGAGCTCCAAACCAGATGTCAGAGGTTTACTGTCTGTTTCCAAAAGTGAGTCTAATAACAAACAACCAATCTATTTCATGTAATTGATGTTAACAGGCATGGGCTGGATACCTGACCTGTCGTCTCCAACGACAACCTATAGGAAGGTGACTCTCCATGGCTGTGCATCTTTCTCTGAGGGATTACTTTGGATTGATGAAGTCTCTATGACACTGGGGAAATAATTATGCACCTTTATTAAGGGCTGAGTGCACCTAAAAGTACATTTCACATGTTATTATAATCTAAAGCTCAGTTTTATGTTGTAAGACTCTGAACAGATGAGAAACAACACTGCAGTGATGATGCTATTTATAGATTATTAGGCCTACAAGATCCATGGTGTTTTACTGCTTCAGATGAAGATCACTCCAGATCAGTTAAATGAAACTGATCAGGATGCAATGTTTCAAACACAAGTCTTATCTATGCAAACCCTGTGGTAGTTTGCCGCTGGCTCTGGTGTCTGTAGTGTTTTGAAATATGTATTAATTCCTTCTGGGAGATAAACAGCCTGAAACGTAATTTACTCTGTTGTTCCTGTGTTTTTTGTACCAGTACAGTACGTACCTATACATACATGGTAAGTTATGGAATAATAATAATAATTTTACAGGATACAGTTTGACCTACTGAACTATCATCTTGATGTTTGGGAGGAATTTATAGAAATTCTATACTGTAGAAGTTATTCAACTGTGCGCATTACACTATACTATACTTACCTTTACCATCACATCTGCACACATGGGGACTGAGAGAGGATCCACTCTGCAAGCTCTGCAGTCAGAGGGGGACTTTGGCTCACATACTGTCTGGGTGCAAAACAGCTTTAACCCAAGGGCGGTATAGGTGGCGTCACGATAAAGTCCTCCTCTCACTTGCAGACACCATAGAGCGGGAGAGATGCAAGAGGAGGCCAGCGGGCACAACCGCAGTAAGAGCAATCACCTTCCTCGAGGAAGGAGATAGGCCTACCCCGACAACAAGAAGAAAGTCCAACATTCTTCAAACCGCAAGTTCCTGGGAGATGAGGGTCGACGTGGGAAGGAGACTGCAGTTCTCGGAGGTGGTCCAAACAACCCTCCGACCAGACATTGTGCCGTGGTCAACCAAAGACCAGAAGATAATTCTGGTCGAATTAACTGTGCCATGGGAGGAAGGCTGTGAAGAGGCCCACGAGAGGAAGGCCTCAAAATACCAGCCCCTGATCCAAGACTGCAGGGACAAGGGCTGGCAGGCATGGTTGTTCCCGGTGGAGATTGGATGCAGGGGCTTCCCAGCTAAGTCGGCTTGGCGTTTGATGTCAGCTGTGGGCCTGGACGAGCGGAGCAAGAAGCAGGCTGCTCGCAGGATGGGGGGGGGGAGGCGGAACGCGCCTCGTGTTGGATATGGAGCCAGCGAGAGGAGGAAAGCTGGAGGCCAGGAGCAGGTGGGGAGTGAGCTGGCCACTCACTGCCGGCCCGAACCGGAGAGTGTTGTGGTTGAGGGTCGAAACACTCAGTGAAGGTTGTGTATCACCTGATGACACCTGCTCCTGGCCAAAAGCTACAGCTACCGGCAAAGGTAGCTGAGGTAGGCACTAAAAGTGTATGTAAATAATTAATGAACAGGACATTGTACATTTTGGGAGAATATTGTCTGGATCGAAGCACAGACTCTTATTGTGAAGGATGTGGGTTAGCATTTCCACTGTCACGTTTCCGAGATACTTTAAGTGTTACTGATATGTCGTCAGTATCTTCATTTAAAATCGTGCACATCAGTACACTAGTATATTAGCATTGTGAGCATTTTATTTTCCAAACTGTATATGCCGCACTTCCTTTGTTTTGAACCTTTCCTCAGAAAGCACTGTCATGGTAATTCAAAAACACATGTAATGTTAGTTTAGTAAAATTGTTGTGTTTTAAACTAGCAATTTTGTTTCTTCTCATGCATAAATCAGCTGACTGGGGGGGTAAGCATGTCGCATGTTTGTGTGTGGTGATGGATTATATGCTAAAGTCGTGCAGAAGTGCACAGCTGAAACTATGTGCACTAGCATGAAGCCGTTAGTCACTTTACTCTTACTGAGAGCGGGAGAAAACCTTGTGATTGTCATATTTCTTCACAATTACAGTTGACATTGCAGTTGCGGTGGGTTGGTAAATACATTGCTTAGAGATGTTCCTGAGAAGTGTTTCCTTTTTTTCCACAAGACACAGAGTTAGACTCACTGCTTAAGAAGAAGACAGGAAATGAAGTGGGCAAACAAGGTGTTGCCTATCAAAAATAAGTTCAGGTGTTAAAGGTACAGTAAAATAGCTAACTTTCCTGCATCAAAAAACGACTTGACCTATGTTATATATATCCTATCAGTCCATTTCATTTGGTCATTTCACATCCTCTATGTGCATGTGTCAATGTTGTGGTTGTCTGGCAGAAGTGTCAAAATTGACTATCCCGTTTTAAGCCACATTTTTATGATACACTTCAGATCTTGGTCGCTTTTAAATATATTTTAACTGGATGAAGGATTTTAGTCATCAGACGACTGGATCTTGAATAATTACAGAAACAAGTGGAGCAAACGTTAGCAGCAGCTCAGCTCTCAGCCCTTCCCAGGCCTCCTGTATCCGCCAACCAGCCTCTATAAAACTCTGATTTTTAATGTGGAACTGCTTTATTCAGTATTTTTACCCGATTGAATCACTGGGTCCTTTTGTCTTCGGGGAGGAGGAGACCTCTGCGGATAATTTGGCTCCTGGTTAAAACCTCCTGAACGACACTGAAGGAATGGTAACTAGCAGAAACTGACAGCAATGACTGCAACAGTGGTGAAGACAGCAACTCCCATGATTCCACACTACTTCATCTGTTGTTACTGTTTTGACCGATAGTGACAGAAAATTACAATTAATCACAATGGATTTATTCTGATGAATCTTTTAAAAGTTTTGTATTCTGTGGTTTTAGTTGAATGTTAATAGTTTACATTCATTGGAGTTTGATTTTTTTATTTGTGGTTCTTGTTCTTTGTTAATAATAAACTGAAGATGGCTGAGGCTTTTGTGTTCTAACATTAGGAAGACAATACGATGGACAAACTTTTGTTATGGTTAAACTGTATTTATTGAGGGGCAAATTTCTATCTACTTTGTCACTGGCTGCCACAACTGGGAACAAACTCAGCCAGTGAGTGAACACAGGGCAGCTATCAATGCTTCAGATTACAGCCCTTCTACTCTTGAGTTACCCTGTAACTAAATGTAACAAACGAGGAACAACCACTGCATATCTGACTCACTCTCTAACTACAGGGAACAATATGAGAACAGTTGGTTTCGATTTTACTTGCCTCAAAACAATTTACTGCACAGTTTACTGTCCAAAGAGTTTATTATCCACATGCACTCTGATTCATACATTGTGTTTTATCCTGATATCTAACACCTGGGATTGAAGGAGGCTGCACACAGGGCTGGAAGGAGGTAAACTTGCACCTTGAAGAGAAGACTTTCAACATTTTAATAACAACAAAATTGTCACCAAAACCTGAGCAACATCTCAGGTGGGTGAGCCACATGGTGCTGTATAGCACTTCTATTTTTGGATTTGGAAGGGGCTTCTTTTCATTCTTGCATGTACTTTGTCCTCAGGGATTACAACACAGAACCTCCCATGGTTATACACATGAATAGATAAACATGCTTCCTAAGAGACTACCATATTATTTAAGCACATTTCTCAGAATAGTTCCAGAGCGATTGATAAAATGTGGTTAAAACATGAAAATACAAGCTCGGGGGAAACACTGTAAGAAATGTAATAGCTCTATAAACACGATGCTCTTACATGCAGCAGACTGTTTTTTATCATGTTATGTAATCTGTGTCCATGGGGTAATATGCTATCTCTTATTTTAGTACAAAAGGTTAATTCCTGTGCCAGCAACAGCCACCTCATGTCTAGTTATGCTTTATTTGGATGGATTAAATCCCTTTATAGCCCTTTATTTGTTTCCAGTCAGACTGTTCACAGCCTGTTTTATGTGTGGGTTAGTGAGGGCTAACTTGGCTGCAGCGTTACTGTCGGATGAATGAACAGTCCGCTCGCAGCTCACAGCTGGCGCACCAGCAGAGCCGGTCTTTACGCGCACGGCATCATTGGCTGAGAAACCATGCGTGTCACAGAGGAGAAGACGAACCGGTGAGCGGCTCGAAAACGAACCAGTTAACTAGTTTCCCTGCGTCGGCCACTCGGTCAGTCTGTGGGTCCACTCTCAGCCGCAGCAGTTTTGTCGATCGGAGGGAAGCTGACTTGACTTTTTTCTGTCCTCACCGGAGCTGTCCAGGGTGCTGAAACATGAACCAGAGCGCAGGAGCAGCGCAGCACACGCGGAGGTACTCGGCTGAAGGGAAGGTAAGAGAGCTGCTTGTAGCCGTCCACCGTTTTCATGTGACGCCAAACTTTCAGTGAGAGAATAAAGTTGGCTGCTTTGCTCACATGAGTCGCGAGCAACAAAAGTGAACCACGTGGAGGAAGTTACGAGTCATTTAAACGAGATATAAACACTCTCAGCGAGTGGACGTATGACGGGTTGTTGTGTTCGTGTAGTGCGGGCACAGTGTTGGATGAATGATTTAGCTGCAGGACAAATGGTGTTCCCATTTGAGGACAGTCTCTCTCTCTCTCTCTCTCTCTCTCTCTCTCTCTCTCTCTCTCTCTCCAGAGAGTGGATCCACTTGATTCAATTATTTATAGGACTTTGAATAACCGACAAATATGGCAACGTAAATATTAACATTTAATATGGATCCTGGAAGACGACCCCCGCGTGCATTTATGTTGTGCTTCCTGCTGTGAAGCGGATGAAACTGAGTGTGTTGCTGTTACCTCAGTGCTGCAAAGGGGATGGGGAGTTATGAAGAGCAAAGTTTGACCTGGTGGAGGTGCAACATTTTTCACCAGTTACATTGTCACCTGAAAGTTCACCTGTTTAAGCTGATGTCAGCAATGTACTCTGTTTGTAGCATTCTTAATGTGATAGAATACCAACAAGCCAGTGTTAGTATAAGAAGATAAGATATAGGCCAAGTGGTTATTACCTATTCTGGAGGGAAATACCTTGGCCATGATTCTCAGTAGGCTGTAAAACACTGTGAAATAAATGCTGTACTGTATGTGCATATACATGAATTCTAAATGTACATGAATAAAATAATACGTACAAAAGTATATGTAGAACAAAGATGGTGCAAAGTACAGATGATCTAACAATACATGTCTGAAGGTGCAGTGTACCTGCTCAGGATTACAGACAATCACCAACAAGATCACCTTTCTGTGCCTGGATCTGTTTCACTGAATGACGATGTAACTGTGAACAAGAACAGAAAGATGCATCAGGAAGATAAAACATAAAAAAGATATTAAGACTATAAAAGAACGAGAGGGCAGTATGAAAATGACAAAATAAATTAGAGAAGAAAAATAAGATAAAATCAAATAAAACAGAATAAACTGAAGAATAAAAGCATACAGCAAAGTGACAGTGCAGTGCAAGATATGAATAAATACATCCATATGTAATTTGATAAAAGGCAAAGGTAAACATAAAGGTTTTAAGCCTCTGTTTATAGAGAAATTAGAGTTGGAGCAGACCTCAAGTTTTCTGGTAGTTTCCTCTGGAGATGTGGTGCATTGAGACTGGACACTGCTTCTGTTTGGTTTTGACATTGTGGACAGTGAGCAGACCTGTCCCAGACCAACTGAGAGGTCTGGACTGAGAGCAGCAGATCACAATTGTATTTTGGACCTAAACCGTTCAGTACTTTATAATCTAACAGCAGTGTACTAAAGTCAAATCTCTGATACACATGAAACCAGTGCTAAGGTCTGAGAACTTTACGTTTCACTGTCTTGTTCTTAGTGAAGACTCCAGCAGCTGTGCTTTGAATCGGGTGGAGCTGTCTGTCTGATTTGATCTGCACTAAGTTGTGCATGCACTGCACTGCAAGTAGCAGATGTAATTCAAAACAGGAGTAATAGGAGTTAACACTGTTTTCAATTTGGAGGGAAATGATAAATATAATAATCCTTCAGTAATTTGTGAGTCCTTCAGTGAGGGAGGAGCACACTAATGTATAGTGTTGGAATCTAGCATGTGAGGGTTAGCTTCTTAGCATGTTTTCCTATAGTTGACCATGCTATTAGTACATGGAACTTGATTAGCTTTATTCTGTCAGGATATGAAACGCTGATCAAGTGGAAATTTGTTTGTTAGCGGATCAATGTCTTTAACACTGTCTGTATGTTCTAAAGATAATGTCAATATATCTAATCAATATACTATCACTCTGGAAGTGTTGGATTTACAGACTAATGGACCAGCTGACAGTGCTATTTCTGGAGCCACATTTGTTGTGTGAAATGATAGTTACTCTCTGAGGAGCAGAAATTAATTTAAATCACCTTGGTATATGCTACACTTTGTGCAAGTCTCATTACATCCAGCATCCTGTAGCCATTAAAACCAGCTGCAGAAAATGGAAAATGAGGACAATTGTGACATGGCCCCCCCCCCCCCCCCCCCATGGGCTTTGAAAGAGAAATAAATGTACACGCATTGCTGGGGGTTATACAGTTTTTCATTTTCCTGCCTCCCTCCGTCTATCCATTAAACTGTGGATGTGAGTGGAGCCATTTTTCTTTTCAGACTAACAATTTTCCTAATGACACATTCTGAACAGTTGGAATTTTACAGACTCAGTGTATGAGTCTTGTTTCTGATTATGTCACATCTGTCTGAGGAAGTTGTTTTGTTCCAGATGTATTTTATTATGTCGGTGTAGTGAGATTATTTCATAATTTCACTCTGATAGGATTTTCATCCATTACTTTGAAATGTGTCAGCAAAAGGCCAACTGATTGAACTGGTATTAAAGATTTAACTGGTTCTGGGAGAAGGTAGAATAATCTCACTTATTTTTTCAGTTCTTTTAAAAAAAAATGAACAATAATCAACCAAAAATAGACACAGAATATGGTAACAATAGAGTTTTTGAAATACTCTTTGGGGTATTTTTTAGTGTCAAACTCCAGGGCTGAAAAATGAAGAACCAAAACCTGCAGTTCCTCTAATGACCACTAGAGTCTGGCTCTAACAGTGAGTCAATCCCCATAGACTGCCATGTTACAATGTCCAACTTTACAGCAGAAATAAACATGTTTACAGCCTGGTACAAAAAAAGCCTTTTGGTCTCAAGAGATAATTTCCTCCTTCATGACACCTGTGTGACTACTTCTTTATACAGACAGTTGGGACTTTAATGGGTTTGTTTCACAAAGCTAAACAAGTTTGTGCGCACCTAAATCCAATTGTTTGAATTGAACATGGTTTTATCTTTAGTCTGTGTGGTGTTCATGGAACTAGAGTTACAATATGTAACCTTTTGCATCTCCCCACCTTAAAGGAATAGTTCAACATTTTGGGAAATATATTTATTCGCTTTCCCGAGTGTTAGACTAGAGGGGCGATACCACTCTTATATCTGTTTGTTTAATATGAAGCTACAGCCAGAAGCTGGTTAGCTTAGCTTAGCATAAAGATTGGATAAATTTATCATGTTTGTTTAATTGTAGCCGTGAGCTTGCATTGCAACCAGCAGAGTGTCCAGAAAATCACTGCTTCCAGCCAACAAATAGTCCAGTACAAAATTCCTTATAAAACCTCATACTGTTGTTTTTACACAGTTTTTTATGCTAATCTAAGATAACTGCCTGCTGGTTGTAACTTTATAATTAACGGAAAAATGTCATCATAAAATAACCATATAATAATAAGCTTAGTTCACAAAATGTCAAACTGAAGAAGCGTAAAATACATGCATTTTGCTGTATTTATGCTGTAATTTAGTACATTTTAAATGAGTATTTAACACTCGTGTACTGCTCAGACTGTTCATCTCTACAGAGATGCTGAAATCGAAAGGATCAAGTTACTCAGCCCGACATGCCTCTAACTGACGTACATTTGTCACGACCCAAGAAAAGAGGGTGGTACAAAGAGATCACCAGATTACAGAGGGTTACTCTCTCTCCCTGTGGACTACCCAAGTACTCGAGGCAGGACTCGGAGCTAAGAGAGAGCTTCTTAAACATCATTTGTCCCTGTGTACTGCCGCACTCTTGGAAGTGTAACCACAGTCATGATCACACAGCTTTCAGTGAATGGTAGATTGCCATTATGTTACTTTGTTTGGATTCCCCAGCAGGAATGTTGTCATCAAAAGCGACATGTCAACAGGATATAAAAGTGCCCTGGGGCTGAACTGCAGCTGCTGTGGGGGCCGATGCAGATAAAAGGCACATGTCGTGTTTTAGAGCAGTGGGTGTTTGTCTTGTGCTCACAGCGTGTTGGTTAAGGTTGGAACTTGTCTTATGTTTTGCCACCTCACTGTCGGGCCCATCTCTCTGAATTTGCGACATCTAGTTTAGCAAAATCCACCGTTAAACACTTAAAGCCAGATACAGTGGGTGGATCGGATAGCTAAGCAATACCAAAAAGCTGAGAGGCATTCAAGACGGACTAAAATCCAGTTGTTCAAACCGCATCCTGCAGTGTTTACTTACATAATCTTTACTCCTCCCAGCTGTAACTATGTCAGTCAGGGGTCTGTGGAAGTGGCCGCTACAGGGTATGTTCCCTGCGATAACAGCTACTTAAGTTACACTGAAATTAACCGTCCTTCTCCCTGTCTCATCGAAGGGACGGAAAAAGTGGCTCTAGTGATTTCAATTCATGATAATAGAGAAGGGGCACTGAGCTGTTGATGAGTGTTTACCTGATCCCTGATCAGTTCAACAGTTCTAGCTTCATAAATGTCCGTCGTACCCAAACATGGAGTCTGAATCCATAACAATGTGGGAGACCAGAGGCGCACCGACATGAGAGGCAAACCAGGTAAATATTTGGAGCCCCAAATGGCAAAGTGGCCCCCGATGGCCCCCTCATATTGGCACATTTTGCAATGACAGCTGTAAACCCCCTTAAACCTCCCATAAAAACACTATACGGTGCACTGCTGTTGCCCCGAAACCCCCCAGAGTGGGGCCCTTGATGATGTGTGCTGTAGCTAGCATCTACCGATAGCCTGCATATGAGGCATTTAGGGGACATCTGCAAATTGCAGTGTCTACTGTGAGAGACAGCAGGTTGACAAAGATTGTGGGCTCTGCATGTGCTCATAGAAGGGTATCAACAGACAAATGAGCTGCTGTGAGCAACTTAAAGTGGCTGTTTGTTCAAGATAACGTGCAAAACTGGCATGGGAGAGTTTTTTATTCTTTCTGCAGAAATAGATCAAAAAATCTTAAAAACTTCAAAGGTCTAATGTTCCCAGATACAAAGTTAAACCAAAACACTGCAGCATGAACTCCAGTCTCCTCCAGTGAGCAGACAGTTTGCTGCTTGGTCTGATGAAGCCCCCAGATGAACACAGACTAACGATGCTCAGTGTGTAATTTAAGGAAAGTCTTCCTTGCACATCGGGGCCCCGAGAACCACGGGGAACTCCCGCTATGGGACAGATGGACGAACAGTCGGGCTCTCGTCCTGGTGTTTGAGGAGAACCTTTGAACCTTTCACCAAAACAAACATATGGAAAAAAAATCACTGACATACCTGCTGCTCCGGGGGCGTCGAGACATTCAGTCGACTGTGAAAACTCTCGCAGCTTTATTAATGCTGCTTATATCTGTATGCAGAGCCCACAACAATAACAAGCCATTCTCTGAGGGATTATGGACAGGCAATGCGGAAAATCTAGGATTGAAATATACTTGGTACTCTATTGTAAAATAAATCCTGGAGCAAATTGACCATCAGTTACAAAAATATTTAAAGGTTGAATTAAAATCCAAGCAGATTATTAAGGACATTTACAGAATCCGCAAATTAAACAAGAATGGTGAAAAGGATCTTCAGACAGAAATTACAGAGCAGGAAGGGTCTTCAAGCACAAAAGTTAGCTATTAATAGTAGATGTAAATTGATCCAGTATAAATTAGTTCAATCCAAGGTACACTGTTTCACCATATGCAGAGGTATAAATACATACAGCACTTTTGGAAAGGAATAATCAAACACAATTTCAAACATCCTCATCCACAAAGAAATCCCTGCACTCCCAGAGATGTGTCTTCTTGTTTTATTCTAAGAGTATTGTACCTCAGAACTCATGAAAGTAAGTTGGTTAACCTCTGCCTGCAAGCAAAAATATTTATTGCTAGACATTGGAAGTGCTTGTGTTCTTTAAACCTTTGGATTAATGAGCTTCTTGCGTAGTGAGTTAAAGTCGTACATATGATCAGACAAAAAAACTCATATTTTTCTTAAAAGAATGGATTCACTTCTCACATTCTCCTCGCTGGAGAGGGGGCCGGAGACATTATGTTTTTGGGTTCTCCGTCCATCCGTCCAATTCTCGTGAACGTGGTAAGCAAACTTTTTCAAATGGTGGTTAAAAGTCAAAGTTCAAGGTCACTGTGACCTCAGAAAACACAGTTATAGCCTCTTGCTCAAGAAAACCTTGAGGGAATTTGTTTAGATTTGGCAGAAACATTCACTTGGACTCAAAGATGAGCTGAATAGAATTTGGTGGTCAAAAGTCAAAGTTCAACGTTACTGTGACCTCACAAAAAATCTTTTTGGCCATAACTCACAATTTTATTCATTAATTATGACACAGAAGTAACAAAGTTAAGTGATCTTCACTGTGACATCATAATGTTCTGCAAAAACACTCCTGGCCGTCGTTCAGTGCTGTAACTCAGGAGGAGATCGTGACCATATTTCCTGTGACTTGTCTGGCTGGTGGAGACATTCAACCACAAGGTGGTAATTTCTATTTTCTTTCATTTTGATAGACATGAATGTACGTATGCAGATAAACATGTTGTTATACGTTAAGGTAATTAATCCATCATCGTCATTTTGTAAACCATCATTATTGTTTTCATATACGTTGATATCAATCAGTACATACAGTATGTGGGAGGTTGGAGGGAGGGAAGTTGTTTCCTGGAAGACTTCTTCAGTGTGTTGTTGTCTTTGTGGGTTCATCCATTGCTGATTGCTGATTATTGTGTTATAAAAAGAGATGGGCTGTGGACAAGTGATGTATCATGTTCAAAATCAGTAAAGATAAGTTTTACAAAAAAATCTCTTTAAGCTGTGTAGACTGTGTAAATTCAAATGCTTTCACTGCTGAACCCCGTGAGACAGCAGAACACTATAATTTACACAGCTGCTTTATAATATTTGACAAGTGGCAGTGTTTCTTCATCTTAAATATATGTATAGTTCCAGGCAGATGTCACAGGGTCCACAGCAGGATTTGAATAGCTGCTGAATGACTGCAGAGACGTGGCGCACTGCTTACAGACATGGGGATGAATGCAGCTGTCAGCTTTCTGTACAGCGCTGGCTCTGCTCCACATGATGAAGTCATGAGAAAAATCCTTGAAATTGGTTCAACTCTTACTTAACCACTGCCAGCTGTATCTTCGGTTTGTCGTATATAAGCTTCTTAGATTTCACGGGGGCCATTGTAATTGGAAAACAAACAACAAAGAGAGGATAAGAGTCTGGCTGTTGTCATCAGATGACTCCGAAACACAGCGACTAACTCTCGTTCCCATCATTTCTGCCTTCACCCGTTACCCAGGAGGCATTGAGCAGAAGGGGAGGTATGAAAATGCGTTTTTCATAATTCCCACCCCTTTGTTCATCAGTCACTTTTGTGAGAAAAACAAATTATCGTAGTATCTGTTTTAATATTGCTTTGATCTTTCGATGTCAGTGCCCTGTGAAAACCGGTGGAACAGCTGGAGAACCAATCTGAGCTCTGGCTCTGAAAGGAGATGATTGTGATTGCAGTTTCCCAGCAGTTCCCCCTGCTTGGCACCACGATGTGGAGTGCAAAGCTAAGAAGACAGGTGGAAGGCAGACGTGCACTTCTGATAGATTGCATCATTGTCTAGAGTGCAGGTGTGAAGTGTTTTTCCCATTGCATGTTGATTACATATTATCCAGATGATTTCTATGCATACTGTTGTCTTGGCTGTGGTACAGTGCGGCCTGATTATCACGTTTGGGGCAGGGCTGTGGAGGGGGTTTGGCTCAGAGCAAAATACCTGAGTTTTTTAGCTCTGAAGAGTTGAGTCCTGCTTAATTTGACAACACCTGTAGTAGTAATGAGTGTGTGTTTTAATAACACAGGTCCCACATATATGGATCTGCCACATCCCACATGCTGTATAACGCTGTTGTCTTCTGCACTAATGCACACATGCATTGTTTCCTGTGAATCCGTTGTGTGTGGGTTTGCAATTTGAATACCACAGGAATCTAGTCTTTGTTTTAAGGGGAACAAATTACAGAATGCATATACACTGAATACCTACCATACATAATGTATGAAATTGGGTTTCTTATAATTAATATAGGATTATAACTGTAATTCATTGCATCAGTTTGGCCCGGTGGATTCGTATTTGTGTGTAAAAAGGTTGCAGTGTAGCACGTCACAGAGCTCAACGCACTGCAACTTAAGAAAACGAACACACAAATTCAGAAAACATCTTCATCAATTCGACAACACACATGCTGCAAACACAAAAGTGACGGACGCAGCTGGGATTCTGGGACAGAGGTTGTGTCTGAAATCACTCACTCATTCACTCCCCTCTACTCACTGTCCAGAGAGATCTATGTAGAGGACTGTACAGTGAGCTCAACTGTAAAATGAAAAACCACTCCGAACACAAAATATATTCTCTGCACCAGCGCGATGCATGATGGTATATATTACTTGGTTAGAGACCATCGGTTATACACTACTTTTCATTTTGGGATACTGTAAGTCCACTATATTGGTTATAATAATTCATCCCACTCACGTTCGTGGAGATTGTTGCATGAAAGTGAATGACCACTGTGATTTTCCTCAAAGGTGATTAAATTAAATCAATAAGAAAAGCTTAAAGCTACCAAGCTTCCGTATCCTTCAATATCTTCTTCTGCTCTTTTAAAAACAGTCAGCGAGGCGTTCACACTAATGAAGTGCTTTGCAATCGCTCCCTCTGGAAAACCTGTGAGCCGAGCTCAGCAGTCAGGCAAAGTGCTCAACAAGGGGCAGCAGCTCTTCCTGCTTCTCTTCGTACAGTTTAGACTCAGTTTGGTGAGATTCTCTGATGGAGGTCGAGGGAGGAGTTTGTCTCTCCTGTGGTGAGACAAGGTGAAAATCTCAGCAGTCAAACGGAGTTCAGTAACGCTCAAACGCAGTCTGTGACTTCTGCTGCTAGGAGTCTCTCAATCGAAACAATAACAAAAGACAGCGTTTGGTGATGTTGTGATGCAGTGTGGGATCATGGGAGTTGCTGTTGTCTTCGCCGCCGTTACCGTCAGCTTCTGCTGGTTTGGATTCCTTCAGTGTCAGTGGTTCAGGAAGTTTTCACCTGGAGGTGGATCATCCAAAGAGGTTTTCCTCCTCTCTACAACAAACAGACCAGCTGCTTATACGTAACCAGCAGAAACACTGAATAAAGCTGTTGCACATTTAAAGCCATGTGTTTCACCGATGCTCTTCGGCGAACACAGGACGTCTCGGAACCTTCTTGCTGTGAGGCGACAGAGCAAACCACCGAACTACTGTGCCAGCCGAAAAACATTCAAAAACATTCAAATATACATAAAATACAAAAATGTGCTACAAGAGTAATGATAGTAAAATATATGACGGGATATAATGAAAAAAATTGAAAAAAACTACAGTATGATAAAACTGAGACAAAAACAAAAGAAAATGATATAGATACCATATTATTCCTCTGCAAAGAATTCATTATAAAGTTTGACATTCTTATTATTTTTTCTTTTTAGTATTAATAAGGTCGAGAGTCTGCATATATTCTCTAAATTCCATAAAAAATCCAATAAAATTGGGGGTGATTTTCTACATTTGTGTACATGGAATTTATCATAAAGGATCATCAAATTAATAATGAATTTAATTTGACAACAGGGATATGACCATTGACAGGCCAATGACAATTACCACTACTATGATTAAAATCACACATTTCTCTAGATTTGAAATTGCTGGAAACATTTGGGATAATGTCAGAACATTAACTCAACAAAAATATTTAACATAGGTCCAGTCATTTTTAGACATTTTAATTTGGAGTCACACAGGTCATGTTAGACATGTAAGGGTAAACTGGATTCATGTGATGGAAGCATAGGGGCAAATATTCAGAGCTTTTAGTAGTATAAAGTTGGGAGACAGGAATACAGCACAGAGAAAATTGAATGCTGATTTTTATTCTGGTGTAGAAATAGATCATCTGTAAACTTCAAAGTTTAAATTGAAGACAGGAACCTAGACCTGATTCTTGTGTCTACTTTTCTACCTTTGCCTCAGCTGCATGTCTGCTGACAGGGAAGTTTGAAAATGTGAGTGCGCTCTGTCTGCCAGGCCTGCTGCATGAGTGCTAGTGCAAAATCATTGTAAACACTTTCATGTGATTCTGGATGGAGGGCAGGTTGTGAAATTAAAGGGGAGAAAGCAGGGAGGCAGTGGGCCTCCAGTCTGAGGATATAGGACTGAAATGGATTTCTTTAAACCTCTCACAGTTGCCCATGGCAGCTTGAAATATGGATTCCAAGTATACCAAGCTTCTTTTTTTTTTTTTCCAGGAGCAAAAATCATTATGAAAAATAAATCTTGAGTTAAAGCTGTGGTGTAATGTGGAGTTTACCCACATTTTGAAGCAACACTGAGAAACAGACAGGTGGTAAAAGAAGGAATGAGTCCTGTCGGGGCATTTGACCTCCCCAGAAAGGCAACATGTTTTTTTCATTAATAATTACAAACAATAATGAAAGGTAATAACATATTGTTGATATTTCCATTTAATTTCATCAATATTCAGGAAGAGGTTTATTGATTTTGTCTTTGCGGATTGTTTTTGTTGCATGCAAAATGTACAGTATTTCCAACTGGGCCGCAACAGCGTGGCCGGCCCTATAAACACAAATGTTCATGACTGACTGACTGAGTGACTGACTGATACAGCTGAGTGATCAAGGTGTTGGAGTTTCTCCATTGGCTGCTGCTCTTTCAAAATGGATTGGCACAGTTTCACAAACATGGGGCCATTTACAGCCTGCAGTGATGCCGACTTAATGCTTTTTTTTTCTGCTAGATTTAGAGACTTTTTTCAAAAAAGCACCTAGTGAAAAAACTAGCAACTTTTTGGACAAACCTTAGTTACTTCGAGGTGAGTCATCAGTACTCCCTGTTCACCCAGACAGAGGCTGTCCACTGTGTAAGACACAAAATAAGAAAGATATTCTGTCTCTTCTAACTTTCTCTCTCGTGATCGTTTTATAGTAAATAAAGCTGAAATCACAGCTCAGTCTTTGCCTTTAATTCATGTGTTTGGTGATTTTGTCAGACGAGGTCGTGGTTATAAAATCAGGATTTTAGCAGCAGCTTGGAAATGTATTGGAAGTTAACATGTAGTCTTAATGAGCTGTGTTCCAGTCACTATTTCACACTTGTTCCGTTGTTTGACAACAGCAACAGAAAAACATGTAAATGAGAACAGCTTTATTGTGAAAACTGTATTAAAGTATATGTTAGCACAGAGAGGACGAAAGAAGCAAACAGATAAAGAGTTCAAACCAGTGTAAGTTCTTTACAGTTTTCAACTATTTCTCACATTCACCGCACCCAGCCATACACTAGGTTTCACCCTGATCTTTTTTTTTTTTTTTTTCTGTGATTTTCTTGCTAAACCAAGTCACTCATGGGATGAGTTTACAACTTTTATATTTGTAAAAACAAATATAAAAGCTGCAAGTTCCACTTTTACTTTTAGAGCCCCATCAGGAGGTACAGTAAACTTTGATTATAATGATTAAAATATACACCAGCTAGATACTGATTGATTCAAACTCATTAACATTTCTCCAAATGTCACTTGATTTCATTGCATGAAGTTAAATGTTCTTACGTAACACTGTTATGTTACATAACATCTGCTTTCAGCTCTGCAGCCATTACATTTAAATGAATGCACAAAAGAATGAATATAATAGGTGCAGGTGTGAAGTCTCATGTTGTTACGAACTAGCGTCCCAACTCTGTTGTTCCTGCCTCCTCCTCCTGATGATGATTTTAATGTAAAACTCAAAGTCATTTTGTTTCCTGGATTGTTTCAACATTATTGTTTTTTATTCATGCATTTCTTCATGTTTGTCTTCTTCAGACAAAATGAAAATTTTAAGCTCTCATCATTTAATCCTTTTCGTTTCGACTTGTTGGAAATGAGCCCACTCTCAAGGACGTCATGTCAAACCTCGGGTATTTTTTAAATTATCCTGTAACATTTTTTGAAACTATGTAAAGCATTATCAGTACAAGAATATTTTGTTGCTGATAAAGACCTTTAAATTTGTAAAGAGTAAAAAAGATGAGATCTTTAATAATGAAGGAGTGATTGACCTTTCTCACTTCTCCTCCAAACTGCTGAAAGCAGATGCTGTGAAGCGAAGGCATTAACTGAAAGGCCGTTAAAATGAATTTTTCAGGAGTGGTGCATTGTTCGCACAAACAACATTCATGAGAAACCTGCCAACTTTCCAAACTGGGTCACACCAACAGTTTCCCCTAAACAAATTAATTATTCTCAGTTGTCATTAAATTCTGTGCTGAGCAGAATCATACACAATTAGGATAATAACCTTTGAAATGTCAGGACTTTACGCAAGTCAGGGGCTAAACACAGCAGAACATCTGAATACCAGAAGAGATGCTGTATAATTCCTGACACACACACAGTGTGTGAGTGAGACCTGTAATCCTGAGCAGCACAATGCAAGCCTCAGGTTTCTACCTGCTGTAAGACAGGAACGTGTTTACATATGAGTGGGATACAATATAGTATAAACTAAAAATTCTTTAATTTGTATAGAATTGTATTTGCTCTGTGTATAACTTCAGTAAACCATGAGGGATGCAGAGAGTGAAATTAATTGACAGTATCATTCCTCCTCTCCTGTACAGAGTTTCTATTAATGAGCTCACAAAGCAGGGGAATAAAGATCATTATGATGCGCTCGGAAAAATAAAGGTACTAACTGAAACCAAAAGTGGTTCTTCAGAGTGGTGATATAGAGGAACCATTTTTGGTTCTGCAAATAATCTTTTAGAGGATAGTTGAGCTTTTTAAAGAACCATTTCTGACCCTTAAAAGTGCCTCAGAAATGGTTCTTTGAGGCACCACAGCTGGTGCCACGAAGACCTTGTGCAAAAATAGTTTTTTAAGGAATCATTTTCAAGATGCAACTGGTTCAGTCAAGAATCTTTTTTAAAATGGTCCGTCACAACATTTCTGAAATATAAGTGTTCTTTCAGAATTTCAAATTAACATATTACATTTATGGTGTCAAACAAGAACATGAACTGTTAGTTGTAGCTGTTCATTTCTGTTGTTTCTTAACTGTTCATTGCTTTTTTTTGTTTGTTTTCTCATTTGTTATTTTTGTGTTCATTGATTCTGTTTTATGGAATTATTAAGTTTATTAAGTTGTTTTATTATTATTGAAAATGAGGGCATACCCTGAGTGAAAAAAAAAAAAAATCATACATTCTGAACAAAATGATAATATGATCACCTTTACAAGTGTACACAAAAATCATATATATAAATAAACAAACACCTTGAATACGAGTTCAAAGTGAAATCAAGCAGTTAGGAACAGCTGAGGCTGTAATGAAAAGATGAAGATTGGATACTATTATTATTATTATTATTATTATTATTCTACTTTGTTTGTTTTTTCGGGAGAGAGAAAATCATTTCTTTGAAATCACCATCAGTGTGAAGTCGGGAGAAAACAAGTAGATGAAAGAATGTTGGTCATCACAAGTTCCTGTGTGTTTATGTGTGTGTGTGTTTTAGTATCTGTATGTTTGTAATTGCCTAGCATTGGCTAATTTACAATTCCACTCTCAGCCCAAAAGCAATGGTTACTAACTCACCCATCATTAAATAACTCAAATAAGAATATAGATTATTTTAATACTACAAAGAACAATATAAAGTAGAACAACCCAGTAAATAAAGAGGTTCTGGGGATGACCATTATTTTTCTGTGAGTAACTTAAAAGGTGCTAAAAATTACTGAACTGTTTCAGAGTAAAGGATGTTGAGAGGAAGAAGAAAAGTGAACTAGTCAAGTGGAGAAATGGAGAACAGGCCATGACTGTATCAAAATAGAACAAAGCTGTGTCTGCGAGCAGTAAATTCATCCAAACGCTCTGCTCTGTGGTGAGGGGAGGGAGAGCTGCCGAAGCTCTGGTAGGCAGAGAGTGGGCCGACGCCAGATTTCGCCCAGGGGATGGGATCAGGACTCTGGGGAGCTGAGCTCCAGAGCTTCAGAGGCACAGATCTCAATCCTGATGTATAGGCACTCCTCCGGCTCTGCACTGTCTCTCTGAATGGACAAACTGGATTATTAGTTATACAGTTCTCAGCTGCCTAAAATATCACCTATTACTGAGTGTAAATCTGGGTCAGGAGGAGTGCTGCCAGCAGCAGAATGATTTGTGAAGGAAAGAGCATGGACTGTGTAATGAGCTGTGTTGTTTTTATTTTATTTTTTGGACCTAACATGCCTGCCATACACCTCCAGTCAAACTAATTAAGAAATCATATTCAGGAAATACTCACGGTACGGACACGTCTGTGGGGTGTGTTTACATCAATCCTGTTAACCCTGGTTTTGTAGGGGTCTGTTTTCTCTATGGCAGCATTATGCCCTATATTGGTCAGCTGTTTGGACTTCCTGTTTCATCTGTGACATGAAACAGAGACAATTTTAAACCAGAACAGCTTTTCTCTTACACATTCTGTAATGTGGATATTGTCATGGTATGTTAAGTTATCTTGTTATGTCATGTCACTTAAATATGACCAATAATCTATTGTATTCTACCAACAAGTCCTACAACTTAAATAACCTCACAGGTCGTGAGCCCTCTCATATGACCCATAGTGTCTCCTGAAATAGCGCCCCTAAGGCGGCAGGCATATTGGACATTGGTTGTCATGGTTACAATAATCAACACATAGACTGTACAGATAGAGGCATACAGGACCTTCATTGCCAAGTTTACTATAATACCGGTCATGGCTTGGTTAGGTTTAGAAAAAGCTCGTGATTTGGGTGAAGGTAGGCCTACTACATCACCGCACTTTCGCCTTTGCTCCTGTCATAACTACTACGACCACTAGATGTCACGCTCAGGATAAGAAGCTCGAATTCTGTCCCCGAAAGGACAATGCTGTACTGTCGTGTACAGGTTGTAACTCATATAAATGACGGGAATCTGAAAAGACTTTGTCACGTCACCGCTTAGCGGTCAATCAGCAACTGAAATGACAATGGGTACCCTGTATGACGGCTTGTTTTTACACATATTACGGTATGCCTTTTCCCTGACAGTGATGGTAGCCTACTGCTATCCTCAACTTTGACTATAATCAAAACTGAACTGGCAGTAATAAGTTCCTTGCTTCCTGACTCTGTCATTTGATATTACCTTGCAACGTGAAACCTATCATAAGAAAAACAATCAGAGATTAAGTATCAGTGATCTGATTTGTCACCTGACAACTTTAGTAACGCTAACACTGACATTTATGCTCTTTGCAAACACGTTTGCTCGCATAACATTAATTCACAGAGTTTCCAGTGTGGGCTGCACTTACTTTCAACAACATGGATGTAAGATTCAATCCAGTTGCTGTATCCTTCTTTTGAAATCCTTTTGGGGATCCTCGGAAATTCATCTGCTCATTAATCAATTCGTTCGAATGAAAGTGAAGTAAATAACTACATTTTTCGAACATTTCGCCATTCTCCCACAGGATTTATTCAGAGATATTAAAGTGGTTTAAAGAGACTTCCCACCCTCAGTATGACGTCAGAGGAAAATGGCCGACGTGACTATGGTCTATAACCTACTGCACAGATGACCTATGGGCTCATTTTACAGGAGCAGAGCCTTGTAGCCTCTGAATTCAACTGTGTAATGCTTTCTTTACTTCATTAGGTTTATGAGGAGATTTAACAGTCACATGTTTTAATAGCAATGATGACTGCACCACACAGTGTAGGGTTTTGTTTCTTTCATGGGTTTTGACATGTTCAGGACTTTTAAACATAACGTAACATGACATTATCTAAGGTCTGCCATCTCAGAACCACTCAAAAGTAAAACTAAAGCAGGTAATGAGTCATCATGAAGTCATTACGAGCACCAGATGGTGCCTAAACCACTGGATTGGCAGCAAATGGAAATTACTTTTCATCTGGGTAATTTTAGCATCAAATTTAAAGAGCTGCAACTTTGAGACTCATCTTGTCCAATGAATCTAGCAGTTTTAACAGAGTGATACAGAGCAGGCCTGGGTAAGAGGGTGTGAAACCCAATCGAACACAACAGTGCCTGAGATGATTCACACCAAGTGAGGTGCAGAGCCAAAGACTATTTCACTACAACACCTTCTGGTACCAGTTATGTCCTATCTGACAAACACTTCCCATTTATCACACCGAGGAAAAATCAAAGAACTACCAACACACAATGTGATTCTGACACAGAGTTAGTGTAAGGTTGAAGCTGTTATTGATAAAACTGACAAACAGATGGAGAGAAAAAATAAGAGGAAAGGTGTTGGGCCTCAGGAACAGCTTCAGGCTCCTTTGGCAGAGATTCTTAGTCACCGTCCAAAAACATATTCCCTCATTTAGTGTGATGGTGATTGTAATGGAGAGTGCCGACATGTGACTCCAAAATCACCTATAAGTGTTCAGCTGGGTCATTTTCAAACACATTAAACCATTTAGTCACCCCTCGTTCTACTTTTCTTAACGGCAGCAGATCTGCCAGGAGGTGGTTGGGATGGATGGTGGGTTCAAAAAACTCTGTCACCAGAATTTGCATCCCTAGTCCTTTTTCTGTGGTTAGGTATGTGGTGTCTAAAGTCACATGTCAACTTTTTTCTAAAGAGTCTTTCTCTAATCTTAACCATCCCCCTGATTAAGACTTTGAGGTACTTTGCTTGAGCATTTCCATTTTATACTACTTTATACTTCCACTCCTGCATTTCAGAGAGAAATATTGTACTTTCTACTCCACTACATCTCTTTGACAGCTTTAGTTAAACAAGCAAGAGACTGTAAGGACTGTGACACTTCAGTTCACTGAGGTAGATGCCTTCACTGTTCGAGGTTCCCTTTTAACCCAGAGAAAAATTTGACTCCCCCGATTGTCATTGTATAAATGCAAACAAGCCAGAGTGTTTTTTTCCCCATTGCAAGAAGGAGGAAGGAAGATATGTGCAGCCAGAGCGCTGACACATTACTGTGGACACAGGTTTGGCTATGCGAGTTTATTCTAAACAGAACCATAAAACTGTTTAATAATGCTGTAGTCACTACAAGTGGATATTTTTACTGTGAGATCAGATATTTTGCTGAAAAACAAATAAGTTGTCTGTGAGATACATTCAGTATAAACATATTTGCAACCTGCCAAATATGTCAATTAAGAACACTCAAATGGCCAACAGTTGGCACGTAACCAACCAACGTGGGCTTGTTGGAAAAAGGGAGAAAACAATTTCTATCAGTGTTTATAGTTGACAGCACAGCAACGCTCACATGTCAATCAGCTGATGTCCACAGCTGGATACCCCAAAAAACAGTTTTATCCTCTTCAGAAAAATGGAAAATATATGTTGCGGTTATGTATGTGTATACACATTAGATATAACATATAGTTATATCATTCCCATATGTTACTGGCTTAGCGGTTCACAGATAGTCGGGCACAAGAGCTTCACACAGCTGCAATGCACCTCTGTCTTCGGATTACTGTTACACTTCCTTTCCAGCTGGCTGAGCACGATCCTTCTGCAATAAACCAGAGGAGACGTGGGTATTTGTGTGTTTTTGGATACCTGTCAATTATGATTATACCTAATAAGATACAGCTGCTTCCTTATCATTCCAGTTGTTCAGCGAAGGAGCGATTTGAATAAGTCAGCCACTGGAACAGAGGTGCCTCCGCTCCGCTTGTTAATAGCAATTGTCAGCCCATGAAAGGTTTTCCAGAACACGGCTGTTGTTTTCAGCCGACGGGGGAAAATGTGTGGATTGCTTCCATGGCAACTCAGAAGTGGGAGGGGCTGCTGGAGATGATGCTGTGAAATGTGCCGAAGAAAACAAACAAGCCCAGAAAACAAACAAGAAAAAAAAAAAAAACAAATAGGAGGAAAATGACTGGAAGAGAAAGTATGAAAAAGATTAGCCTCAGCCTTTCCTCCTGGTGGCATTTTATATTTTATTTTTGGTGACTTTCTTGGGAGTGGTAAAATGCTTTTATCACTAAAAGGATAAATGGGGGGAAAAAAACAAGAAAATGGGAAAGATGCAATTTTTTTTTACTGTTTTATATTTTGCAAATCTGAACATCTTGATATTCTGTACACAAAATCTGAATGTGTTAAATTTGAAAAATCAGTTGAAATGGTCAAAATTCCCCCTAACCTCTGCAGGACTTAGATAGAAAACCACTACAATTCTCTGTGTATGCTTTGATACAAATCTATATGCATTTCTTTATTACATTTGCAGGATTTTGTTGTCCTGGAGGAGGTATATGTGTACTTGAGTGCTTTCTAGTTTACATTTGGTTCACAGATTGCACCTTTAAGCCTGCCTCTAAGTGAGGTTTATGAACCTATCTGTGCAGAGGTGGAGAGGACAGCCAAGCAAATCCTGATTCCAACATGGATTTTAAGTAGATCCAGGCTGAACTTACTTTTGCCACCAATGTTGTTCACCTTCAGGTGACTGCAGTTTCCTGCAGATATTCAGTGTCCTATGTTGTGCTTAAGCTCTGCACACTATCCTATCCTTATCTTCTCACACACACACACACACACACACACACACACACACACACCTTCTCATAAACAATATTGATTACATTAAGCCTCCGTTAGCAGCCCAGCACCACTTCACATACCATCCGTGTTCCCTGTTTACTACCTACCATTACGTCCTTCATTGCACCTCCATTTACACAGTCTTAATCTGTGCAGCTTCTCTGTATCTGTATCTGATTACATGTGGGTTTACAGGCTCGCTGCGCACACCCAATGTCAGAATAAAATCCCCCACACCTTTTTGCATGTTATCCTCTGCTGCAGTTGCGCGTCCCTGCAGAGCGTGATGACGGTGGCGGTCATCCAGCCTGTGAGTGAAAGACAAGATCTGAGGTGCAGGTGAAGAAAGGACTGGAGAAGCGACTGTTTAATGTGCTGCAGCGCGGCCTCATTATGCTAATCCTCCTAAAGAGAGCCTCCATAGGATACAGACATGCATGAGCCTGAATTGGCTTTGAAGAACAGAACATGCTCAGGGAATGAATCCATGGGGGGCTGTGTTTCCCTCTCTGTGTGAATGTGCGTCAATGAGAGGAAGTCTATATGCATGCAGACTGTCTCTCTTTCGCCATCTCTTTTTTGTTGTTGTTTGTTTTTGAAGAACACCACACTATTACAACAGCTAGTACAACAGAACGTAGGACATGACAGCACATGTTGCAGATAGCCTGTATGTGGTCCATCCTCTCAAAGAGTCGTATATGTGACAAAACAAAGGAAAGAATGAAGGTGTAGATATAAGATTAGCTTTAACAGCAACATGTCCTTGGATGTTTTGATATTTTCTCTCTGTGAAACTGGGTTCTAAAGACCATGCCTGTTGTTATCTGTGAAGGACGAAACATGGAAACATCATTATTTATTTATTTAATCTTTTGTTTGTTTGTTGCATCTTGTTTTGTTCTACTTCAGTTGACGGTTTCCCACAATTCCCAGAATGCCTTTAAGCACCCTAGAAAACCAACAAGTCCTCCAATATGAATGAGCGTATAGGTAGATTGTCCCCACCCCCCCACAGGAGCATGTCCAATGTAGACCTTTGTCGTTATGGTTACAGTAATAAGGTTGGGTAAGGTTATGAAACGGTTACAAGATAAACAAGGACTACTGTGTGAAAGTCCTGTGTTTTGTTGACCCATGAGTGAAAGTTACAGGGTCACTGGTCGGATTCAGCTCCCCCCAGTTCTGTTGTTGTGAAGGTGTGTGTGTGTGTGTGTGTGTGTGTGTGGGGGGCTATATCCACACTACTACGTACTCATTTTAATACGGCGTTTAAAACTTAATTGATCTCCGTCCAGATGAGCGTTTTAGCTCTAACACATCTGAACATACGTACATGAGCATTCAGGTACACTGTGCAAGCACGAGAGCCGGTGTCAACAGGAAGCAGATTGTCTACCCTGCAGTTTATTAGTTGCACAAAATACTATGAATGAGGAACAGCAAAGACAGTTATAGCCTTGAATGATTGGCTGATAAGAACCAATCAGGGAGTGACTGCGAGTGTATACATCATTCTTTCCATGGGTCTGAGTTTTTGCCCGTCCAGACTACAATGCAGTCCTGAGGTTCTCAAACTAAAACGAGTTCCGCAGTGTTTCCAAAAGTCTCTATTTCTTTTTTCACAGTAGTGTGAAAAACAAAAACGTAATAGTGTGGCCCAAGCCTAAAGGACGTGTATAATTTATGTGCATCCTCCTTTTTTTGGTTCCTCTGAATTTCTTAACACTGCGCATCAGATAAAGAAGAAGTGTGCTGTTGCTTTAAACAAATGCACCAGGAGAAAACCGTTAGACTGAGCAGTTTCTCTGACATTTATAAATCACACATGGTTTAATGATGGAGGGGCCATTTTATACCTGAAGGATCTATGATGTCATTTGTGGAGTGTCACATAAAAGTTGTGCCTCGGGGCAAATACAGTCAAGGTTGCTTAATAGATCCAGACCTTGTGTGATGAGATCTCTGCTGGAGGACAGATGGCTGGTGGGGGCTGCTTGTTAGCCACCGGTTATGTTTGTAGTGCGCTCAATGCATTAGCAGGTTTTAAATCATTAACAGTGACAAGGGAAATAAGCCGTACTGCAATCCAATATTTTCACATAGGCTTTAATGTTATTTGCAGGTTAAAAGGCAAACTAAGTCTAAACATGCGTTGGTCTCTTTAGTACATACAGATTTAATGCAAATGCAAGTTTTTTTTTTATTGATAAACACAGATACTGTCATTTCACATTGGTTTTTGATGTGGCCATAATTAGGCACAGAGCTGCAGGCTAAAGTTTATACAAAGGTTACAGTGTAAATAATTCTGAGATCTGCATAGTTTGGAAACAAATCATTGCTTCAGTACAGGACAGTGTTATGTGTTTTCCTCAGGGTGTAACATGACTGTTTAAAAATTTAACACTTTACTTTAAATGCATTCATTCATTATCAGCATGTAAACATTGAATAAAGGGTTTAAAACATGATAAAACTTAGTTGTAAGCAGATATGAGGTAATTATTTAAGTGCTTAATGTACAGTATTATTCAACAATGAAGGCATATGATGTTTGTGTTTTATATCTTCATTCATGATCTGCAACTAAAGTGAAGTGTTAATGAGTTTTGTTTTGCTGTGTGTGAATACAAGGAGTTTTATTTTGAAGAACTGTTGCAGAGCTGCTCTGGCTCTGTCTCTTACTAAACAAACTGACACAGTGTCTATTCTATTCAGATCTATGGTAAATGCTCATTTACCATGAGTTTTTGTATAGATAATTAGCCATCCGATAACCTTACTGCTGCACTCACACTTCCACTGATTTGTTTAAATGATGCAGGATCACAATTGTTATTTTACACTCTCGGCTATATTTAATGCACACACACACACTTCACAGTTTACACTGAACTAATTTACTGTAGGAGTTATTTAAAAACCAAAGACTTACTGTTGTAATTAAAATGTGCCTCTCGCTCTCTCTTTTTGTTCCCTTTGTACCTCACAGGAATATTAATTTCAAGATCAGCATTTTTACATTTTTACATGAGGAACATTTGATAAAATACTAATAATATGTATACAATAACATTGAACATTCTTACAAACTTTTTTTCTTTCCTGGCTCATCAGAATTCCTTGGTGGAAACATATTCATCTGCCAAAGCCAGTCTCCAACTTTTTTTTAACTGTATAAAACACAACAACTCACCGCCCCTCCCTTCTGATTATGATCTACCTTTTACCTGCACTAGTGACATAATATGTTTTTAAAAAAAACCCTGCTAGGGTAGGTAAACTTTGAGCAAATTTATGCTTCTCTCATAGCCTCCAGCATGTATCATAAATCACGCTGTCAAGCCTGCTGCAGCAGAAGAGACAGAAACTGTTCACTGTGATTTAAATCTACAGGAGAAATTGTTGTAATGACCTGTTATAGCCAGCGGGGGGGAGTCTCACACTGAGCAAAAATAATGAGAAGTGTCTGATGCCTGTGTATATGAGTGACAAGTGAGGAGAAAAATCTACAAAATGGACACGCATCATAAAAAAGCCTCTTTTGAGAAACATGAATAATATATGCAATAATAATATTAATGTTAATATGAATAATATATAATAACCTCCAGAAGCTGCTTTCCTTCTCATAATGTGATGAACTGATGAACAGAGCTCAGGAGCTGCTACCACACTCTTACTGTTGTAACTACAACATCTGTCCTGACGTCCGTCCTCGTCCAGCTGCAGATCTAAATGTAATCATAGACAGATAATCGTAAGATGTCACATCTATCAATATGGAAGTTGATGGGTGATGCAACAGGCAAGATTGAATCCACAGTTATCACACTTGCAGCTTATCTGCTGACATTCTTTGTCAAGCCAGCGGAGCTGAACACGCAGGGCAGGCAACTGCTCGGGGCTCCAGGCTGTAAGGGGGCACCCGAGGGCTGACAAACATTACTCCACTGGAATGTCTCTGAAACAAACAATGGATGATTTGCAGTGATATCTCAGAGGCAACTATTTTCAGTAAAGCTGCACATACAGTACATACAAGATTTCTTTTTTTTTTTTTTAATTCTAAAGAAAATTTTTATTTATTTAATTTAATTTCTTAATTTAATTAAAATAAAGCGACAGTAACTCTCTGGCCTTATTATGTAGCTTATTTACAATGTGACATTGGTGACATACGTTTTTTATGTTTTTTATAGTGATGTTTTGAAAATTCTACAAACCTGAACATTTCAAATTAAAAAAAATGTTTAGATTTTACACATTTTTTTCTTGGTGTCTGATTATTTATTACAAAATTGTGATGAATGCTGATTGGAGGAGCCCCCTGCCATTTTTTGCCTCGGGCCCCAATACTCTGGAGTCACCACTGGGTCTCAGCCTCGTGAGACTTGCAGATCTTCTTACCTCTTTAGAGAAGAGAAGTAAAGATGCCAACTGCTGCCGGGAACAACCATCAGTTGTTCAGTTAGCAGAGACAATAAAACATGTGGCAGAGAAGAGGAGGAGATGGACAGTTCCAGACGACAACAGCGATCAGCTCACACATGAGGCACGCCGTGATTAGAAAAGGATATCAGCGGCTTGTCAGTTGGAAGAATGACTTTGTGCACTTGAGCCCAGATTGCCCCTCACTCTCCCCGAGCTCTCTCATATCTCATACTGGAAAGCTTAAATTCATTGGCAGAGATATCAAAGGCTGCATTCAGGAGATAGCCCTATCTATAAATTCATCCGATGCCCCACACCTCCCCTCCTGAGGGGCTTGGAGTTCTCCAGCGCAATCACACTGGCTCCATGCATATCATATTAATGCAAAATCTGATAGGAATACAAAACTAAAGAGAAGACTGTATACCGGCAGGAAAAGGACGACTCAACTAGGCTTTTGTTTTTCTTCGGTTGCTGTTACGGGATTTAAGGTACAGTGTTCAAAAAGAATAGATATGTATCCACCAATGGTGTCTAAGGCTGTGAAAACACCTCCAGGAATTGTGGGAACATCCCTCTATTATTGTCTCTCCCTCCCTTTTTGTGTAAAGGCAGAAACTGGACCCCAATGAAGAACAATGGGTACGCTCCTTATTCATATGTAATGGTCTCAGCCTGAATTCTGATTGTTAATAGTAATGAGGATTGTATAAACCTCACATACTAAAGCAAAGAAGCTCCTTAAGTAGCAAAACAACATGTGACACAAAGAGTAAAATCCAATGACTGTCTGTAATGTGAAAGAATCAATAGTTTCAATGATTTCAATCACCTCAGCTCTGCAGCTTTCAGCCACTTTCAGCTCATTGTTTTGGTTCGTCGGTCAGTGCGGTCGTTGAGTCCCATCAGCTTTCACTGACTCACACCCTCACACACAGACTGATTATACACTGCTGCAAAAAACTGTCAAGGAGCCAAAGTAAACAAGTGGCTGGTGAAGAAAGTTGAACATTTAACGAGCCAAAGGGAGTCGGATGTTTCCCTCAGGAGGCAGCGGACCAAACCGGAGCTGGAAAACAAGTGAATACTGGACTTACTGTCAGGTGGTGAGAAGCAAAACTAACAGGACTGAATGTCTGCAGTTAGTGAGCTCTTGTATGTTATCTTAACTACAATTAAAAAAGATGAGGGACATGATGAGCTGGTATTTTAATCGGCTTTAAATGGAGGCAGCAGAAAAACAATCTGTCAACACAACATTTACAAATCCTATAAATTGGCTAACATGTTAGCAAACAGCTGCTTAATTACAATCCAGATGTGTAAGCTGTGTGGCATTGTGTTTGCATTAGTTGTTTATGCTCCTAAATGTTCAAGGGAAGTGAAAACATCAGACTTTAACAAGACAGTCCACTGTCTGTTAGTCATAGGCCTTAGCTGAAGTCATAGGGGTTTTTTTAAACCTCATGACCCCTGTTGCTCCCTAACCTTAAACATATAGTTATAGACTGCTGTAGGAATGAGTCCTAAACCCTGGAAGTTAGTTAGCATTTTATCACCGCTGGTTCCCTCGTCCTGATGTCTCTGGGTTTTGTGAATCGTTTTTTGGTTAGATGGCTGAAATAAGGTCTGTTGTTAACACAAGCTCAACACATTTTCATGTTTTTTTCTATGCCATAAAATTAAAGTAAATACCTGCAGTCCTGATTTCTTGAAGCTTTTATGTCTGTTAAAAAGGTCAGTTGCTAACAAGTGTCTAAATGAGACTACAGAGGTTGTCGAGGACGTTAAAACATCATCACGTTGAAGATGAAAACCGATCTACTCACCAGTCCACCTTTACAGCCTCGTGTTTATACTAACTGTGTAAGAGGAAAAGCTTTTGTAGAAGAGGTCAGAGCCAAATCAAACTACAAGTTGAAGTTTAGTGGTGGAGACGCTGAAGTCATGTGACCATGGTGTAGTTGGTTTATAGCCTAGCATCCAATTAGCCTAGTCCCCATTTGCATGTGTTTGGACTGTGGGAGGAAGCCAGAGTACCCGGAGAGAACATGCAAACTCCACACAGAAAGATCCCACGGCCGAGCCGGGACTCAAACCCGGAACTTTCTTGCTCTGAGGCGACAGCGCTAACCACTGCTCCACCGTGCAGCCCAAATCATCATCATTGTTGATAATAATAATAACTAATTAGTCCACGTCCTTTGGCTGAGGTGTTGTAAAGCCTGATGGCCGTGGGAACAAAGGATCTCCTGAACCTCTCTGTTCTGCAGCACAGTGACATGAGACGTTTGCTGCAGCTGTAGCTGCTTCTCTGCCCTGCCAGAATGTCGTGGAGAGGATGCTTGGTATTGGTTTGTTGGTAATAAAATACATTATCCCTGCATCACCACTCTGTTGATGGAACATCTACCAAACTTAACAGTTATTTAAACCAAAACCATGAACCTAAACAAGTTATTTTTGTGCCTCAACTTAGCCAAACCTTAACCATAATGTTGTCACATCATAAAACCTTTATTGCTATTTAATGGTTTTGGAAGATGAGTTGTATTGATGATGAGGGAATCCATATTGTTCTGGAGTGTTTGAATCAACCACTTACCACCAACTCCTGTTTAGCTCCTGATGGCTCCACTGTGTTCACTAGTGATTCGCTAATTTTAGGTATTTACTTTATTGTCCTTGGCAGGTGTGCTGTGGTGTTATTAGATCTTTCCCAGCAGGAAACTGTTGCTCTTGGAGCTGGAAATAGACTGAAACAAAATAGCAACGTTAAAATCACCTAAACGCAACTGCAGAATGTTTGTTCTTCACTACAAGTAACTCTTTTCATATTCCACATCCTTGTTTGATCCATTATTAGAAAAATAATTTTGTTTAAGTCATTTTGTCCCCTGGTGCACAAAACTGGTTTAACACACATTTAGCACCATATTTGATAAGAATTTAGTGATGTATATAATTTTTTTTGAATTAAGTCGTTTATTCTGAATGTGTGTGTGTGTGTGTGTGTGTGTGTGTGTCTGTTTGTGTGTGTGTGTGTGTGTGTGTGTGTAGCAATTCTGAATTTTGTAAGTATTTGCATGTGTCACAATGGACTATGAAAGCTATCTCTGTCTATTATCATCTTTTTTCCTACACTAAAGTAGATAAACCTACTAGACAACCAGAGACACACACATCACTGAAAAGTACTTATTTCTATTTGGAGGAAAAGTATTGGCCTCTTGCAGCATCCATGCAATAAATAACCCAGACACTGCCCTCCTCTATAAGAGTCTTTATATTATCCTGAAAAAGAAGAAATGGTGATGTATTCTGCCCCTGTGAGAGCATGACATCTTTCATAAAAAAAAAAAGAAAAAGAAAAAAAGTTTACTACTAGAAAAAAGTTGGCTATTTTTTCCAGAGGAATACCATGGGATGTCTTGCAGCTTTGCATCTGTCTATCCTTTCACGGGCCGGTGTGTTTCTGAGCACATCCCTGACACTAGGAGGCTTGTCCATGCTCCATTTAATCATCTATTTACTTCACTCCTCAGACATGTTTGGCCATCCATGTCTACGGTGCAGGGCCTATCATCAAGCCAGGGTGATGACACTGACTGTGTGTTTCCTACACTCCTCCAACACTGAGCTACTGTGATTCAAATGAGACAAATGCTTCATGTTGGTTGTTATGTATATTTCTCAGAACATTTGTTTTTGTTAATTGTGAGTCAAGTTGTACAGTTATGATTATAGATAAACAGGAATGCAATTATCTCCCATGTAAAGCAAAGATACTGTGACTGATACAGAACTGCCACAAAACTGCATTCGATCGCTCATCCCTCCCCAAACAGCGACTGTCCACATGTTGCAGCTGTGTGCATCAGGCTGTAAGAAAAATATTTGGCAAAGTAAAGAGTATGGAGGACGATGTCTTTTTTTCTTCCAAAACCAAAAACAAAAGTGAAAAAGTGTATGGTATGGAATATAGTGTGTGTTTGACTCTAAAGTGAGCTGCAAATGTTAGCACACCCAGCTTACAAGCTCACTGCTTACAGGGTAAAGAGTATATCAATAGTTACTAGAATTAGAATCACCACTTTGCGGCTGTATGCTCCACCACTCCATTACATCTCTGTTTATCCAGAGTCATATCAAATATGAACCATTTGTGTTAAATTTTGTCATAATGTCACAATGGCATCTCTGCTGTGTTGATCACACTGTGTGGAAGCTGGTCCTGCTGCTTACTGGCTCAGGTTCAAACTAGAACATTGTCATGCTTGCCAAACATACTGGTTGGTCTTCACTGTACTCAAAAAGTCATTAGATTTGTTGGTGATTTTTGAATAAAGTCACTGGGCGTTAGTAAATCTAGCAAGGAAATCACTAAATTGGTAACACTAGCAAGGAATGGACAATTTCTTATATAAGTATAAGAAATTGTCCATTCCTTGCTTAATAAACACCAGTATATATAGTATATATAATAATGTAGCGTAGCGTCACCTTCAGAAAACCACAATGTGAAGAAAACTCAATGCAAAAGCATAATTCCACCTTTACATGAAGCAACTGTCCAAATTAATGTCATACGGAAAACTATTTTGTTTAAAAGTAGCTTTCCTTAAAGCCGGTATTTGTAAGTTTTGCTATTGCTGCATCGTAAACATCAGTGTTAACAGCTGTTTACGTACCGTATAAGACGAGAAGAAAAAATTGTGAGTATAAACTTCATTCCTTAACTCTCCAACAGCTGTCTCCAGTGGTGGACAGCAACAGCAATAAGAACACTTGTCTCTATCACATCTTTTCTTCTACTGAAGTTAGCATGCTAATGAGCTAGCCCTGGCCCATCCCATCACTTTCCAATAGCAACTAAGTAGCCAAGTAGTCAGTAGCCTCCAATCTCCTAATGAAATTATCTCCTCTTACCTCTACCTGTTAACTAATGACTATATATGCACTTTCATTTTCAGCCATATGCAAACCTCACTAGGACAAGGTTAAGTAAGCACTTGATAAAAATCAAGTGAGAGGTCAAAATAAAATGCCCCAGATTTCCCTGCTAATCCTTTCAATCTCATTATGCGATCTCCATCTCACCACAGCCTCATTACATTAGTCAGCTCTTTTTCTTCTCCCTCCTGAAACCAGGAGTGAAGGACTCAGCCTAACAGACTGTAATTAAAAGCTTCTTCACATGGACCACTGAGGCCAGCTATCCCCTTTGATCTTAAGCTAGTGATTGAAACCAGTGCAGCACACAGCACCTCAAAGGAGCACCGCACCGGCCAGTTGTTTTCATCTTTCTTTTGGGTGATTATTCACCCTGTCCTTTTACCAGTCTATTATTCAGACCTCATCTGGATGATCCCAGACATATTTATTTCCAGCTTGCATATGAGGTCAGTTCATCTGCTGCCCATAATTGAATTCCTGGTTGGAAAAAGCATATTTACTGTGGCTGCTACTCCATCTGGTGCACACTGTCTCTAACCTTATCATAATCAAATGGGCAAAGAAAAGCTCCATGAAATATCAAAGGCACCACCAGGGCTTTGTCTCATATCTATGGAAATTTATGTTTTCTGCATTCAAGGTGTCTGCCTGGCAGCCACTTCCTCCGCTGTCTTATTCACCTGAAAGTGAATAAGAAAGTGTCACAGAGACGGGGCCCTTTGTGCTCTATTAAAACTACATATGACATACAATTCTGTTTTCTCACAAATGTAAGGAAAATAGCTTTTGTAATGAAACAAAAACATTCTGTTGGTCAGAATTTCACAGAAACGTAATATAGAAAATGTAGTATAAATAGGTGTTTCTAAGCTACGACTGACTTTTGCCTGTTAGAGAGAAACCATTCATTAATGGGAAGTACACATTCAGAAATGCAACAAATACCAGAGTGAAAGCGCAAACATTAAGGTCAATGCGCCATAAAGCACGTAGAGAGTGGAAACATCAGGAGAGAAGTGCTGCATATCAGAAATGCAACACTCTTCCGGTGCACTAGGGGAGTGAAGTGATGGGCTCAATTTGGATTAGCAGCAAGAGAAGACAGTTATACTTATTTCAAAAGAGGGAATAATAGCTAATCAATTGTGAATATTTATGAATGGCAGCGCTGTCTTTACCTTCAGACAAACTGGCAGTAAGAAATATTACATTTCATCTCTGAGACCAAATTTATCTTCTAGAAGGAATTATAACATATTTCAAAACACTACAGACAAAGAGAGCTAAAGGAAAATAACTGAAAGGCTTGTGAAGATAAGACTGTTCACCATGGGACAGCAACACCTGGTCAACTCGGCAGCTGGACTGCATGTTGCTAATATGGCCGGCAGTCTCAAATGCTAATTGAGTCTTCATTTTTGTCAAGGTCAGAGCAAAGTTAGATATAGATAAACAGAATTATCTGTATGATGCTGACGTTTATCCAAACGCCCCCCCCCCCAGTATCCCAGAGCACCTCTGGTCCAACAATTGTTGTTGAATGTGTTTTCCCTATTTCTGTATTTTCATATTTGTAGCATTTTTATATTTGAGAAAGCACAGGTTGATATAATGCACAGTTTTGTTGATGCAGCCACACTATTCCATTGATTGACGTGGTGGTTGTAACATACGACGGAATGTAGCAATGCACAAACAAAGGCAGGGATGAAGAAGAAATGCATTCAGCACATTTATTTAGCCTTGAGAAATCATGAATGTTAACATAAGTTTGTTTACAAAAAAGTCCATAGCATTTGCTACACTACTACTACTACTAAGAAGACTTTGAATCTACAGTCATGCTAGTGGCTGTATGAGGCTGTACTTTGAGCTAAATGCTAATCACACCATGCTAACATGCTCAAAATGAAAATTCTTCTGAATCTAGCAGGTTTAATCTTTAACATTTTTTACCACGACAGGTTAAAGTGATAGCATGCTAAAATTAGAACTAAACACCATGTACAACTGAGGCTGATGGGATTTAGTCATAAAAAATGTACTGGACAAGACAGTTTGGTTTGATGATGGCCATTGATGGAAAGTCAGGGAATCACCAAAGTCAGTCGGTTACATCCTCTTGGTGTCTTAAATGCCTGTACCAAATGTTGTGCTTATCCCTCTAGTACTTTTTGAGATATTTCAGTCTGGACTAAACTGCTGCAGCTAGAGTTGTACCATTAGCATGGTTAAAAAACCTTTTTGCAAATGATAACTAGTAGTTTGCCCCTGGCAGAAGATTTTAGAGTGTCTGGTCTCACTGATATGTATTTTAACAAGTGGCACCTTCAAAGTGTAAAACCAGGAAGAGCAGTGAGAAATTACGTTCCTGATTTTTTCAAAGATAGAAATGGAGCCAGGTATTCTACATTTTGTATTACACACATTTTGCAAAGCATGTAGGCACACAGTTATGCTGACAATCTTAGATATAACTATATATATAATATATATGTGAGTTTATATACAAAATAGGCATATATATATATATAAATTCTCTCTGTGTTGTAACACTATGTATTTTTTTTTTTTTTACTGAAACATACTGACCACTAAAATAACAGGCCGGCCTGATTGTGAGTGAGTGAAGAGTTCTCTCATTACTGCTCTGAAAAACTAGATAGTTTGAACATTGTTCGGAGGACAATGTTAGAAAATCAGCTCCATGTGGTTCTACTACTTTATGTCACCTGAACCTTTACTGTTAAATCCACATTAAGCGTGTTGCTTTGCGTTTCATATTGCTGAATCAAATGAGTCCAGGTAAAGTGAAAGTACTGCCGATCCCGCTGGGAATCAACAGCACATTCTGCAGCTCTCCTCAGTTTTAAGGTGCTCTCGGCTCATTGTTTTGGTTTGCTGGTCAGTATGATTAAGTCCCAACGGCTCTCACTGACTCCATCCACCCACACACCCACTTCTCTAAAACTGTGGACAACAGCACACAAGCCAACATAAGCCAAGTGCACAGTATGCAGCTCTTCCTTGTATGAAATAGCAAAAAGCCAAAGTAAATAACTCAGTGGTGAAAACACCTATGAATATTTAATTTCACAGGTAATGAGAGATTGGCCAACTCCTCAGTTTCTGCCAGACAACTTCGACTAGGCAATGTTTGCTAACATGTTTGTTGTAAGAAATGAATAAATCAACACAGTAAAATTCTCAATTGAGCTCTACTTTAATTGTATACACACAGAACAATAAATGACCAAGTTTTAAATAAAACCAATAGAAACAAGACAATAATGAGAGGGGCTGAATCACGTTTGTGACAGCGTAAAACCTGTTGTGCATTTATTTTGGAGTCTGCATTCTATTTAATGAAGCTTTAAACTCAGAGTTTAAAGAGTGGCTGATCAGCAGCAACACCTTGAAGTTGTGATCAGAAAGTTGTGTCTCCATATAACCTGTGAAAGTTTTTACCTGGAGATTAAATCGACTGAATTTGGTAAAAGATGAAGGAAAGATGAAGATGTGATGAACAGGACTGAATGCCTTGTACTTTGAATATATTTTCCATTTTTGTGCTGCTAAAAAAAGCTGCCGTTCCCTTTAAGACAGTCAGATACGTGCTGCGCAGTAGATAACTATGTTCTCACTTCAGAATAACCTGGATTTCCTCAAACTTTATTTCCTGTGTCCTGTGTAGATAGATGTGATATACGGTGAGGTAGGGATCTCTCAAGCAACAACGCTTGTGTGTGTTTATTGCTAATTATTCTGACAGCATACATTTATGAGGAACAATCACACAATGAAGTGTGTCTATTGTTTTAGATCTCTAACTTACTTGAGGACAGGATACACACAGGGCAACGCAGGATTTTCAAAGTACAATTTTCTTAACAATACCTCAATTACAGCACATGGCCAGCCTTTATACATAACAACTAACTGCATTAATCAGCATCACACAGCTAGCAATATATACTTATCAATATAGCATTAACCATGAAAATCAAGAGTTCAGGATCAAGATATTCTTCTGTCCACATGGGGGAATTTGTTGTGGGCAACTTTAAACTTGCAATCATTGATTTTTTTTTTTGTTAACCTCTTGGGGGCAGCTGCAAACACACCATTAATATATTACGAAGTTATAAAATTGAGCATCTTTGCTAAAAAAAAAAAAAAGAGACCTATTTAAACATCCAACAGACGCAAAGCAACATCAGCAACAGCATTTGGAGTCATGCTGTGAGCCACCTGATGAATTTAAATCCATGTTGGTGTTGGCGGGTAGTGTACACTGGGTTTATTAGAACTTTTCTCCTGAAAACAGCTGCTGCTGCAGCTGTAGTGAACCAAAACACAAAGTTTAAACTAAGCCATAAAATCAGACCAATGAGCTGTAAGACACTAAAACCCTCTGTAGAACTAAGGGGAGCTGCAGAGTTGGATGATGAATATTTGCAGGTTCTAAGCCTTTTGTGACCCATTTCACATCAACTGTCTATGAACATATTTAATGCAGCATCAAACAATGTAAGTCTGTCATTATCAGAGCTGTTTGGCTCAGCTGCCAAATGGGTTGATGAGAGTGGAGGGGCGAAACTAAAACAGTAAAGTAAAACCAAAACAAAGAGCTGAAAGACACGAACACGTAACTTAAAGCTGAGTCAGATGATAATTCTCTGTATGTTTATTACCAGTGACACTTTTCACATTAAACATAGTTATTTCATCCATTGTTAATACAAAAATACAGCAGCTTCATCGTGCACAGAACCCATTGCTCACTTGCAGCTCACTTCCTGAAGCGTGTCTGTGAGTGATGTGACATGATGTGGATTCATTCGCCGACTAAGACATTTTGATTTGCCAGCTCTGCATATCAGAAGCAAATGATTTTTTTAGCAAGCAGTCGCCATGCAAGGATCAATCCAATGTTGGATGAAACAGAAGGAAAAGACAGACAGGACTCACCTTTTCACCTCTTTGAGGATAAGGGTCCTGAAGCTCCGGAGGAAGACAAGCGTCTCTTGGGTGTTTTCAACACAGATAATCACACAGAATTGTGTGGAATAAAATTGTCAACTGGTGTAGTGTTCAATTTGTGTGATTTTGGTCCTCTATAAATACAGATATATTGGTCCGTGTCCATTTACACAGGCAGGTAAATATTATATGCAGAAAAGAGCGAGTGCAGTCAGATGTCTAATCTTCATATGCATGCTTCATATGTCTGTTCCTTATGATACATTCATGCAGGCATGCACATGTTACCTCGGGGACTGGACAGTGCTGAGAGCAAATAGACCAGAAGGGGTTGTTGATAGCCTTGGCTGGGCAGAGGCTCAGAGAGTAATATTTGCAAGAATGGTCCACTCAAGCCCTGGGTATTGAAAACTGCAGAGAGGGGGGGGGGGTCCCCCTCTTTGATGTGGGGATCTATTATTCATCACATAGCCATATTCGTGCATTTACTGTTTGAGGGAGACCGAGAGGGATGTAGTTGAGTGTTGCCGGTGTATTGTCCCACCTCTTTCCTTCATGTAACTAATGAGCAGGAGTAGCAAGGCCTCGCGACTCACATCTACCTCCTCAAGGTCTGCCTGCCGTCTCCCCTGTGTCTGCATGGACGCAATACTAATTCACAAAAGTCTTTGGGCTATATAGTTCATAACAGAAAAGAAAAAAATCCCAAGCCAAGAATGAGTGCATTAAAAGATATAAAAGAACACGGCTAGAGGACTAGATGTAATATATTTTCAATTTACAGTGCTGATGTACAATGACCTTTATGCTTTGGTGAGTATAAAAAGCCAAAGCCCAGATTGAGTTTTGATAAGGAAGAGAGAAATCATAAATATAAAACATGAATCAAGACATTGTTGGGAATTCATCGGTAACATACAGTAATAAATGTTATAACCACTGGGCAATAACAATTAGTTGGCCTGGACTTTGTCAGTGATTGTAGATAGAGGTCTGCTGCAGGGGAGGAGGAACCGAGACTGGAACACAATTAGAAAGTTTGAGGGAATAATATGGATCTGTGCAAGCCATGAAATTGTGAAGCTACATCAAAGCCAGTCGGTCAGTACAGGAGCAGAATTCCAATACAGGCGAACCCCTCAGCCCAAATAACTCTCAGCTAAAAGTCTGATGAATACTGACTCAGGAACGTAGCCAATCTGGGCAACTGGCATTTGCAGTCAGACCTTTTAGTTTAGGTTTATAGATTCAGGGAAACATAATAATACAGGCCAGAATATTTGCACATGAGCAACAACAAAGACCCTTCACGAGCCTTGTTGTGAGGAAGGAGAAGGTGTTAACTGTTGTGCATAACTGACCTTTGTCTAATTAAATGCACAGTATGCAACTTCCGCTGCTAAGGTCCTCTCAAATAAAACAATAACAAAAGTGACATCATGAAGTAGCGTGGGATCATGGGAGTTGTTCTTCACGACTATTACCATCGGCTTCTCCTAGTTTTGGTTCCTTCAGTGTCGGTGGTTCAGGGTGACAAACAGACCAGGGGATTCTAACCGTTAAAAACACTGAATGAAGCAGTTTCACATTTAAAGTCAGTGTTTGACTGACGCCGTACGGAAGGACAGTGCCTTCCAAAACAACCTATATATGGTCACTGCTGGAGGTAGTAATCAGATTGTTCAGATATGTAATTATGTACTTTAAAAAGACAAGCAAATACATTGAACACAGAATTAACAGCTAAAGTACTCATTATGCAGAATGACCCCTTTTCTGAGTGTTATTATATTATATACTATAGCTACAATATAATTTTCAGTTAATGCATCAACTGAAATGTCATAGATCATTAGTGCATTTTAATGTAGCAGCTTCCTGAAGCGGAGCTAATTTCGTTTAACGTTACATACTGTTGAGTAGTTTAATCTAAATCAGTGCATCGTCTTTCATAAGGCGATCATATGATTAATGTTAAGTCTAAATCTGCCAAGTAACTCGTAAGCACGTCTCCCAGGTTAACAGCGATGGACTAAAAAAAGGACAATATTTCTCTCTGAAATATCACACACAGACGTATAAAGCGTCACTTTGGTTTTATGAGGCCACAGCGAGGAGGACCCACACACTTCAGTTCAGTTAAAGGAACTTTACAAGACGTAACAGAACATAAACAGGTTTACGACTTCAGACAGCAGGTCCAGAAAAGAGGGGGCAGATTGAAAAAGGTACAGGTAGGCAGGTGCAGAATGCCAATGCACACAGCAATATTGATGATCTGGCAGAGGACAAGTGTTTGTGGGCCGGTATGTAAACAGAGTCAGGGTGAACGGGGGATGAGAGTGACGTGACGTGGGAATGAGTGATTGTGGGTGTGGAGTTACGGGGGCCTTGCACAAATGTTGGGTATGCCTTCTTTCACCCTCATGGTCGGACGAATCAAGAGTGACATGAAGGTGAGAATTTGTGTTGCTACCGCTCCAGCTTCATGTCATACAAACATTTCTAATGGTTTCAGACAACTGACGACGCGTAAAGGCGATGCAGTGAAACTGCTAACAACAGGAACTGGTTTATGAGTCTGTTGGAGATAAACAACTACTCCTCCAACTGATTTACACAGCACAGACACATGGGGCTTATTGGTAAAGTTAACACATCCAGGTGTATGTATATATGTTGTGTATATATATATATATATATATATATATATATATATATATAAGTGGACATAAAATAATGCACAAAAGGATGCAATTCAAGCTCTAATAACAATGTCAGCTTTGACTTCATTAGAGGACATGGCGAGTGACAGAATTAGAAGATTTCTTGGCCCATGATGATGATCAGCCATCTCAGATTTACAAGAGCAATCAATCCTCTTGGAACTGTGTGCTGAGTTGGGTCGAGCTGTGGAGAGTGACATGGCAAGGAGTTGCCTTACAAGTGCTGACCACACTGGCATTTCAGAGAGAACTGGCAGACCGCTCAGGACTGCGCCAGTCATCGTTGACCGGTGCCATGCCAGCGGTAGGGGACAGGATTAGCGACTGGCTAATATTTTTGCAAGGTGGCCCATGATTCATTTATCCTAACAAAACAACATGGAAAAAGAGTTCTTTGCCCAATAGGTGAAGTGAGGGCAGTGTGCAAGGCATTCGGACTAGCAGAGACAGAACTTATAACATTCAGTCAATGCCTTTTTGCAAAGACACAAATCAAAACAGGCCTGTGATCTTTTCACTGGAAAACTCTTATCCAAACATTTCCTTAAAAGGATGTTCCCAAAAATTGATAATCACAACATTCTGGTCATCTTGACGCAGCCAAGGACAATGTTCACACCCGGTCTTTTCGTTTGTGCAAATGCCAGATTGATAACACTCTCAATATGAGCAATGAGTCAGGCAATGAACTCCAACAGAAAGAGAAAGCACATTTGTTCAATCACAATAATTTCCCTTACACAGGTTAAAATCTGGCAGAGTGCGCAGTGGGTGGCTTACTGAATCTGCTACCCACAGGGAGAAAGTGTACAGGTAGTGAATGACAGGTCTGGAAATCACCTGAGAAATGCAGCAGCCCCTGGGTAGGATGTGTGAAATGGCTGAAGGGGACAGAGAGCTGATGTGTGTCTTAATGACAGGAATGGACCATTACATGGAAATACTGAAGTAGAGTATAAGTTCTGATTTATGATTTTTCCAGCACTCTGACCGGCGCTGTCATTATTATTTTCTGATCTGATACCTCTGGGTATAGTTTGGTTAGGTCAAGGCAAAACTACTTACACTAAAACTACTTCCATGGTCGCGGTAGAAAGAAAGCAATGTTGACTGTGGGTAAAAACAAAATGCAAAAAAAAAAAGATCTTGTGTACCAAAGGTAACTACACTGCTCAAAAAAATGAAGGCAACACTTAATCATCACAGTAGAACACCAAGTCAGTTAAACTTCAGGGATATCAATCTGTCCATTCAGAAAGCACAAGTGAGTGTCTATCACTTTCACCTGTGCAATGAAGCAAGAGCAAGACATCTCACAAAAAAGGGAATGGTTTTACATGTGATGGCCACAGACAGTTCCTCTCTTCTGATCCTTCCTGACTGATTCTTCTCTAGTTTTGTTTTGCTAGTGTCTTTGTCACTACTGGTAGCATGAGGCAGCACCTGCAGCCCAGTCAGGTTGCACAGGTAGTCCAGCTCCTCCAGGATGGCACATCCATACGTGCGGTCAAAAGAAGGTTTGCTGTGTCTCCCAGCACAGTCTCAAGAGCATGGAGGAGATACTAGTAGAGCGGCTGTTACACAAGGAAAGCTGGACAGGGCCGTAGAAGGGCATCAACCCAGCAGCAGGACCGCTACCTGCTCCTTTGTGCGAGGAGGAACATGAGGAGCACTGCCAGAGCCCTACAGCATGACCTCCAGCAGGATACTGGTGTTCATGTTTCTGACCAAACTGTCAGAAACAGACTCCATGAGGGTGGCATGAGGGCCCCACGTCCTCTAGTGGGACCTGTGCTCACAGCCCAGCACCGTGCAGCTCGACTGGCATTCGCCAGAGAACACCAGAATTGGCAGGTCCTCCATTGGCGCCCAGTTCTCTTCACTGATGAGAGCAGGTTCACACTGAGCACATGTGACAGGCGTGAAAGGCGCTATCGTGAACATTATGCTGCCTGTAACATCATCCAGCATGACCAGTTGGGTGGGTCAGTTATGTTCTGGAGAGGCAGATCCTTGGAGGATCGCACAGACCTCCATCTCACAGCCAGTGGTACCCTGACTGCTGTTAGGTACCAAGATGAAATCCTGAGAGCGATTGTCAGACCTGATGCTGGTGCAGTGGCCCTGGGTTCCTCCTGCTGCAGAGTGTGAGGCAGTTCCTGGATGACGTAGGCATTGATGCCATTGACTGGCCCTCACGTTCCCCTGACCTAAATCCAATTGAGCACCTACGGCATGGCCAGACGTTGTTGGGAGTGCATACAGGCACGCGGGGGCCATACACAGTACTGAGTCACATTATGAGATGCCGTGATAAAATTCCTGCAAGTTGGATCAGCCTGTGATTTCAATTTTTTACTTTGATTTTCAGTGTAATTGTGAATCCACCCCTCAGTGGGTTGATGATTTTAGTTTCCATTGACTGCTGTTTCGTCATTTTGTTCTCAACGCATTATACAATGTACATCAGTGAAGATTTTCAACTTGAATAATTCGTTCATCAAGATACAATGTGTGATTTAAGTGTTCCCTTCATGTTTTTGAGCAGCGTGTAATCACGGTGGTCCTGAGAGCTCACCGCACTGCACCTTAAGAAAACACATACAAACAGACAAAACACAAACACATTGAGAAAACATCATCAATTTGACAATGCATGTTTGTGCCTTGTCTATTTACATGTTTTTTCTCAAGATGCAGTGCGTTGAGCTCTCAGGGCCGATGCCACAACAGCTTCTGCCTTTATTCCTGATAAAACTCTGTTAGTGACTTCACAAGTTCCCTTATTTCTTGTTGAAACATAAAGGTAACAATAATAATGGTTTTAGCTTTGGTGAGATCTTCCAGGCTAACGCTGCTGGTTTGCATTCATCCTACACAACATCGTACACACAGCAGTCAAATCTGTGGCAACATCTTTTTTTATTTTATTTTTTTAACAAGGCTCAGTTCTCATGCAAAATGCTGGTACCGGGTGACCATGAAAAGGTTTTGTGAAGATTTCCATGTGTAAGCTTTGAAGGTAACCAAGGACAATATTCTTTTGTTGACTGAGGAAAAAAAATGAATTGAGAGCTACTTCTTACGTACCCACAAGTATTTTTTGAGTATTTTTTCCTTGTCAGGTTTTCATGCTCTCTGCTTGTTGGTCAGACTATACGAAGCTGCATGATGTCTGTTAAACACCCTGGTCAGTGAGTTCCATGCAAGACAATGAGAGAAACCAAACGGGAGAAATTCTACTTATCTGTTGCGTGGCATTTACAAAGCTCCACATTAATGTAGAAACGTGTGACCTATACAATGAAAGGAGAGAAAATAGAATAGCTAAACCACTCGTACTGTACATCTTAAATGATGGAGTAAAGATAGCCGATCCCGGGAGAAAATGAATCGTCTGTCAGATGCCTTTGCCTGGGATTGTGGTCCTATCTAAGCACTGAGGCTTTCGCTACTCTCCGGACGTGAGCGCATTAGCATAATCTGTCTCGTTGATTATGTTTGGGCAGCGGTGACATAAAACTGGCCGTGGCCCTGTGATTAGGCTCTGTAGGGCCGTCAGCCAAGGCGGGCGAAAAGCAATCAGCGCAGCAGATTAAAATGTGCGACAGCAAACAAAATAAGGAAGGTGCAGACTACCAAAGCACCATGTTCCCCTCTGTTTGCGAGGATGGGTCAAGAGATGATGAGTGACAAGTTAGTTAATAGAGGGAGTCCATCACCACCATGTGTGATACGTTCTAAGTTAGCTGGTAGACATGGTCCCACCAGCTGAGGGACACGAAAACATTTAATTCTACATCCTATGTTCACCTTGCAAAATGACGTGGCATCACACCCACACCCTCGTGGTCATGTGCCCAAAAATATCCGGTGATAAATGAGGACGAGGACGATAATTTGAGCCGTATCCAGCTGCATATGTTCAATGGAACTTTGGCCTCAGCTTTCATCACATTGTCTGGGAGAAAAGACAAGTCATGAATATTCATGATCGGAGCTAAATCAGAACCTGATGATGCCGCGGACGCCCCTGTGGATTGTGGGTACTAACGATGCAGTGGAGCCCATCTGTTCATGCAGGTCCGTGATACATCAGTCTGACGCCACAGGTGCTTCTCTAACAGCAGAGGAAACCATTTGAGGTCAGTTAGTATAAAACGGTTTCTATTTTTCTGTGCAAAAAATAGCATAAACACCAGCTGCCTTTATATCATTACTAAAGACTCATTTGCTGTATTAAACCCTGATATCTGTCATATTCAGGATCGAACAGTTGAGTCGAATGTGTCAAACTGTGGAAAAGTGAGCTTCGATACCTCATTCACCATCCAGTCACTGCGTGGAGTCAGGGATTTGACTGTTGATGGGATTGTGTGGCAGACACAGAACAAACTGGCTTGTGCTACTGTTTTTGAAAGGGTGTAAATGTTTGTTGCTATGGTAACAGCTTCAAATTCCCAAAACCAGTAGATGATTGGCTACCCCTTGTCTCCTCCTCTCCCAAATTGTGAACATGGCAGGAAATTCACTCCTAAACTAAGAGAAATGAACCTAGTGTTAGTGTTTACCAGTCTTACCCCCTTGTATTAAGATTTTTCACTGGTGGGTGACCTGATGGCCGAGTGGTCAGGGCGCATACCACATAGGCATAAAAAGCCCCGAGCAACGGGTCCCCGGTAACTCTCGGCCGGACCATTAACTGCATGTCACTTTCACTCCTTTACTTTCTCCCCCTGTATTTCCTGTCTGTCTCCACTGTGGCTGTCAAGTAAAGGTATAAAAATGCCCCCTGCAAAAAAAAGGTATTACTGTAGTGATATGCTTAAGGTTACTGAATAATACTCAAAGCAATAATGACATTCAAAATGGTGATACGGTGATAATGATAATGGGTCACACCTGACAGTGTTTGATCTTTGACCGAAGACCTTTAATTACGCGACAGCTCTGTGCTGTAGCTGCTTACACTAGCGTTAGCTTCACAGACTGACAGAACGAGCCCTGAATCCTGGAGGCTGCAGTCAAAGCTTTTAAGTTTTAAAATAATGATGTGATGTGCTTGGAAGTTTACCATCATCTCCGTTCACCAGCTGTCTGTCATTGAGACCGGACAGCTACTGAGCTAACGGTCAGCTATCTGTCTGAAATATACGCGATCATTGATGTACACAAAGGCTTCCTGTTCTCCTGCTTTTTTCAGTGTGATGTGCCTTTTTCTATAAAACTGTCTTTGACCCAGCACAAACAGACACCAGTGCAAAGACAGCATATTAACCAGCCAATAATGTCTTTTATTTGCTAACTCTTGTCAATTGTTGCCATCTTAAGCTTGCACTTGATGCATCTTGTTAAGACCAGTTCACACTTCACATAAACTGGCTCATAGTTCATTTCACACAGATTAAAATGAACTATTTCGCGTTCATTCTTTTTTTGTTGTTGTTTTTAAATGAGCTGCTCTGAGCTTTTCTTTTTCAATAGAACCTCCTCCTACACATCCATCCTCCTCCATCTCCAGCCCCAAATCACTGCCGCATTAATTTACTACTACGGACAGAGATTACTTTAAAAAGCCAAGAGAAACCAATGTGAGTGTAAGACAACTCATAAAAGACTGGTGTACAATTGCAATTCAGCAATTCAATTTACATTTTGTTGTGCAGAAAGTGGAAGAAGAGGTGCAGTAAAGTTAGACTGTAGACTCTCGAGAGTTAAATCACACTCAAGTTCATGTTTATTAGTTGCAAACTGATTTGTTCAGTTCACCATTCACCAAAAACATGAGCAGGTTGATGATATAATTAAAATCAAAGCTTTTTCCTTGTATACTATATTCAATATTAAAACGATTAATTGTTTAGCCCAACTAAGTGGAGACCAAAGCATAGCTAAATGAAGAGAGAGAATATAACTGTCAGGTGGACAGAACCTGAAGCTATGAAAGCTAATGTTGCTCTGTGTCTGCTGGATTTCTAAAACAGCAGCTACCAACACTTTAAACACATAACACTGTGAGGAAATAACATGGTTTTCAGCTTGTTTTGGACTTCCTCTGTCCCATGTGTTAAAGCAGTCATTAATGCAGCTTTAAACAAACAACACAATTTATTTATTTTTTTATATATCATGCATCTTGCTCCAAACACAGGTTGATTACCAGCGCTCCAGTCTGTGCCCTCCGACTCCTTTTAAGTTTTTCTAGACATTCTCCTGATAATTCTGGGTTATAAGAATAACAAGGAGGTTTCAGCACTAATCTGTGCCCCGAACACTACCTCCCTCACACTTAATTGTATCACCCCGCCTGAGATAGACCTAAGCACTATCCCTAGAGATAAATCAAGGCATGAAATGTAATGCAGTCCTAAGCACCTAGCAAATTGCTCCCATGATATTAACCAGAATTACACAGCAAAGCATAAGGCTCAGGAACATAACTATATTGTTTATGCTTTTGAGACATGGAAAATAGTCTGTGAGGCCATTACCAAAACCACGTCCAATATTCACTGGATTTTATAGTGTTGTCACTAAACCTCAAGGTTTCAACAGCTTTCTGTGCCATTGCTGAAAAACTTTATTTCCCAGTTAGCACTTCTGCCAATGGCATGAGAACACGATGCTGTATGTCGCCGAGTGGGTTAAATTCCTTTTTATATCATCTACTACATTGGATTTGCAAGTGACAGCACATTGTATAAACTGACATCACAAAGTAATTCAGTCAGTTTAAAGTGATACAAAACAAAGATACAAAACAAAACAATTGAGGCTGTTTTCATGGATTTTTTTTATTGCTGCTCAGCAGGCTATTAATCCTAATAGATTTCTTTTTCTTGTAGAGGTAAAACATGAGGCGCTGTTCTCAGAAAACAGTGATGATGAATTCCGTATAGCCAGTGGCAAAATTTGGAGTTGATAATGTAATACAGAATTAGGCAGATGCTTCAACATCATGGCAATACTCACAGAGATACATGATCGGACATTTTATGAGACAAGACTTGGTATAAACCTAGTGGATCTGTATAGGTGTGAAAAGAGGGCTTGGGGCTACGCCTCTTGTTACGGGCTCATCAGCCGCCCTGGTTTCCCGGCTACTCGGGAGTTGCACTTCCAATACAACGAGCCTCGCCTCTATTACGGCAAATAAACTGCATTTATTACCTTATCATTAAAGGAGGCAGAGGAATAACTAAACATGAGACACACCGAGGAGGGAGGGAGAGAGAGAAGCCATCGCAAACTGCTAAGCTAAAGAAACTAGCACAAGTAGCGTGTAAAGAACAGAAGCAACAGGAAATGAGACAATACTCTTACTGCAGCACAGCAATAAAAAGTCATGTTAAGACATAAAGGGTTTCTGCCCATTGAAACTTTAAAAGGCTTTTAATCCGAAATGATCACAGGAAGTGTTAAGTGTATTGATGCATAATGTAACTTTAATGGGAGTGGATCAAAACAAGGCTTCGTACTAAAATACAACTATGACCAATTATATGTATCAAACAGAGGGAGTTAGAAATAAAGACCTTTTTACCTTCAGAGGTTGAGGTAAATAAAGGTCTTGCTTTGCTGTTGCACACCAGCCAAAAAGTCTCTAAATCTAGAGACAGCGCGCTAACTTGGTAGCACTGCAGGCTGTAAACACTCCCTAATAGAAACTGTTTGAGCCAATTCATTTTGAAAAAGCATCGGCCAATGGGGAAACTCTCAGTCATGTGGCGTTCAGCTGATCAATGGTGGATATGATTACTCAACTGTGGCCCTGCTGTTGTGGTCCAGCCAAAAAAGTGAAAGTTAACTGTGGAAAATGTTTTAATTACTAGTTTCCATCAGTGTTGTGGTACAAACAACATCTGTAATGACATATTTTTGTCACATAATCATTCAAATGGTAAACTATTATTGAAATACAGTTTACAAGCATCCAATTTAGATATGATCATCTTAACCCACCATGGACGGGAATCTTTTGAGTAAAGAAATGGTTCATCATGTCTTCCTCAGCTCATAGATGTAGATATGCTGCATATCACAAGTGTCGTGGTTGAAGTAAAACTCAATAAATCTGTTTAAACATTATTTGCAGGGTATCTACTCATAAATTACCGAGCATGTCACAGTATCCTAATGGATATTTGCCTGTTAGTTCAAGCCGTTTATGATTTAATATTTAGTTGGTGCAATGTACTGTGTGGGTATAAAATGCCAGGCAGATTGAGAGCCATCCTGCAGAGTCATTAATAGTGAATCTAAATGTCTAATCTGACATGAGTCACAGGGAGATTTGCTCCTAACCTCTTTATAATCCCACATGCATCTGATGTTGAGTTGCAGGACTGCTTCACTTTTAGTAGCTGGCACAGATTCTGTAAATGTTAAATCTGGATTAGAGGCTTTGAGCAACGTGAACGCACCTGTAAACCAAGAATTACATCTCACACACAACAGTGAGTTTTAAAAAGATCACTTTCTTATTAAAACACAAATCCAAAGTAATATAAGTTCTTCCATTTTGCCTGCAATTTCTTGCTGTTTTACTATGGAATTTATTCCTCTAAGGGCGGCTGGAGTCCTTTAATATTGCATGGTCAGTGATTTTTGCTCATCTGTCCATAATTTAAGTTCAATCCACAAAGAAGCTTTGCATTAAAAGTGCATGTCTACAATTTAAAGCTCAGAGCTGAGTTTGGTCTGAGTTTCATCAGCTCAGTGCACAGTTTGAGCTCAACTGAAGAAGAAGATAAAGGATTTTACGAACCTGATTGATGCCAATTCATTATCACCACCATTCAGAAAGCAGGAGCTCATCAAATAATGTCATGTAAATGTGACTGTGAAAGCATAATAGGAATTATGTTTTAACACAGGAAAATCAATTTGAGGGGTTTCTAACTATCTGTGTAATGAATTCAATTATTGGTGAACATTTTAATAATACTCAGTTTTTTTTCCACTTGAGGGCAAATGAAGAAACTGTAAACACAATATTGACATATTGCACCTCATAAAATTTGTTCTGCCACAGATGTTTTGAAGAAGTGCACTTGCTGCTTGGAGTCTAATTATTGGAAACATTTAATCCAGTGAAGGAAGCTCAGTGTTCTTGTACGGATTGGTTAAATAAAGGAAAAGCAAACATTATTATTCTGGACGTAACCTGACAAGGTTCCCCTAATCAACTGCTTTGAGTTGTTTAAACAGAACCATAACAGAAATGTTAATATGCGTTAGTTGCAAAGAAATTAGTGTGTAGGAAAATGAATGAAATAAATTTTCAGCGAACATTTTGCAGATTTCTTCAGTAGTTATTGGTTCAGTAGTTTGTTTACAGTTCCTCTGCAGACTGAAGCTCATCTCCTCTTACTTCCTCATTGAGAAATGTGGACAGGCCTTGTGCCCCGCCCACCACCTGCTCCCTCCAGGTGGACAGGTGAAAGAGCAGAGAGCATCAAGATGGTCAGAGGAGGAAACATCAGAGAGACTCAGCCACATGTTTGAGCCTCAGTCAGACCCAGACTCAGATGAGGATTCTGTTGGGACCAGAACCAGAGACTAGCAGACGGATCAGAGCGGTTAGCGTAGTTAGCATCTTTTATTTGTTTATGTTGTTTGTTAGCTTGTAACTTGCAGTGGCTGACAAGGTTTCAGGTTTATTTAGCCCCGCCCCCCGTCCCCATAAATTGACAGGATTGGTTCCTTAGGTTTGTGACGTATGAAACCCTGGCTGTCTGAATCTGTTTTTATGAGACTGTCATTGGTTCACTGCAGTTCAAGGTGGAAACACTCAGTCATGGTGCTGACGATCATCACATGTCTTGTATTATATAAAAACATCCTATGGATGCTAACAGGTCATTTAACTTTGCATAATTGTATGTTCATTACAAAATGATTATGTTAATATAAAAACACAATCTAGGCAGCATTATGTTTCTCTCTCTATTTAAATAAAGATTTTTCTTTTGGAAATCAATATAAATGTAAATTCTAGGAGACAGCAGCGACATTAGCATTTGGAGTGCCTGTGTCCACTTGATGAATGTAAGTTATTGACTCTGCTTTTCACCCCTTAGCTGCTCCAAATACAGAGCAAACTTAAACTGGAGTATTTAGCAGTTGATAAGTTTGTCTGTCTGCCATTAACTGGTTTGTCACTTAGTCACTTATAGGGAGCTTACAGTGAGTTTATCAGAGCTTTTGGAAGCCATGTTGTTCAAGGTGGACTGAAAGATGGTGAAAAGCTCCACAGGAGCTAGTTGAAAAGTCTTGTCTCTTCTCATTCTCATGCTAATAATAAAAGTCACATGGTTTTCTGGTGGATTATCACTTTATACTACTCTAATTTGCTAGTGGCTTAAATGGAGACCAGAATGCTAATTTCAGTTACAGAGGAGCAGAGCAAATATTTTACTACCCTCCTCCACAGTAATACTAATTATGTCTGAATGGGGCTTTTACATCATCTCAGTTTATATCATTTCATCACAGTCATCAACTATGTATGTATCCTGGTTTGCATGGAGTCCAGAGCACACATGCTATCTATCATTTTCTAGGATATTTGCTATAGCGCGGTGACTTTGTATGTGTATTCTACTGTGGAGCATTTCCATTGTAGAATCATGCCACATTAGTGGTTGCGAGTATGTACTAACAGTGGAGGAGGTGAAGGCATGAAATAGTGAATGATCAGAAATTCATCATCAAGGCAAATCACAGTAAAAAAAACAAAATGGAGCTGATGAAGAAAAAAATAGAAATTGTCTCAATAACCCTGGAGCTGACAGCCACAACACATGCATGAAAGTGGTTCATGCCAAAGATTAAAGCTTCAGTGGCCTTGAAAGAAATGGGGCTGGTCCCAGTGGCTCCAGGAGCAATTGTATTAATGGATATTGTTGGAATAATGAGGATTATGTGGTGCTGGTATACTGCGAAGGACAAACACACAAACGCTAATCGTAGAAAAGGCTCTGGTGCTGACTGACGGACAGCAGAGGTGACCCACAGAAAGAAAAGTGAAGATAGAGAGAGGTATAGTAGTAGAGCCCAGTGTCTTCAGATGCTAATGCTAAAAGTCTCTCAAGGGTTCAACATTTTTGAAACAAACTAGTTCATAAAAAAGTATTTCTGTTAACTATAGTGATTTTCTCTCCACTGTTCATTCCCCCTGGGATCTCTGTCACCATTGGGTTAATCTGTTTCATGAATAAAGTTATTGAGAGGGAAAGCAAAGCTATCTGAGCTCATCAGCTTGGTGTATCATGATCTCAGTTTGTTAGGAATGTAAGCTCAGAGTTTATCAAAAAAAAAAAAAAACTTGTACTGTATGTTCAACTTTTGTCTTATAACTGAAAATCAGTTTGATGAAGCACAGGTGAGGAACTGTACCACCGTCGGGCCGGAAACGCTCGCTGCCGCACCTACGGCACTCGTACAGGGACGGAGAAACATTATTATATTATTAGATCACAGCAGTGGAATACATTCCTTGGGGAAATAACCAAATCAACGCCGGGAGGGCCAACAGTGTAAAAACAAACAAAACAACTGACAGAAAAACACCAAATGAACTAAAGGCCAAGTGCAAAGCATCGTTTCAAACAACAAAACTAAGCAAACCCGTGAACTAAACATACAGTTAAAACACAATAACTAAACTAACAAAACAACCAAACAGACCAAACATTTTAATGCTACTTGTAAGTTTTGCTATCGCTACATAGCTAATGTTAACATTAACAGCTGTTTGATCACCAGTTTAGAAGAAACATCCTGAGTTCAGCATCAAACTTCATTCCTTTCCTCAGCAAGAGCTGTTGCCAGTTGTGGAAAGCAACTCTCTTTTTTGCTTTTATTTCCGCCACTGCTGCGTGAGGAACCTCTGATTAAAATGTAGGAAGCACTGGGTTAGGAAAAGTGTCACCAATCAGGTCATGCTCATAATATGATAACCATGCAGCTAATTTATGACGTATCTGAGAGGCAAAAATGCAGAAAAATGAAGTCGGATGGGTTGAGTCATTTTTTCGTGGCGAAATGTTTGTGTTTGAGCGCGATGATGTCTGACTGCATTACAGATTCGTGGAGACTTGACTTTCATTCACTGGATAAATTAATTTGGCATTGATTTGACTTGCCTGAATGTGCAGCTCCCCATGTGAAACTGATGACGACTATGCAGGTGTTCACAAACAAACCCTTTTATTTGGATAACAGGGGATCATTGTATCATTGAATTCTTCTTTATTCATACTACAAAGGATATTGAATTTACTTACCTGCTGAATACGTAATCTGGGAATTCTGTATTCTGTATGATAAAGACCTTGGATAAGATTATTGTCATCACTGGCAGCCAGCTCTACAGCCAGTCATTGTGTGGGGGAGTGAGCTAAACCAATAGTTTCCATTTTGCTGTGGTTTAGTTCAATTACATTCATATGTGCATAGTGATTCCAACAGTTAAATTACTTTTTGCCTTTTTTTGTATAGCAACTAAAATTACAAACAATTTTGGATAAAGGGAAAGAAATTATTTTTTCATTTTTATTTTGCCATTGCTTTGCTACTTTAATCGAACCCCCCCCAGCCCCCCCGACCACTGTGAAGGCGTGTCCAGCTGGGGGCAAAAACCAAGGGCAGGTGTTGTTGCTCACATAGCAGCAGCAGCAGCCTGAGGAAGAATCATCATCATCATCATCGGACATAGTTAAGCAACTATTGTATACAAAACTTAAGGTGACATTCCTTGCACTTTCCCATGATTAGTGGGGTGTTTTATTTTTATTTTTTGTTTAATGTATGACCTTTTTTTTTGTATGACCAGTTGAGGTGGTTCGAGCATCTAATTAGGACGTGTCCTAGTGGAGGTATTTCGGGCGACGCCCAGAACATGATGAAGGGATTATATATGTGATCTGGCCTGTGATCGCTCAGGATCCCCTGGGAAGAGTTGCAGAACACTGCAATGGAGAGAGATTTTGCCACCGCAACCCAACCCCGGATTTTTTTTTTTTTTTTTTTTTTTTAAGTAGTTTGAACTACTTTTTCTAAGTGGCTTTAATTAACCAAACTAGATTTCCATTGACAGCTTCTGAAAGCAGGATGTTCTTGTAAGAGTCACCTTTTAAGCTGATTTCTTCAACACAATACTAACTCATTTAGATGCCTGACTCACTGACTTGCAGAATACTTGATATGTCCGCTCTTTGGGCTTGAAAAAGAAGTCTGTTTTCATTTTCAAGTTGTATCAAAAGTATCAACACAACAATACATGTTTGTGAGTTTGTGTGTGAGTTCTGGTTAATAGCAGCTCTGGGAACATGCCAACACTTCAACATTTCTTCTTTGGATTTAATGAAGCATGTTGAACTGCTTTGGCTCATACTTCCCACTCCTTCAAAGTAAGTGGATTGTTTTGTCTTGCTTGTGTAGCCATCTTTTAAGCATATTAAGGCCTGCTGGGCTCATTTTTTGTTCTCCGAGATGAAAAAGCTGCGCCTTGTCAAAGGCTTCAAAATAAAACCCCCAGAGGTTTAGGTATTTTTAAGTGTTACTAAGATCAAGAGAAAGGGATTGTCATGCATCGAATCCAACCTAAAAAAATTAGATCACTTTTTGTTAGAGATAAGATTACCGTCAGTTCCTTGAGGAGCAAACAAACCATTACTGCCATATCTGAACTGTGTTTATTGCAAAAATATAAATTGAGGTGCTTAATGTATTAAAATAAATCAGAAATGAAGCCATGTTACACACAGGATAGTAGTATTTTAGCATGCTTAATAATAAAGTGAAATATAATACACCTACGTCTTTGCTTTTTATGAATGCATTTACTATGTTATAATTAAATGAAAAAAAAACATTTGATAAAATGGCAGTTATTTAGATAAAGATTTCATTGTTGTTCAGCAGAGAACTTAAACCTGCCACTAAATACAAAGCAGCTGTCGTTAGTTTTCAGAAAGAGTCTTTTCTCCTCATTATGTGTCTCCACATAATTGATGCTAAATAAAAAAAAAAACATGTACAGGAGTTCAATAGATCTCTTCATCTTGTTTTCTTTTTAGTGCAGAAAATTCACGTCACAATGAAAAACTATTTATCAATTCATTAAAGACAAAAGGTAATTAATTGTCATTTTATCGTATGTTTTTCATTTAATTATTAAACAGCACATAGAAATGAAATACATATAACAATGTGTATTGTGATCAACTCTATTTCTTTGTTCTTTTTTAAATATAATTTTTAATCTTCCATTTATTGTGGAAAAAATAAAGACTGAATGTGCCATTATATGTTTTAATTTATTTAATGGCTTCTTAGCGTAAATATAGTTTCAAATGGATGAAATGCCAAGTTACCACACGAGTTTCGATGGCTAATGTGTTAACTGGATTTAATAGCATCAGTTGTGCGTTAAATCAAGTTCATTTAGCTCATTACACACTGAATAATGTCACGAGTGGGTGTTACAGGCAACAGTAACCGCAATGTGTGATTAACTGTGTTTAATTACATAATTCTTTTTGATTCAGTGTGATTTAAAAAAGTTAATGATTTCACTGCAGCTAATATCTATGCTTGTATACAGCCACAGATTCATTTTATTCTTGTTTCAGACATAAGGAAATAATATTGCTCAAAGGACCACTTGCTTGCTTTTTTAGGACTTTTACCTGCGGAACTTCATTTATGTGTTAGGAATAATTAACAAGTGGGGGAAGAGATGGTAACCCCTGTCTCTAGTCAACGATGGTCTTTGGCTTCAGATGTGGTGCTCATTAATCTTTCTGCAGCTGTCCTCTGAGTGGTCCTCGACCTTTGACCCCTTCCCTGGCAGTGCTGTAACCATTTTGATCTGGCGTTCTCAGACAGCTGATGTTGTCTGTTTGCAGTGGTCATTGGGCTTCTTCCTTAGGATCTTTTTCAGCTATTTCACAGATGTTGTGTCTCCCACAATAATGTCATACACCACTCAAGTCTCCCTCTCCAGGGAGCCCTGTCTTTCAGGAAGCACCAATAGAGTTCTTAAAGCCCTGGAAAACAAATGTCCTGTCCCACATTATAATTTAATAATTGGTTAGAACAGTTTTGAGTATTTCACATGAGAGATTTCTGTATGTGTTTTCCTGAGCATTTCCAATTTGTTTAAAGTGGCAGAATTTCTTTGGAAAAAGGGAATGTCACATACCACGTGTACCATCCAGGCTTCATGATGCCAGGCCAATGTCAATCAAATATGACCAAACCACACCAACCCAACTGCTGTTTATTAAGTCGTGAATATTTAATGTAAAGAATATTTAAGGGAGAAACTACAGTAGCCTTTAGGTAACATAAAAATATGAAAGGCTCTGTCTGTTCTGGACTACTGTAGAAACATGGCAGTGCGACATGGCGAGCTCCGTGGAAGAGCACCTGCTTCCTGAATAGATATCAAGGGTTCTTACTAAGCTAAAAAACAAAGACAACAATTCTCAGTTTCAGGTGATTATACACTGCTGAAAACGAAAATGAAATTCCCCCAAGCCTGCTGCACCCTTGTCTGCCTACCCACCCTCAAGACCGATAGACGTTCCACTCCTCACCATTGATCTTTCATGTTTTAAGGGGTGATTCGAGTCAAATTAAATGCATTTGAAAGCCAAATCCAAAAGCTAATGAGTGGACTTTTGATCTTAGATCATTTTGTTACGCATTTTGTTGCAGAGGGTCAAGAATTTACTTGCAGGCTTGAGATAAATGTACTTTCAATAATGAATAGACACCATGACAATAACCTCTTTGATTGCATCTAGGATCAGAGCATTGTGGTTCACAACACTCAGGACATAATAGGAGCCAACAAGACAGGTTTTCTGAGCCCATGATGATGATTACATGAAACTAGCCTTCTGTGACATCCATTCATGGCTAACTGTGGGAGTGAGCATTAGGTTTCTGCACAATGACTGAGACTAATGAAAAGGAACAATGTGTGAACGTACACAGCATTTATATCTGAGATAAAGACTTTGTATTCTGTTTTAAATCCTTCACAGATTTGTAGACCGACTTTCATCCTGAAAGAGATTGTGGCTCAAACCTTTCATTTAACAGCTCCTCTTGAAGGTCTGTCGAGCAGTCTGAAAGCATCAGTGGATATGAGTTGAGCAGAAATCACATTATACGCATGCATGCATGCATGCCATTACTGGTGGAATAAATTGTTTCCCTCCAGGCTGTTTTGCAATGCAATAAACTGATGAGCTCAAAAGGAGTTACAATCGATTTGGTGAATTGATCACCCTCTGGCTACTGCCATGATGTAAACAGATCCCTGAATCTTTTTGTCTGGGGAGACTGAGGCCTGCATAAATGATTTGATATTTAAATCAAACGAGTGGGTTGCCATGCCTACTCTTTTTTTCCCTGGGAGATAGAAAACTTGCAATATATTAAATTAAATCGCTGAATCATGATGTTGACCTATTGTATGTCACTGCAGCAGGGTTAATACTTTCAAACTTAATGTGACTCAAACCACTGAGCCCCTTGTTGTTGCTCTGTTCTTAACCTCCTTTAGAAGTCAATAGTCGCCATAAGTCATAACTTACGACGTGTCCTAAACCTGCTATTAAACGCCACTGAATCCCACTTTAACGCCACATTGGAGGACATTGTTATCCACCCCCTCTACCGCCCCAATCATTTAGCCTGTCAGTCAGACAGCCCAGCGGCTCAATGAAGATTAATTATGATCCCGCTGTCGACAGGGTGGCCAGAGTAATGAGATGTGCCGCATGGCGAGGCGGCGGTGCATTGTTTCGCTCCCTGTCACATACAGTATTCTATCTTATCTTCATGCCACTCTGCAAAAAGATCCACCCTCGCATACTGTCATGACAGCAGATGGTGAGGAGAGACTGGATATACAGTACGCCTGCCAGTAAACACACAACATGGTAACAACCTCATTATTATGTTTGTGGAATACAAGTGCATTTTGGTTCTGAATTTCAGTGCTGTCATTCTGTTGAAAGGTAGAAGTGAAGATAAAAAGAGGAGGTGTTTGCTCGGGTTATTTGGTGAGGCGATGAAAGGGAACGATATTAATGTTTCTCCTGGAAAAATATTTTCCAGCCTCTACTTTTCCAAGCACAGCAGTTCTATTGCTGCTTCGTAATTGTCAGTATCCTTATTTCTTCAAATACAGCAATTTCATTTCACAACAAAATCTGCTTTGAGGAAGCTTGGACATCTGTGAGTTCGCTGCTACATTTACAATATACAGTATGTTCCATATTTTTTGCTGTAATTATGTGTGACTCATTATACCCTTAGGGTTGAGGTTGTTTTCTGCTTCCCGGCACTTTTCCTTTTAGGTCCCATATCTTTCACTCCTGTGTTTTATTTGGTGCTATTTGTGTTGATCCATTAGAAGATATAATTGTGGTTTTAAGAACCAAAAAAAATGTTTTACATCTCCTCTCTCAGGCGTCTCTCTGGAGCTCTAGTAACAACAGGACAGTGAGCCAATCAGAAGGCAGGAGGCTCTGTGCCCCCACTACAGTGGCCCAGATGCAGCAACACAAGTACAAATGCCACAACATTAATGCAAAATAAGCCACAACACAAACATAAAATGCATTCGTATTGTGGCTCTTGCATTTGCTTTGACCCGTCTGGGCCACCATACCCTTCTGTTTGGCTGACTGTTTTTGTATAAAAATGTAACAGATTTCAGGTAAAACACTCCTGCAAACACTCCTTTTACCTGCAAGGTTGGATGGTGGGTCCAGGTGGGCGGGGCTTGGGGCATAGCTGAGAGTGGTGACTGCTTTGTTGTGACATCACAAAATTACATTAGTCCTAACGACTGGTTTTATGGCTCAGTTTCTGAATACTGGCTGTGTACATTTCTCTGTGGACTGAGGTTTCGATACTTTCACAGTATTAATATAGAACCTAGACCTGCTTTATAATTAAACTACACATGGATATCTACCTTTATACTATATGGCACCTTTTAGTATTTATACAGCTGTGGCAGAAGGATAGTAACACAAAGAGGGAATTTCATCTTAAAAAGACTGTAACTCTTTATGATATTCACTGTCCATAAAATGTTTTTAAGCTTTCAGCTTTCTGACCTTTCCCAAAACAAGATGAGAAAAATGTCTTAATATGATTTCAAGGTCCGAACGTGTGCCGCTTTATCTGTTCATGGCTCAAGGTTAAAATGACAGTTCAGTTGTTTGTTGAGCTTGACAAATTGTGCGCCTTCCCAAAGTGACAACACCCGAATGTCTCTATGGAAATAGTGTTTGTCTACGACAACTGAAATGAGGACATTA